>NW_006160008.1:95156-100442 GCF_000334495.1 Tupaia belangeri chinensis | reverse complement strand
AAAAAAAAAAAAAAAAAAACCAACAACAAAGTACACCAGAGAGAGAGGAAAAGGGAAAAAGCACCCCACAATGGGACACGGTCATGCCACAATTCCTTCTCCATTTCTCCATCCTCTTTTAGATCTTGGACACACATGCGTATGTACCCAGCTTGTTTTTCAAACAGCCAGGGCTGGGATTTGAAGTGTGGTCAGCCATGTGCAGTCAGGCTCCCTTAACCACAAGGACATGGGCCAGGCTCAAGCACTTTGTCTAATTCTCATTACTGTCAAATGAAGGATAGACCTCTTCTGTCCCCATTTTATAGACTGAGAAATGGAGGAGAGAAAAGTTAAGAAGCTTGCGCTTGCTGGGATTTGAACTGAGATCATTGGACTCTGAGGGTCTGATTTTAACCTGGTCAGGTCACACTTGGAGTATCAGGTGCATTTTAGGTGCCTCCTGTTAAGCGTGTTGACTGATTAGGTTGCTCTCCAATGAAGACCTGAGTCTTGGAGAAGGCCCATAGGAAACATGAAAGTGGCCTTTCAGTTTTTAAGGGATCTGCTTGCTAGCATCTAGCAGATTCCAGGGAAAGTGGTATCTTTTAGCGGTCCATGAGCCCAGGAGAGATCGAATTGCTGGAGGAGAGCCAGGAACTTTCTCCAGTGCTGCAAAGCATAAGCAGGAGCGTCCCTGGGAGTCCTCGGTGTAGCGTGGTTCTCCTTTCTGCACCTCTGCACCGCTGCAACCGAACCCCATGCTCCCTGCGTGTCTCACGATGACAAGCACCTCACTTCCTGTCCTTGGGTTGGACATCTGTCCACAATGCCGTGGACCTTGCCCAGTGCATGCACACACTTTTAGCTGGCCTTGAGGAGGAACAGCTGACAGAGCAGAGAGAACCCCACCTGGGGCAGCTCGGTGGGAGCAGGGGCACCAAGATGAGGGTTCCAGGGGTGCAGTGGGCCTTGGAGGGGCAGATTGCTGTATTGACAGTCAGACTTCCTGACCCATTCCTCTTTGCCGCTCTTCTCCTTAGACCTACTCAGGCCTGTTCTGTGTGGTTATCAATCCTTACAAGAACCTGCCCATCTACTCCGAAGAGATCGTGGACATGTACAAGGGCAAGAAGAGGCACGAGATGCCCCCGCACATTTACGCCATCACAGACACAGCCTACAGGAGCATGATGCAAGGTGAGTGCCGCAGGACGGGAAGGCCCTTGCAGCGCAGTCTTCACCACTGACACGTTCACAGGTGCTGAGCCACATTTGGTCACATTGCTCTAGAGGCTGGCGATGGGGCAGTGCCTCATAGGCCCTAAGCCATTGTATGTGAGCCACGGCCAATAGCTATCCAGAGAACATGCTTATGTAATGGTAGAATGTTCTAGAAGCTTTAAAATGTATTTTTGAACATTATTTTCCCCATTTCTTCTTTACAAGAATCCTTGCCCTCACTCTCTGCTCTCTTCCAGGCCTGTCCACCAGTTGGTCCCTTTCCTCTATGTATTTTTTCCTCCTTCTTCTCCCATTCCTTTCCCATGGTCTGGAAACCCTCTTGAATTTTCTATATCTTTATAAAACAGACACAGAGACCAACAGCTGGCATAATGACTATGTCACTGGGCTCCCATGCAGTCTACCATGGTTCAAGTCCTGGACCTGGTGGCTGAAACTCACGCTGGGTGCGTGTGCGTGCGTGCCCAAGATCCCGAGAGGAGAATAGAGGAGAAGAGATTGCGGTGTGGCCATCCCACCTGGGGGTGATTTCTCACTTTCTGTCTGTTTCTCTCTGTCTTCCTGGCGAGCGCACATGCCCTATAGCAAAAACCTCTCAAAAAAAAAAAAAAAGACAGACACAAAGGGTGGTAGCAGGTAGTATACTGGTTAAGGTGTTGGATCCCGCATGGCCAACTCCATGGATCAAGTCTCAGACCCAGTGGCTTGCAAAACATGCTGGGTGTGTATGCATAAATGTTCAAAACCCTGAGGGTGGCATGGAGAAAAGGAATTGTGACATTGCTGTCCCCCCAGGGAGTGATTTCTCTCTTTCGTTCTCTGTCTCTCTCTCTCTCTCTCCCCCCAGCAAGCACATGCCCTCTGGAAAAAATAAAGCAAAAGCAAAACCCAAAAAAGAAGCATATACAAAATATCTCTTGGCTTCTTTGTCCCCTCCACCGCTTCTCTCTGTCCCATCTGTCCGATCACAGCAGAGCTTTTTGGAGGCAGTGTCTGTGTTCATCATCTCCCTTCTCACCTCCTGATCATACCTTCGCCCTGTCCACCTGGCCCCACCACCCCTCCAGACTGTCTGACAAAGGCCACCTAGCGTTCGCAGTTACTTAATCCTCGGTGCTCATGAGCGCTTATCTTACTTCACCTCTCCCTGACGTTGGGCAGTCCGGTCCACTCCCTTCTGAAAGCCTTTGCTTCCTGCGGCCCTTTCTGGTTCCCTCATTGCCACTTTCCCCATCCGCTTGGCTGTCTCCTCTTGCTCCCCCATTCCTGCGTGTTGGTGTTTCTCAAGGCCTCGTCCTCAGTCTTCCAGCCTCTCACTCCGAGTGTTCTCTGGATGCTCCTAGGCACTCAGGTGGCTCCTGCCATCGCACTCCAGCTGAGGACCCGCATTGCCACCGGCCCAGCCAGCCACGCTCCCAGCCCTCCCTTCTGGGCTCTTTTTAGTCCATGCACCCCATTCCCAAGTCTAACCTGGGCTCCTTTTACACTCTCCTTTCTCTCTCTCACTCCTTTTCCCAAGTCAGTCAACACTCCTGTGAGTTTTTTCTTTTTTAATGCTTCTGATCTCTCTCTCCCGCCATCTATTCCTGTGGCCCTGGCTTCCGTTCAGACTTCCAGGATCACTTGCCTGCACTACTGTTGGAGCCTCACGGCCATCACTTTTTTTAAAATGTAATTTTACTTCTTATTTTTTAAATTCACTATGGGGGGGCATGTGCTCACCAGAGAGAGATGTGAGAGAGAGAGAAAGTGAGAAAGCAAACTGCCAGGTCCAGGACTCAAACCATGGTTGGCTATGTGGGAGTCTCGCATCCCAACTACTGCGCCACCTCGTAGACCCTTCACTTTTTTTTTTTTAGAGAGAGATTTTTGTTATAAGGCCCATGTTCTTGCTGGAGAGACAGAGACAGAGGAGATAGAAAGTGAGAAATCGCCCTCCAGGGGGGATGCCTATGCCGTAGTCCCTTCTCCATTCTCCTCTTGGGATTTTGGGTACACATGCACACACATCTGGTGAGAGTTTTAAGTCCCCGGGTTTGGGACTCGAACTGTGGTCAACCATGTGGGAGTCCAGTGATACAACCATTATACCATTTGCTGGTCCCATGGCCCTTTCGCTTAAAAAATATTTTTTATTTAATTTCGTTTGTTATTATTTTTTAATTTGAACAGAGAGAGAGAAAGAGAAAGGGAAGGTAAGAAAGCAATCTGCCAGGTCCAGGACTCAAACCACAGTCAGCCATGTAGGAGTCCAGTGCCATTAACCACCATGCCACCTGCTGGCCCTGGCCTTTTCACTTTTAACAGAGCCCTCCTTCTGTGCCTCCACCAGCTGGTCATCTTCCCAGTGTGCAAATCTGGTCAAATTCCTGATCTGAAATCTTGGCAGATCTTGAAAACATTCCCCTCTGCCCCAGAGGTAGCGCTGAAACACTCTGGCGGCAGCAGGGCCCTTCATAATGGGCCACATGCCCACCTGCCCAGCGTCCTGGCAACTTAGACTGCCTGCATTTCTCTAGCGCGTCTTTCTGTTTCATACCACCAGGCCTGCCTCATCTGTCTGCAATGCCTGGCAAGTCCTGACTCCTTTTTTAAAAAACACAACTGAAGCATTATGCCCTCCAGGGAGAATATTTGGGCTGCATTTGCATCAGAACCCTGGTAATGCTATATTTGACTTAGGTATTTACACATTTGTTTTTATCTCCCAGGTGAGCACTGGGCCCACGTTACCTTTAGATTCTTAGAGCTTAGCCAGGCACCTGGCATGTGTAGTCCTTATTCAAGCCCAACTTTCAGATAGGGCTGTATTCTCTTATCTTGTATTGATAGTGGATTTTTATGCCATATGACGTATGCCTTTTTTTTTTTTTTTTTTTGAGAGGTTTTCGCTATAGGGCGTGTGCACTCGCCAGACAGAGAGAGACATAGAGACAGAAAGCCGGAAGTCACGCCAAAATCCCTTCTCCTCCATTCTCCTCTCGGGATCTTGGGCACACATGCACATGCGCCCAGCGTGAATTCTAAGCCACCGGGTCCAGGACGCAAACCATGGTCGACTACATGGGAATCCAGCAGCATAGCCATTACGCTAACTGCTGGTTCTCCCTATGCCTTCTTTTTTCTTTAAACTTTGTATTCTATTCAGGCAGTGGTAGTAACGAATCTTGCTGGTTAACAGCTTCATCCTTGGTGTAGCTTGTGGTTTTAAGTGGCAACCTGTGGTTCGGACACCGGAGGCACAGTGCTGCGGGGAAGGGATTTCATCGTTGAGCTTGATGAATTATGTAGGCTTTACAAGTTGAGCCTAGCCTTTGGCGTTGGCTCACATCTATCAGAATTCCTTGAGGAAGCCAGCCCTTGAGTTTTAGAGTAGGGTGTCTGTTTCAGAGCACTAAGGAGAGCAGTCCAGGGGAAGATGATTCTGTGAGATACCAGAAGAGTCAGAGTCTTTGTACTCTGGGGGGTTATGAGTCAGTTTTCTCCTGGCTCTCTTAACTGGCCCAGTGCAAGAAGTGTACTCTCCCTGAGGCCTGAGCTACTGAATAAGGGCACGCTTCCACCCTTGGATCTTGGATTTGAGTAGTTACCTAGCAAGTGGGCTGTCGTTTTACTTCTAGGTCACAGTGTGAAATGTGGCCCCAGGAGATGGAGTCCGGGGAACTAACTTCCCAGACTTTATAACTTGTAGGACTCCTCCTCCCAAGAGATTTGCCCAACTTTTTATTTGTTCAATAAAATAAAAATTGGGCTGGGGTTAGGTGGTCCCAGGGCTCCACAGGTTGGAAATAAGTTGGGAGAAGAGGAAGGCCTTTAATTAAACTTAAGGCTGGGGTTGGTTTATCTGTTGGAGCATCTCTGGATTCAGTAGGAACCGAAGAGATTCATCACATTGTTAAGGCATGTGGTGAGAGCTTTTATCTTTTGGAGACCAGGGGTTAGAAGTTCATTTGTAGGCACGGGAAACCTCACATCCTGGATCCTGGTGCTGTTGGCACCCCCCTCCCCCGCCTTTTTTTTTTTTTTTTTTTTTGGAGATTTTTCCTTTAGGGCGGGTGTGCA
>NW_006160008.1:91398-94833 GCF_000334495.1 Tupaia belangeri chinensis | reverse complement strand
GAGGTTTTTGCTATAGGGCACGTGCGCTCGCCAGACAGACAGAGAGAGACATAGAGACAGAAAGCGAGAAATCACCCCCCAGGGGGGATGGTCACGCCGCAATCCCTTCTCCTCCATTCTCCTCTCGGGATCTTGGGCACGCACGCACATGCGCCCGGCGTGAGTTTTAAGCCACCGGGTCCGGGACACGAACCGCGGTCGACTACGTGGGAGTCCAGCGACATAGCCATTATGCTAACTGCTGGTTCCCTCCCCCCCTTTTTTTTTTAAAATGGTCTGTGCAGGTGTTGGGTCCTGAGGGGTTTTCACTTGGCTCACCTTTTAGCATTGGCCTTGGCTGCAGCTCCTTAGCTCCCATGTTGACTGACTAAGGACGATTCTAAGCTACTGAAGTTCCTCCTTCTTGTATCCAGTTGACCTGCAGAACAACTAGCAACAGGCTTCTTGTTCTTGGGGAGGAAATAAGTGACAGAAGTCGCCCCTGTGACGACAAGGTGTTCACTAGTAAAGAAAACTCCCAAGAGGAGCCTTTGGCTTTTGCACTAAATTGGGTATTACCTGTGAAGCCTTGGGGTGTACAGGTGGTCATTTCTGCTCCTCTTTCTTGGAGTGAAGTCTTAGCAATGCTGCCTCCCTGACTGTGCGCAAACAGGTTGGTTATCTGCTGCTCACACCTTGAAGGGATGGCCAGACAGCTCCTTTTCTGCTTTCTTCTTAGACAAGAACTAGAACAAGCCAGCTTCCTGGCTGTGGCTTATGACAGACCAGCATTTATTCTGCCAAACAGGGTAGTTGGTGGCTTTGTCTGGGGACTTTTATGAGATGAGCTCTTTTGCCCTTCCTGAGGACCTCCCTCCATCTTTGATCTCTTAAATGCTCTGACTTGCCTGGACAGTCCTGCCTGCAGCCTGCTGCCCTGCAGTTATTATTAATAGGACTGGCTTTCGTTTTCCAAAGCATCTTGATTCGGATGACGAATTATATATCATTCTACCTATTTAGCAGACTAAGTCAGGCTTTCTTAGACTTGCCATGTTGACATTTGGGGCTGGATAATTCTGTCAGGAGTTGGTGGTCATTGTCCTGTGCACTGTAAGGTGTTCAGCAGTGTCCTGGCCTCTACTCGAGAGTTCCCGTCAGCACCCTCCCTGTCCTGTGTGACAGTCAGAAACATCCTCAGATGTTACTACCGAATGTTCCCGGTGGGGCAGTTGCCCCGGCTGGACTAAGTATTGCAGATTGGTTTCACTCTGAATGCCAATGCTGATCAGTCAGGAATGGCTTCTCTTTTTTTTCTTTTTTTTGGGAGAGGTTTTTGCTGTAGGGCGCATGCGCTCGCCAGAAAGACAGAGAGAGACAGAGACAGAAAGCGAGAAATCACCCCTGGGGGGGGGGATGGCCACGCTGCCATCCCTTCTCCTCCAATCTCCTCTTGGGATCTTGGGCATGCACGCACACTCACCCAGCGTGAGTTTAAACTACTGGGTCTGGGACTCGAACCGCAGTCGACTACATGGGAGTCCAGCGACATAGCTATTACACTAACTGCTGGTCCCTCAGGAGTGGGTTCTCTTTAAAATTTTTTTTTTTTTTACTTTCGAGAGAGATATTTTTGCTAGAGAGCAGGTGTGCTCACCAGAGATGAGAGACAAAAAGTGAGAAATCATCCCGCAGGGGGGATGACCATGCCATATTCCCTTCTCATTCATTCTCCTCTCAGGATTTTGGGCACTCATACACATGCACCTGGTGTGAGTTTTAAGCCTCCGGACTCAAACTGGTCAGCTAAGTGAGAGTTCAGCAATGTAACCATTACGCCATCTGCTGGTCCCAGGAGTGGCTTTCTGAGCCTTGTGCTGGTGAGGATTTGAGACTGAATGCCAAGGAATGTTGGATCGATTAGTGCTGTCTGCCCTGGGCAATGATGGGGCATGGTGGCGTATGGTGCCTTGGAGATAAGAGATAGGAGATAGAGAATGGCAGGACGCCCAGAGGTTTAGAACCTTGCCCCATCACTGGAGGGCCTGGCAGTCCAGATGGAGCGGCACATTTGTCGACAGAGATCTGTGGCCATAGCTACCTACACCTGGAGCCAGCGGGACCGCAGCAGGTGTTATGTGTCTGGGGCGTCGGGGGGGAGGTGAGGCTACCAAGGCCTGGTGTGCTGAAGAAAGGCACCGTGGAGGTGCATTCCACCGAGAGGTGGACAGGTGCGTGTCAGTAGGTGCTTAGGGCTCAGCCCAGACAGGCCTGGCAGTTCTGTTGTTTTGATCCCCAGCCTCGGGTTGGATTAACGTTGTGGTGGTGTGGTTGGATCCCCCTCCCAACCCTGACTTTCCTGGGTTGTCCCGCCTCAGGATTGAACTGTCCTCAGATTATAACAGTGCTGAAGGCCTTGAAGGGCCTGAGGCGGGAGAGTGAGATGGAGTGTAAACCTGTGTTGCAGGTGCTGGCTTTAAGTGGGCGGTGGGTGGAGGGGCTGCGGAGGAACCCAGGCAGGAGCAGCCAGTGGTCTGTAAAAGGGGATGGCTTCCTGTGAGGCCGGGGCCTTTGGGACGCCCCCTGTGGGAAGAGGGGTGTGTGTTCTTACAGGAGAACAGTTCAGTTGGAGAATTTGACTTCAGCCCGATTGTCCCCCCAGTAAGAGTAGAAGCAGCCCTTTCCACATTAATTAGCCAGTGCCAGGTCTGGTTCACTTGCAGTGACTTTATGGTAGTTTAATGAGCTCCCCATGCTTCTGGGGGAAGCAGCAGGGCCTGCTTTCATTCCAGGTCTGCATAACTGTGGGACTATTTAACCCTCAGCTCTGTGCCCATCCCCCCCCACCACCTCTGCGCCTCTGCGGAAGCTGCACCAGAAGTGGTTGGTCACCGCGCAGTTGCTCAAAGTGCCCAGAGATGTCTACACCCCTCTCAGTGGTTGACTAACCTCTTTGGGTAAATAGGAAGGGTAGAATTTTGTGCCGTCTGCACATCTGAGCACAGTCCTTGTGATTCGTAGGTGAAGAAGCAGTCCCAGGTCCACTCACTGCCTTGTCACAGTCCTCGTAATCTGGAGATCAGGGGACAGGCTCCAGTATGTTACCTGACTTGTCAGCCAGCCTCAGACACCAGGACCTCCTGAGTCCCTGTCCGGGCGCCTGTCCCCCTGGGCACTGCCCCTCGTCGTCTCTGGCTGGCTCTGGCAGGAGTCCTCTTCAGCTCAGTGGTTAGGTGGTGATTAGGGGGAGGAGAGGCCCTCCCTTCCTCTCGGTCTGCATTCTCCCCACCCTGGCCCTGCTAGGCGTCTGCTTTCCAAGGTCTTCCTGAGGAAAACCGTGTTCGTTAGAGGCTAGGGAAATGCTTCCAGAGTACAGTGGAGCGTGATTTTGAACAGATTCACAGGCCAGCCGGGCGGCTGGGAGCAGAGCCGCGGGAAGCCACCGATGTGATGACT
>NW_006160008.1:88894-91371 GCF_000334495.1 Tupaia belangeri chinensis | reverse complement strand
GGCCAGGAGGCCGTGAGCCCTGCAGCCAGCCACCGGCACACAAAGGCTCTGCTGTCTGCCGCGAGATCTGGGCCCGGCCCTGGGTGTCCGCATGTGCCCATGGCAGCAGGGAGGCCCACCAGGGAGGGCAGGCTCTGTGCCAGCACACGGTCACAGCCCTGTGCCAGCTGAGCACCTACTGTGTGCTGGGCACTCTGCAGAGGGCGTGCAGACAGCAGGCTGCTGGCCATGCCTGGAGCAGGCTGCTGTCTAGACCCTGAGGCAGGTCAACTAGTTTCAAGGTAAGAGTAGAACCCTAACATGTAGAAGGGTACCCCTGTAGGCTGCTGCATGGGGGTAGGGGCTTTGAAAATGACACAGTAGTTTTTTTTTTTGAGAGAGATTTTTGCTATATGGCGCGTGCAGGGAGACAGAGAAAATGAGAAATCACCCTCGGGGAGGGGGTGTGTGTGGCCAGGCCACAATCCCTCTCCTCTCGACATGCAGGTGCATGCACCTGGCATTGATTCAAGCCTTCGGGTCCAGGACTCTAATCCTGACTGGCCACGTGGGAGTCCAGCCTCAACCACTGCTCCACCTGCTGACCCTACTGACACGGCACTTCTGAGGTCGCCAAGAGGGGCCTGCAGGCCTCTGTGCCTTGACCACGAGGGAATGTGGCGTGGAGGAGGGGCCCGGGTTTGTTTGAGAGGGAGCGGGAGCCGGTTTCTGTGACCTCCCTAGAGCGAGCTGACTTACTGATCACACAGCCCTTTTCTGCCTGCCTCTCGTACTTAATGAAACTCACTTGGCAGGGGTCTGGCAAGGATCCAGGAAGATGCTTTGTGTTGATGGCTGGCCTGTGACGGGTGTCTGAGCAGTGGCACCAAGAGTCCGAAGACAGCGTCTTGCTTGCATTGTCCCAGCCATCCATAGAATCGAGTCGCTCAGTCGTTAAGTACTAACAACTGCTTAAGGAAGGAGATAACCAAATGGTTCCTCTCGGCTGACTTCTTCGTCTCCTTGCAGAGACTCCTTTGAGAGTTTCGCAGCAACAGCAGCAGCAGCAGCAGCAGCAGCAGGAAGTGGCTTGTCTCCGCTGCCTTCCCCTGCAGCGACCGCGTAGCACAGGGAGCAGATGCAGCCTCCAACTTGTCTGGTCTGGTCCACGTAGCAGCACCGGGCGTGGCCTCAGTGGGGCTTCAGGAGGGTGTTGAGTGTCTTGTGTCTTTAAATGTGTATTTCCTTCATATGAGAAGGGACAGGAGAGAGGGAGAAGGATGGGCATACCCTCTACAGGGTTTTCACATACTGAGCTTCCCCTCACCCTGCAGTTGGCCAGGATAGTGACCATGCCTGGTGTGGCCAGGTAGACCCAAGCCTTGAACCTGGAGCCTTCCTGTATGGCCTTCAGCATCACACAGCAGCACACCTACTGCCTGTGCCACCGCTGGGCCAGGAATGGGTTCTTACGTTCATCACGCCAGGACGGGTGGCCCCAGGTGCACTGTTCAGCATCAGCTCCTGTGAGAAGGCGCTGGCCCGAGGTGGCCCAGGGGGTCTGCTTGGCGCTGCTCCCTAGCAGGAAAGCCTGGCCCCAGACGAGGCTGCTTTAGTATAATATGGCCGTGCCTGACAGCCTTATTGCTAGCCAGTCTCTCGTCTTGGGCTGACCCTGCTGTGCAATGGTTAGGCCTTAAGCTCAGAGAGCCAGATCCTACGTGGCTAACCATGGTTCAGTCCTGGCCCAGAGGCTTAAAAAATAGACTGAACATGTGCGTGGGTTCCGTGAACCCTGATCCAATGGGAAATGGGGAGGAAAAAGGATGCGGCCAATGTGGGGGATGGGGGATGGGGATGCGTGCTCCCTCTCCAGCACATGGGTACACCTTTTGGCTTACGAAAAACTTTCTAGAACAGGAATCCGTGGTTAATGAGTCTTCCAAGGATTCCACTTTAGGCTTTTTTCACATTTTAAAATCCAACCCAACAGCCGCACTGTTCTGCCCTGGGCCGCCCGTGGGGAAGGGAAGGAAGAAAGGCCCTCTTGGAACCTAAAACCTTGGGGTTGGTTGAAAACTTGTGGGAACACTGGGTTCTCCAGGGCACCCCAGGTGCCACCTTTGTTCATTGTTCTCTCTCTCTCTCTAATTGCCAGAGAGAGAGCCTCCCAGTGGGGCACAGCCGTGGAGGGTCCCCTCCATCTCGTTGTGACCCTGGGCACACACACCCATGCTCCTGGGCACGGCCATGGAGGGTCCCCTCCATCTTGTTGTGACCCTGGGCACGCACACCCATGCTCCTGGGCACGGCCGTGGAGGGTCTCTTCCATCTCGTTGTGACCCTGGGCATGCACACCCATGCTCCTGGGCACAGCCGTGGAGGGTCCCCTCCATCTCGTTGTGACCCTGGGCACGCACACCCATGCTCCTGGGCACGGCCGTGGAGGGTCTCTTCCATCTCGTTGTGACCCTGGGCATGCACACCCATGCTCCTGG
>NW_006160008.1:80483-88652 GCF_000334495.1 Tupaia belangeri chinensis | reverse complement strand
CCCCGGCCCGTGCTTTCCCCTCCCCCCCGGGGTACAAGTGGGGCAGAGCTGACGCTGGAGTGTCTGGTGGCATCCGCTGTGGGCAGCCAGCACTCACTAATCGCTTTTGAATTTCCCTCCAACCCGACAAGCCTGTTAGAGCAGCCTCTGCAGCAAGCCCCGAGGAGAACGCTCTCTCCCAGTCCACCTGCCCTCGGGCACTGCAGACAGGCACCTGCAGAGGCCATTCCGGCAGGGTCTCCTATGCTCTGGGGACTTCCGTGTGCGCTGCCGAGCATTTGGGCCAGGAGGAGGTTTGCTGGGGCCTCGCCTGCCCTCTGACGTGATGAATGTTAAGGGTGGTCCCTTGAGCTTCTTTCTAATTAATTATCCAGACCAGTCTTTGTCCCCTGTAACTGCAGGTTCAAACCAGCATCCTTCCTGGGAACACGTGCTGCGGGTAGAGGTGGTGCCGGGCCGAGTGCAGCCGGCTGCTGGTGTGGCTCACTGCTGAGCTGGCGTCTCCCTGGGTCAGGGGGCACACATTTGCAATGGCCACATTGTATGCTTGGGAGCTACCAGTTGGCCCTCCTTCACTCGCCGACTGCAGGGCAGGCAGGCTCCCAGGAGGAGGCTTTGGAACATTAGGCGATCTGCACCTCTGCTAAGAGGAAGCATTATTTTGCACCTGTTTTTTCTCTTGCTTCCCAAGAGCTTATAATAGCCCGATTACAAATTGACCGTACTGCAGAGAAGGTAGCAGACAGGTGGGAAAGGCCCCTCTCCCATCCCGGCAGCAGTGAGGTCCTTCCTTTTCCACCCTGAAGTAGGACTGTGGAGCTGCCAGGTGCCTAACCCTGACCCTGACCCTGGCCTGGAGAAAATCTCAGAGGATGAGTTTGGGGAAGGACTAGGTGTCCAGAGCCCTGGGTTCTCGGCCCTTGTGTGTGACTTTGATCACGTAATTGGTTTTCTTGGGACTTTGCGCCCAATCTCTAGACCGAGACTGTTGTGCTGGGTGGTTCGTAAGGCCTTCCCGGCCCCCGGGTCCCGAGCTGCAACCCCCCCTCCCCAGGTTGTATACATCATGAAGTGGCTGGGACCTCCGCCCCCACAGACCCTGACTCCAAGTGGCGGGTACCGCGGCCCACAGAGACCCGGATTACATCCACGAGAAGGTCGTGGAGAGGAGACTCTGGAGTCTCGGAGTCTTTGGGAGACGCTGGGTGGGGGCACCAGGAGGCGTAGCCTGCACACCGCCAGCACCTCTGGGTCTGCTCCGCAGTTCTCGGGAAAGCCCCAGGGACCTTGGTACTGGAGCATCTCAGGCCATGGGTCACGCCCTCCCCCAGTCTCCCCAGCGCAGGCTCGTTGCCTAGCCTGAAACTGCCCTTCCTTTTCTTTCTTTCTTGGGCCATATCCATCGCTCAGTCAGCTCTCACGAAAGCCGGTGGACCCAAAGACAGAGTCCTGTGGGCGGGGCGCCCTCCCAGGTGCAGCCCAGGAGAGCAGCTTTGACCCAGAGCCCCAGGAGGCATTGTCTTGGGAGCGTGGCGATGACTCAGTCCCGGGCAGCGGCTGCTGGTGAACCAGGCCCTGCTCCCTTCCTTCCAGCTTCCTGTGGGGCTGATGTCACTGCTGTGGGAGCCTCGTGGCCTTTTATGGACAAGAATCAGCCATGCTCCTCTCACAGAGGAAGTGAGCGATAAGGCCCCAGCAGAAGTCTGTTCCCGGGGCGAAATACCTGCGGTCAGGTTCCCCTCCTCCCACCTGGGCAGGCCCTCCAGCTGGCTGGAAACACCTATCCACACCGGACAGCCCCTTCAGCTCAGTGAGCTCACCTCTGGGGCACAGCCTTGGGGCATTTCAGGCTTAAAATAAGATCGGGGAGGGGATGGCCTGCTCTCGAGTGTGTTTTATGAAAGCTTTCCTTGTGGTTCAGACCAGACAGTGCTCAGCGGAGTGCGCCACAGGTTAAGGGTGGTGGCTCGGTGCCTACGGCACTGGAGGCTCACAGGTGCCACTGCCCCGGCCTCAGAGAGGCAATCCCTCTGGGGATTGCAGAGCCCAGAGCAGAACCCGGGCTCCGGAGCTGGAGGCCAGTGGCCCCCTGCCCTCCCCTCCCCTCACAGCTGTTCCAGACACCCCTTTTCTATCACCCTCTACCCCGCTCAGGGATTTGGGAAGATTTTATCTGAAGAGAAGCTGCTGATTTGAGGGCTGGCAGGTGGAGTGGTGGTTAGGGTGCTGGGCTCCCGCATGACCAACCACGGTTCGAGTCCTAGACCTGGTGGCTTATTTTCTCTTTCTCTCCCCATCCCCCAGTTGAATTAAAAAATAATAACAACAAGTGGAATTAAATAAATAATTCTTAAATAAGTACAACAAAATGTTTTAAAAAAAGGGGGGCTGCTGCTTTTAAACCAAAATAGCAACACTTCAGAGACTCGTCATCCTGTCTGTGCCCCGCCCGCGAAGATGGGAGCTGGGCAGGATGGTTCAGGTGTCCACAGTGGGCTAGGCCTTCACCCACACGGGGAGCCAAGTCCCAGCACACGGCCCTCTCATGGCTGCACTCCCCATGTCCTGGTCTCTCCTGTGTGAAGGAAGGGCGTTTTCAGATAATCCTTCAGCCCATACAGGAAGTCCAAGTAAGGACTGGGCTGGGCCCTGGGTGTCCTTGTCCCATGAGAACGTGTGGGGGAGGCTTGGGGTGGGAGCAGTGTTGGGGTACCCACTAGAACCCACTGGGGGAGCTGGCGGAGCAACTGAGTCAGGCCAGGGCCACCTGGTCGCTGAGGATCCCAACCATCCCACCACCCGGAAGAGAAGCTCCCAGGAGAACCGCAGCGAGCCAGGACTGCAGAACAGGGCCAGTGACGCCTGCCTGTTCACGCACACTAGGGGACAGTAGGACCTGCTCACGCATTCTTGGTGTGGCTCACTCTAGCCAGACGACGTGGGGTGCTGAGTGGGCGAGCAGGAAGTGAGACGGGAAAGCCCCCCCCAGTGGCATTTTTTAAAAGAACTTTTGCCCACGTGAATATTTCTGAGAAAGCGAAATGTCTGAGGAGGCTGATCCAGAGTGCAGGGGTAAAGTGCGGTGCAGAAGAGGGCCGGTCCCACATGGTCAACCGGGATTTGAGTCTCTGCCCTAGCAGCTCTCACACCGGGTGTGCATGCACGTGCCCAGGATGTGGTTGGGGTGAAGCATCGGAGGGGAAGGGACAGGTCCTGTCGCGAAAGCCCCCCCCAGTGGCATTTTTTAAAAGAACTTTTGCCCACGTGAATATTTCTGAGAAAGCGAAATGTCTGAGGAGGCTGATCCAGAGTGCAGGGGTAAAGTGCGGTGCAGAAGAGGGCCGGTCCCACATGGTCAACCGGGATCTGAGTCCCTGCCCCAGCAGCTCTCACACCGGGTGTGCACGCACGTGCCCAGGATGTGGTTGGGTGAAGCATCGGAGGGGAAGGGACAGATCCTGTCGCAGGTACTCTGTCTCACTCTTGGTCCTTCCACCCCGCCCCCACATGTGCCCTCTGGCATAATACAAGAAAAACTAAAAAAGATTTCTTTAAGGTGCGTCTAGGCTGTGTTGACAGTGGTCACCCAGCTTTAGGATTGGAGGTGAAAACTCAGGAGTGGAGAATCTAGGATGGGGGGTTTGTGGAGGTTAGATGAGCTTGGCACTGGCATTTTAAATTTGAGGTATGTGTAGGCCTCTGTATGTGTGCCTGTGTTCATTATGTGCATCTCTGTATATGTGTGTACGTGTCCTTGTGTGCCTGTGTTTGCACACGCGAGTATTTGTACATGCACCTGTGTGGGCATGAACAGCTATGCGCTTTGTGTATACATGTGCATCTGTGTATACGTACCCATGTACACTGGCCTTGTGTGCCCGTGAACATGCCTCTATGTGCGTGTGCATGTTTTTGTACCTGCGTCCATATGTCCCATGCACAGATGCCTGCGTCTCCTCGTGCACCCGTGCCCCAGTGCATTCACCTCCACATCCCTGTGTGTGCCTGCGAGTGTGTTTGGGGGCTCTGCTTCCTGTTGTTCAGCAGCAAAGCCTCTGACTCCTCCTCACGCAATTAGAGGAATTCCAGCCATCCCAGCGCCCGGACTTGGGCGGCGCTGGGGAAACGGTTTCTGCTGGAAGGGATGGGCCTGTTGCCTTTTATGGTAGCATCAGCGTGCTGCTCACGACTTGCCAGTCAGCCTGCAGGTACGGGCTTGCCCATGGTGGAGCGGGTGACCAAACATGTCTGCCGCTGGGCCGACCACAGGGTGCTGCAGCGGGGGTGGTGGTGGCCAGGATGACAGGGTGTTCCCTCCAGCCCTCTCTGCTGCACACGGTTGCTGGGGAGCAGGCTTGGAAAGTGCTGTCGGCCTTCCCCAGCCTCCAGCTCTGTCTTTCCACTCGGGCTCTGCTGCCTCTACTCTGCCCTCGCCCTGCAGCCTTACAGGACCCTGCTCTCTGGGAAAGGCAAGGGTGAGGACGAGGTTGCCCCTCTAGACGCTGCCCGAGCGTGCCCCGTGCTGGTGAGCAGGGTGCGGGGCTCATTGGTGTGAGCATGGGCAACCGAGCTTCCTCTGCACCCTACCCCAGTCGGGTAGGGAAGGTATGTCTGAGGGCAGGGGCAGCTGCCCTTGGGTTGGGTGTAAAGTTTGCTTTATTCTGTCTGGACTCCCGCCGTCCCTCCCAGAGGACTGGTGGAGGGAGATGAAAGGCGTAAATGCCTGGCCCACGTGCCGCAGAGAGCCGGCACTCATGCCAAGTGCACACGTGGAGGAGACTCACTAGGCGAGCAGGTGACGGAGTAGTTAGCACGCTGGTATCGAGGGCTGAATCTGTCTCCCGAGGCTGTGCACGCTGAAAGCCGTGAGTCACTCTCCCAGTGCCTCGTCACGTGGGGCCCCGACCGGGCAGTGCAGGCCCCTGAGTGCGCTCATCACGAATCGTCAGTGTCCGTGGTTCTGTCCAGCACTGCTGCTGCAGTAACAGCTGGTGCTTCTCTGCTGGTGCCCAGCTACGCAGACAGTACCACCTCACCCCTGCACGACAGGCGGAGCGCGCCCTACGGACAGAGTACCACGCCATGTCCATTTTATGGGCTATTCAAAGTAACCCTGTGGGAGGGGCAGCAGATCTGCCTTGTGGCTGTGGCACCTGGGACAGGGGACTCAGCCCTGCATCACTGCAGCGTAAGCAGTCCTGCCTCCTGCCCGTTCAGCCTCAGGGAGCCTGGGAGTGTTACATGGGGTGAGATCAAAAGGAAAAGTATTTTCAGCTACCGCTTAAGGTTGGGGCCAGCACTGCACTGGGTTAGCCAGAACGTCTTAGAGTGTTTCCGCCAAACCCAGCCTCAGAGTGTGGGCTCTCACCGCCCTCCCTCAGCCAGGGGGAGGGTATTTATGTCACAGAGCTGGAGACAGTTGCTCAAGGTTCTCGGCACCCTGGAGAACAAGTCGATGCGGAAACTTGTCAGAAGCTGTCGTTCTTTCCCAACTGTCATTATCAAGTTCCTTCCACATTCTGGATACCATGCTGGTGTGTTCACGTGTGTTCTGTAGACACAGGCCGTTCTCCCATGCCACAGAGGAGGGTGCCGAGGCCTAGCAGGCTGTGCACCTGTTCAAGTCTCATGCTCTGGATGGAGGCAGCATCTTACCCAGGGCTGTCCCACTGCAGAGCCAGGCCCTGTCCCCTCATCTCAGAATCTTAAAATTTGCCAGAGGGCGTATAATGCTTGCCAGAGAGCATAGACAAAGAGAGAGGAAAGAGAAAATAAATACCCCCTGTGGAGGATGGTCACACCACAATCCCCTTTTCTCCACTTCTTTCAGTAGTTTGCGCATGTGTACACACATACTTGGTGTGTTTGAAAAACTGGGTCCAGGACTCAAAGTACATGGTCGACCATATGGTTTTCCGGCCTCCTTAACCACCATGCCTTCGGCTGGTTCCTCCCAACACCTCACCCAGCTGGGGACAGGATTTATTATAACACACCTACCACAGACTTTATTTCTAACAACCTTAACCCAGAGTTGCAAACACAGAAGGGCAGGCCCCCCGTTCTTGGTAGAGGGTACTCCTGGGGAGCTTTCCACAGCTCTGCTCTCCTACATAGGAGACAGAACTTTCTAGTTTTCAGAATGGGGGGATGAGCAGTGTGGGGGAGCCTGAGCTCCCAGTAGGCAGGAGCAGCTGCCACTGGGAATGCTGGTTCTCTTGAGCAAGGTCAACCCATATTGGCAGGTTCTGAGGGTCCCTGCAGGGGTAGCCTTCGAGAGTCCTGAGGGTCCCTGCAGGGGTAGCCTTTGAGGGTCCTGAGGGTCTCTGCAGAGACAGCCTTTGAGGCTCCTCACCTGGGAAACGGGCACCTGTTCAGAAGCCAGACAGGGCGAAAGTTAATCCCGTGTCTCCTCTGTTTCAGACCGAGAAGATCAGTCCATCTTGTGCACGTAAGTGTCTGTATCTGGGTGGGAAGGGGCCTGGTTTTCACCCCTGATTTTATCCTCAAGGGCCCCTCTCAAAACCTAGGGTGGTGCATTCCATCTCTAGGCCTCCTCCTGTCTCTCCCAGGGACAGGCCCAAGGGTTAGATGTTTACTATTTGTGTTTCTGAGGCATGGACAAGCTAGACTTCATAGCCAAAGATTTGATGAGCCTTCCTCAAGGGAGCCCGTGGGTGGACAAGGCTGAGTCAGAAGGAGACCCAGGAGTGCCCTCAGCAGAGACGCTTGGGAACCAGCTGGACTCTTGGAACTCCAGAGCAGAGTGTCCCTTGGGCTCTGGGTAGTAGCCTTCTTTACCTGGAGGGCATTCGACACTGGGGCCTCTCTCTCCTCCCTTGCCCTCTGAACTAACACGGGGGATAAGCAGCCCCGGTGCTGAGGCAGTTTGTGACGTCGGAAAACAATACTTCAGGAGAGGCTTCTAAGGAACGTGTGGCTATGGGGCCTTTAAGAATTTCGTGGGAAATGTACATGATGAAAAAAATCATGCATTTCCAAGTTTTCTGCACCAATGTAAACTCATTACTTGTATTCTGTTTTCTACAAACTTTCTGAAGTCCCTGGTGAGTGCCTTTGACCCTGAGTCAACAGCTGCCTACAGCTGATTCCTAAAACATTTGGCTTCACAGGCTGCCAAGTGGCCAGGGTAGGCCGTGGATGTCAGTTTACTTCTGTCTGGCCCCTGGAGGGTCATGGGAAATGGGCTGAGCGGGGATTCCAGAACTTGGTGCTTATCTGGCTGATCTTTTCCTGTCAGTAGGTGTTGTGTGGGGAGTGGACAGTGTTCGGGGATTTGACCTAGCCTCACCTGGGACCTCCTTGACTTTCTTGGCAGGGGTGAATCTGGAGCTGGTAAGACAGAGAACACCAAGAAGGTCATCCAGTACCTGGCTCACGTGGCCTCGTCACACAAGAGCAAGAAGGACCAGGTGAGTGCTGTGGCTTCCTCTGGCTGCTGCTTGCTGGGCCTTCCGTGGGACAATGGAAGAAGAGCGTGTAATGATCCGGCCTTGGCTTGAAGTGAGGATGCTTGGGGACAGCAGCAGAGCTGGGCCCACCGTCATGGAGGTGGGAACTCAGCCATCGTGGGAGTGGCCAGTGGTAGCAAACCCATCGGCCCTCAGCCTCCTAATGTTGAGCTGCAATAGAAACTGGAAACTTCTGGGGCCAGGTCCACGGCCAGGTGGTTAAGACGGCTGGATTCCCCGTGACTGACTGCATGGTTCGAATCCTCGATCCAGCGGCTTGAAAAATATTCTGGTTATGTGTGCGTGCGTGGCCACAACCTCAACGAGGTAGAGAAATGCAGGAGAAGGGATTGTGGTGTGAGCATGCCCTGTTGGGGGGTGCTTTCTCCCTTTCTCTCTATCTCTCTGTCTCTCTGGCAAGTGCACGTGTCCTTTGATCAAATTTGAAAGAACTAAAACTGGAAACTTCCCGGGGTTTGCAGAGTAGCATTTTGGGTATTTGCAGCTAAGTGATGCATGTCCCCTGCCTCTGAGGCTGGAGGAGAGATTCTGAGGCTTGGTTCTCAGGTTGCCGGAGGCTTGAGTGGCTTGGGCAGGCCTGATTTGAATCCGTTTCTTTTTCCTGCGGTTGAAAAGCCCGAGTGGACAGCCCCCAGCAAAGGGAGAAAGGGCAGTTGCAAAGGCATCTCATTTCCGT
>NW_006160008.1:75773-80252 GCF_000334495.1 Tupaia belangeri chinensis | reverse complement strand
TCACAGTGACTTCCTGTGCACTCTGAGATGATAACTTCTGCAGAACGGGTCCGGGTCTCACCACCTAGCTGTCCTCAGATCTCTGGTCACGTCCAGATTTCCCCATGGCACACCATAGCTGTCACGCCCTAGGTAGACCCCGACCTCAGCCCGGCAGAGTGAGAATCTGCTGTCCCGGAGCACGTGCTCAGGGGTCCGGACCAGATGCAGATGGCTGGCCTCCTCGCCTGCCACCACCGTGCCATTTGGAAGCCGTGCTGTGGAGGCCCCACGCTGGGGTTTCCCAGAGGTTAAGTGAACAGCCTTAAGCCGCCCGTGGGCGTGTTGTCTCCATCTCTCAAACACACACTGGCAAACTCTCCTCTGAATTCCAAGTGCCAGTGAGGTTCCCTTTCCCAAAGCCGTCTGGGGACTCTGCCCCTATTGGTGGCTGCACCTCACTGGCAAACTCTGCACGACATTTGTAAGTAAGTGGGGCGTGTGTGTCTGCATGCAGACCTGGGGTGCGTCCTGCAGAATTTCCTAAGGAATACAGTCTTTGGGAATCGGACCAAAGTAACTTTTGTTATGCCAAGCTTCTCAAGACATTCTTAATCTTTTCCATGGGGTGTTAGGAGTTATATTTAGAAGCAATAAAGTTTCTTTTTCTCCCCCTCCTCACCCCCTATTTTCCATTCTTTTTAGGAGGTCTATTTTAAAAACAAGGCTATGAGGTTAGGAGTTGTCTTCTTTGGTTTTCCATCTCAGAATTTGCAGTAAAATCCAAATCCATTTCCCAACTGTTTGTTGAATGCTCACTATGTGACTGGTTCTCGGGAGGGTGACACTGGATTCCCTGCCGGGAGGACGGGAACATCAGTTAGAGAGTAATAGTGAAGAGACCACATGCCTTACGCCTGGGGCTCCAGCTCCAGGGGAGGCAAGTCCTAAGCCCTCAGGGAAGATATCATGTTGGGGTCTTGGGGGCAGTAAGTGGGGACAGATTGTCTCCCGGGGGCTGTGACAGTACCCTGTCCTCCCTTAGTCTGCCAGAGTGATTAGATAGGTGACCCCTGGCATTGACCATGCTCGGACCCCAGGCTGGTCGATTTGCATTCCTGAGGCTGGTTCTGATTTCCCGTGCGGGGGACCTGAACTGCTCTTGAACTTGCTGTGCAGGTCTTGCCTCTGGGGTCTGTTGTGGCGTACTCTGGGAGGGGACCCGCAGTGGCTGAGCCGCTCATCCAGATTCCCCCAGCTGGGACATTCCAAACCTCACCTTACTGTGGGGAAGCCAGGCTGCCTTGAGCCGGGGCTATACTGGCAGACAGAGCTTGGGCGAAGGATTCTCCAGGTAGATGTCACAGTCTAAAAAGTGTCCTTTGACCACTGTTCCCTCCTGTGGTTTATGCACAAGTTTGAGCACCCTGGCAGAAGCACCTCCCAGGGAGTACAGGATGGGTAACTAAACCTGTGAGCATATGCTGCATTTCTGATTGTGCACATTCCCTGGAGAAGCAAAGGTCTCTCCTGTGCCCACTTAGCTGCCAGTAAAGAAAAGCCCACAGGTGAGCCGTTGCTGTTGTCAGCAGGGAGCTCAGCTCTGGAACCGGGGCCAGCCCAGGGGCCCCACTCTGCATGGCTCCAAGCAGAGGCCTCAGCTCTGTCTCCATGCTGGGCTGGCATAGGCTGTGGTGGGGACCACACTTGCGCCTGTCTGCTGGAAGGGGAGTGGCCTGCCCAGCCTGGCAGCCTGGAGTGTGCTTTGAGAGGAAGGATTTAGTGGGTGGGGAGCCACTCATCCAAATTGGGCTCCGTGGGCTGCCTCGGCCGACTTGCCAGGCCCGCCCAGGCCTGTGGGTGGGAGCCGGAGCCCACCACCGCTCTTGCCAAGCATGCACGGAGAGCCTGCTCGTGGGTGTGGCCCCGGCCTCCTGCAAGCAGGTCCCAGAGTGATGCCTTCACTCCTGGGCCGGGTTGGCTGTTGAAGGAGGCTGTCCTCGGTGCCCTCTGGTCTCTGCGGGCTCTCAGACTCTGGCACCCTTGGTGCTCTGCAGACAGGTCTCACCTGTGGCAGATGTGTTCGAAAGCTAGGGTTCGTGCTTTCCTGGGAGCACCTGCTGGTAGTAGTTTTCAACTCCTTACCACTCCTGGGCATCCGCCGTCCCGTGGAGTCCTGGCTTGCCTCCAGCCCTGAGAATACATGCAGAACTGCTCCTGGCCTGGTGTTGGGTCTGTCCCCTGAGCATACCCAGGTGTTGAGGTGGATGGGGTCCGTTTTTTCTCAGCCAGTGTGCGTCCTCACCTGACCTGCTGAGATCACCTGACTTGCTGAGAAGGATGAAGGCTGCTTCCAGAGTCGCTTGGGCCTGACAGGGCAGAGCCCACACGTGGGGCTGGGGCAGGGGTGAAGCTGGCCATGGTCCAGGGTTAGGTAGAAGCCTTGACATGGTTGATAGCGGGATGACCTTGGGTAGATTGTTTCCTCCCTCAGCCACAGCTTCCTCTTCTGTGAAATGGGCAGCTCTGCTCTGAGTAAGATGAGGGGCCTGACGTTTGTCCACCACGAGCACTGCCAGTCTGCAATAGGATGTTTGGCGTTGCTTAAACAGCTCCAGACGGAACCCGAGTGGGCCTGCTCATTCCCTGCTCAGACACTTGATGCGGTGGGAGGAGGGTGGGGGGCAGTAAGGGTAGGGCCAAGAAGGAAATCAAGTGTTGGGACCTAGGGATTGAGGTGAGCCTGTATCTGTTGTGAATTGACCTTCCCTTGACTCCTTGTCCTGTGAAAAGGGGGACAGATGTGAGCATTTGGGTCTGGAGGGAAGATGGCACACAGGGATGGTGCACAGAAGGGCTGATGCCACATGCCCCTTCGTGCTGCACTCAGACATGGCCCCCACGCCAGGTCTGGGCTGTCGGTACCAGACCCCAGAGCCAAGGGAACTTCTGCTTTCCTTTCTTAGGGCCAGTGGCCCATCTGTCCACGGAAGCAAGCGCAACTGGTCAAGATTTGCAAAAGCCTGGTGGGAAGGTCGAAGGTCGCACCCAAGTGACATGGGCCTAGCTGATGCTGGAGTGGCGGGGCCCAAGTGGAAGCCTCCACTCCTGGCACGTTGGGCATGCAGTTGGCCCTGCCATCATCGCCCCACCTGGCTGGCAGGCTGGTAGCCCAGGCCGTTGCCTGGCCCTCACTCTGTATGGGCTCCCTTGCAGGGTGAGTTGGAACGGCAGCTGCTGCAGGCCAACCCCATCCTGGAAGCCTTTGGGAATGCCAAGACCGTGAAGAACGACAACTCCTCGCGATTTGTAAGTAGTGGGTGGTAGTGCCCTGGCTAGAGCTGTGGCACCTGCTGCCTTCTGCCTGCGTGTCCTTCCCTCAGCATGGGGACGGTTCAGACTTGCTGCCGCCCAGTTCTGTTGTGTTGAGTAGGCAGGGGCGGGCCCCGGTGGGCGTGGCCTGTCCTGCCCTCGTAGGAAGCCATATATGTAGCTTCCTCATGCTCCTTCATAGGAAGAAAGCCAGCGAGGGAGCAGGGAGTGCCTGCTGGTGCCAGGGCCCGGTTGAGCAGTAGGAGCTCTTCCAGAGGGCCAGCTCTTTTCCTGCTCTCTGAAGAGGAACTGGGGCACAGGTTGAGCACATCCTGGGCTCCTGGCTTCAGGCCGTCAGGCACTTCCAAGTGTGAGCACCAAGGCCGTGCAGGTGCATAGGCCCCCTGCCTGCAGCAGGCAGTCTTGGTTCTCCCTCCAGGTCATACCCACTGGAGGTAGAGGCTGGCTCTGAGCTGCCCCTGGGTGCCTAGCTCCCTGAGGTAGGAGCTCTGAGCTCTTCTCTTTCCATCCTCAGGGCAAATTCATTCGCATCAACTTCGATGTCAACGGCTACATCGTGGGAGCCAACATCGAGACTTGTATCCTGTGGCTACCCAGAATGAGAGTGTGGGTCTGCAGGGACGCGTGGTCTCCCCAGGGGAGAAGCTGTTCCCTCTTTCAGCACCTTCCCTGGGCCTGTTACAACACTTCTCTGACGGTTTGGGAAGATAGACTCATTGAAAACCCCACATGGAGCTCGGGGTTTCCTTAACTGGTGGGATAGAGCGCTGCTTAGGATGGGATGGAAGGCCTAGAGCCACCACGCAGTGCTGTTCCAGAGGCGTGTGGGTGGGCGCTGCGTCCTTTCTCCCCTCACCAGCATTATAGCCTTAGCCTGTGAGAGTATGCCCGTCTCCGTTCACTTGAGGGTGACCCTGTCAATAGACCAGGCTCCAAAGAAGGGTGCGAGCTGCTCTTTTGAACAAGCCTACCCCCTCGAAGGTTAGGACCAGGGTAGTTCGTGCTTCGTTTTGCTGTTTGTGCCACCCTTTCTTCCCGTGAAGTTCCGTTCCTTCTGCTGGGCTGGGGAGGTGGGGGGGCTGCTTTCTCTCCAGCTCGTGCTGCTCCTTAATGTTTGCCAAGACCTTTTGGAGAAGTCTCGCGCCATCCGCCAGGCCAAGGAAGAGC
>NW_006160008.1:69947-75544 GCF_000334495.1 Tupaia belangeri chinensis | reverse complement strand
TTCCACATCTTCTACTACCTGCTGTCAGGGGCCGGCGAACACCTGAAGAGTGAGTGGTCGGCCCAGCCCAGCCCTGGGGTTCCAGGCACGGGGCTCCTGCTAGAACTGGGCCACACGCGCCACTAGGCACCGAGAACTGTGGCCGTGGGTTTGGGGAGGAGTAGCAAGGATGACTGCCGGTCTCTGCCATCCTAAGGACTTGGCCTTCTGTTCCTGACTTGCCGGAGGAAAGCACTGGCAGTCTCGGGGTCCCCAGGCCCTTCTTGCTGCGTGAGCATTGGGTCTCGCAGGACACCCGACCTCTGCAGCTCCCGTGCTACTGCAGGCTTTAGGGGTGGGTTCCCAGTGTCCAGGAGAGCCTCTGCTGTCAGCGCCCCCCGACCCTCCCATACCTTCCACCCATACAGCTGATCTCCTGTTGGAGCCGTACAACAAATACCGCTTCCTGTCCAACGGGCACGTCACCATCCCCGGGCAGCAGGACAAAGACATGTTCCAAGAGACCATGGAGGCCATGAGGATTATGGGCATCCCAGAAGAGGAGCAAATGGGTACAGGGCTGGCCCTCCCATGGGCGAGGGAGGGGAACCTGAAGGCTGGTCGTCGTGCCCTCAGGGGTGCTGGGGAAGCTCTGGGGAGAGTCTCCTGTTGCTGACTCTGGGCGAGCCTCATGGGGGCCAGGAGGAAGGCCCTGGGGTGAGGCAAATGGATGTCCGATTTGAGTTTCAGGGTTATTTGTCCCTGGTGGTACCACTGGCATTTATGCAGAGGGGAACAACGGAAGGTGCTTAACTGCCCAGGGCCGGGGCCCACTGCAGCCTTCACCATTTTCTGGAATTGGGATATTCCTGCTTTATCCTGGTGGAGTGCGGCAGGGCGGGGGACAGACAGCATCGTGGAACGTGCCAGTGTCTGCTCCATTCCCCAGATGAGGCTGAAGAGGGCCTTGTGTCCTTGTCTGTAAAAGATGGGGACTTGGAGGGCATGTGCCCTGTGTCTGCTCTGGCTGTGTCTACTTCTGGGATAGTAGGACCAGGGTTGGGACCCCGCCACCTTTGCGCAGCCACGTACAGACATGAATGAATGGGCCTGGCTGTGCTCTGCTAAAACTTTATTTTTAAAAGCAAGCAGTGGACTCTGGGCTAGAGGCACGTCTCGGTCCAGGTTCAGAATTGTTGGGCGTCTGACCCAGGGATGCTCAAGCTGGGGCCTGCGAGGGGCCTGGGAAAGAGGCCGTGCTGGTGGGAAATGACCGTTTAGGGTGGCTGGGCCACTGTGCACCGTTTGACCGAGACCTGGCCCTTGTGACCCGAGCAAGTGTGGGTGCCCCATGGGCTTGTCTTGCTTGAGAATCCCTGGGTGAGGGAGGGCTCTCCCCTCCATGTCTGCTCCTGAGCTGCCATGGCTTACCCCACAGGCTTGCTGCGGGTCATCTCTGGGGTTCTTCAGCTCGGCAACATTGTCTTCAAGAAGGAGCGGAACACAGACCAGGCGTCCATGCCCGACAACACAGGTAACACCCGGGGCCTCCCGCCAAGTATGGGGTTGTTCCGGAGAAAGCAGCTGCAGACATTCCAGACTGCAGCTGTGGGTGTGTTTGTGGGTGTCTGTGGCTGTTTTTTTGGTACAGACATAAAGCATACATGGACATGACCCCACGTTTGTACAGATGTGGAGCACCCTTGAACATGACCCCATCTGTTTCCCAGGGTTGGCATCAGAATGAGTTAGAGAATCCCAAGGTCATGGATGGGCATCCCTTGTTTGTCTCCGGGACCCACCGCTCTTAGTTCCTAAGGCAGCGATTTTTGCTGTTGCTCCTGCTTAACTTAAGCCTTGCCCATGAACAGGTCGTCACTGTCCCCAACCCTGCCACCACCATTTCCCCGGGCTACTGCAGATGGCTCCGTGCAAGCTGTTTAGTCTTAGCGTGCCCCTCTTAGGGTGTCTTGGGAGACATGGCATGTGGGTGTGAGATGAAGACGCTCCTGCAGGAGCAGGTGCCTCCTGTCCCTCCCGCATCGGGTGGCCTGCCTCCACTCAGGGCTGTTTTTGGGTGGGGACCTGCAGCAACACTCCCCGGTATGCAGCCGGAGGTGTGTGGAAGGACCGATGCTGGAGTGCATTTCTCCTGCTTCCCGATGCGTGAGGGCCTCTGTGTTCCCCGGCCTGCACGGCTGCTGAGACCGAGGGCGGCTGGGTGCTCATGGCCCTGCGGAAGAAGGGCCTGCATCTCTTGTCCTCCGGCTGGCTCAGTTACCACCGCCCCTTTCTTTGCTCCCAGGCTGAGCACATTCATTCCTTCGGGTTTTGTTCAAATATTTTACTCCTCCCCTCTTTACCCTTTGAAAAATCCTAGCTGCCCAAAAGGTGTCCCACCTCTTGGGGATCAACGTGACCGACTTCACCAGAGGAATCCTCACTCCGCGCATCAAGGTGGGACGGGATTACGTCCAGAAGGCACAGACCAAAGAGCAGGTATGTCCTTGTCGTGGGGGCAGGGGTGCTGGGCAGGCTCCTTGGCGAGGGCACTGCAGGGGCAGCTGGAGGCCTTTTCAGGATGTCCGCTGCTAGTCACTTCCACATGGGTTCCCTCATTCAGTCCTTGCAGTGACCCAGCCAGCAGGTCAGGATGGTTAGTGACGTCCCACGACCTCATGCCTAGGTGGTGCGTCTTGAGGCTGTACTAGGTCTCTACGTTGAGCCGCTGCTTAGACTCAGGCATAGGCCTGCCTCGTCCTTGGTGTAGAGAACTTCATGCTTTGATAGCACGTCGCCTCCCAGTGCCAGGGCGGTGGCTTCCATCCTCCTTGAGACCCATGGCAGCTGGCTGTTCCCCACCACCTGCCTGTGGTGAGAGATGAGCAGGAGGCGCTTGCATTTGAGCCACATGAACAGGCCTGCCTGCCAGGGTCAGGGCCCCTGCCAGCACTCACCGCCGCCCCCTGTCGGGGGTTCTGGCTTCTGTTATGTTGTTGGTTTTATTTAATTTTTTTCCCCTTAATTATCAAAGGGGGTGTGTACTGCCAGGGACAGAGGGAGAGAGGGAGAAAACACCCCTAATGGGTCACTCTGCATTCCTATCTCTATTTCTCTATGCCTGTTGAGATTTGGGGCACACACGCACACATACCCATCATGATTTTCAAGCCACCAGGGCCAGGATTCAAGCTGCAGGTGTCCTTGTGGGAGCCAGCTCCCTTAATACTAGGCTACGGGACCAGGTCGTGATGGGGATTTTTCAGGTGCCAATTCCACCTCTCAAAATTACAAGTTCACATGGAGTCATCCCTTTTCCAAAGGGTACCACGCACTGTACCTCGTACTAGGTGGCCGACAGCCAGTGCGTGCTTCTGTGCAAAGCCATTGCTCAGAGGACACAGGCATCGTTTTCAAAAGAGCATTTACTTTGGAAAGGCAGGGAAGTTGCCAGAGTCCTCCCAGTCACGACCACTGGACATCTGTTTCCTGCAAGGCTTTTTGTTTTCTTTCCTAAGGTTTGTTTCTCTCCGTGAGTAAGAGACAAAGACAGGGACACAGACCCACCAGAGCCTTGATGCTGGGATCCACCCCACCTCCGGCCTCAGCCAGCTTCCATCACGGGCACAGGGGCACCTGGTGGACCAGGTCTCCAGGTGCGAACCTGGAGCCTTGCCACATGGGTCTGCCTTGCAGAGCATTACACGGCTGCAGCATCCCCATCCAGCCCCACAAGATGTTTTACATTTTAACTTAGTTGTCACTCAGACTTTTATTGGTGGAGCTTTGCTTTCTTTTTCTTTTTAATTTTGACAGATTTTTGCTATAGGGTGTGTGTGCTTGCCAGAGGGACAGAGGCTGACAGAAAAGTGAGAAATCACCCCCCCCCGGGGGAGGGGGGATGGCCACACTGCAGTCCCTTCTCCTCTATTCATCTCTCGGGATCTTGGGCATGCATGCACACATGCCCAGTGTGAGTTTTAAACTGCTAATTCCAGGGCTCGAACCATAGTCAACAACGTGGGAGTCCAGTGACATAACCATTATGGCATCTGCTGGTGCCATTAATGGAGCTTTTCAAACATACGCAGAACAGAGCAGTGTAGAGAGTCCCACATGCTCATCGCACAGGCACCTTTGGGTTTACTGACTCATGGCCGTTCACGGTCTAGCGTTTATCGTCCGCACCTCCATCCTAAATGAAGCACACCTCAGGCACCTCCTGACTCTGCAGCTATTTGACTGTGTCCCATTTTATTTTTTTAAAATATCTTGGCAAATATCTAGGTTGACGGTTGCCACCCTCTTGGATATTCACGTTGTTTCAACTTTTCAGCATTATAAATAACACCACCGTGAACATGCTGGCGCATGAAGCTTTTTTCCTCCATACTTAGGACAGTCTTTCTGCGTGTGTGGGAGGAGCTGGGGCGGCGAAGATGCTAAAGTGAAATCTGGGCAAAGGGCACGAGTTTAAGCTCCCTGTACCTGACACCCCGTCCCTCGCACCCCCCCAGGCTGACTTTGCCATCGAGGCCCTGGCCAAGGCCACCTACGAGCGGATGTTCCGCTGGCTCGTGCTGCGCATCAACAAAGCTCTGGACAAGACCAAGAGGCAGGGCGCCTCCTTCATCGGGATCCTGGACATCGCCGGCTTCGAGATCTTTGATGTGAGCTTGCCCCGCGACCCACGTCGCCGCCTCCCGCGCCTCTTGGGCTTTCTTCTTGGGTTAAGAATCCTCTCCCGTGGCTTTGCCATCTCTGTACGGAGACATCAGTGGGGATTTATTTTTATTTTTATTTTTTTAGTTTTTGCTGTAAGGCTTATGTGCTCACCCAGAGGTGAAAGGGTGAAAAATTGCCCTCCAGGGGTGATGGCCATTCTACAATCCCTCCTCTGTTCTCTTCTTGGTATTTTGGGCTTGCATGCACATGTACCCGGCGTGATTTTCAAGCCATAGTCCAGAACTTGTACTGTGCAGCTGGCGTTGTGGGACCCAGTACCGTAACTTCCATGCCACCTGCTATCCCCAGTGGGGTTAACTTCATCAAGAGTACCTATTGCCAACTAGAAGCGCAGGAGAGGAGACCCTTCAGATCCTATTCTTGGAGGCGTCACCAGCAGGTGCTTCCTACTTATTTATTCTTGCAGCAAATTTTTATTTAGCATTTAGACAAAACATTATCTCTGCCCATAAAGACTTTAATAATTGCTGTGTATCAGAGAGGCACTTAACCCGTGGCCCATGGTAGTCTCAGAGAAACCATGATCTCTGATGGGGAAGTACTGTATTTTTATTTTTCACTGACTCCTCGTTGAAATCATGCATTTTTGAAAATTATGAACTGAACAAAGTTTAGAAATGACAGTTATATTATAGCGTTTGTGCTCTGCCACCAGTAGAAATCAGGTATTTCCTTTGTTGTAATTGCCAGAGGGCACAGGACTCACCAGAGTCCTTTTTACTCCATTTCTCCATCCTGTAAGCAACTGGGCAAGCCCAAGAGACCTGGTATATTTTTCAAGTTGCCAGGGCTGGGATTCAAACTTGAGTTGGCCAAGCGAAATCTAGCTTTCTGTGTACAGCACTTAACCAGTGTGCTACAGGGCCAGCAGG
>NW_006160008.1:56537-69916 GCF_000334495.1 Tupaia belangeri chinensis | reverse complement strand
AATCACATCTTTTCATCTTGCATTTCTGTTGTTGAAGAAATGTGATCCTTCCTTCCTGCTCATCTGTATTTCAAAGTCTTGGAAGTTAGCAAGCCCCCAGCTAGTTCTCTTCAATTAGAAAGCACGGCGTTTTGGTCATTATATTCCAACATCCTGCCTTCCCTTTGTAATCTGCTTTATGCTTTTTAAAATGTTATTCTGCAATGGGCTAGAGCGTTCCACTGGGTCAGAAAGTCCAGAAGGCCTGCCTGGGCATGGCAGAGGGAAGGGAGAGCCGTGTTGGCAGCAATAAATGCCCACAGAGGCTGATCCTGGACACGCCCCTCTCCTCGGCTCTCCGCCTCCATGGGAGGTGGGCGTGTCTGATGTGGCCTCCCTCCCCTCCCGCAGCTGAACTCCTTCGAGCAGCTCTGCATCAACTACACCAACGAGAAGCTGCAGCAGCTCTTCAACCACACCATGTTCATCCTGGAGCAGGAGGAGTACCAGCGCGAGGGCATCGAGTGGAACTTCATCGACTTCGGTCTCGACTTGCAGCCCTGCATCGACCTCATTGAGAAGCCAGTAAGGGCCACACTGGCCTTGACCTGGGACCTGGCTGCTAGCTCCTTCCCCAGGGTGTCCTCTCCTCCTTGCAGTTCGAGGCTGGTCGTAGAGGGGCAGCCTAGAGGACTGAGCCTGGGAGGCCTGGGTGCCTCCCTCGGAGAACACACTTTGGGCTGTGGCTGTGGGCCAGGCCTCACTCAGCTGCTGGCCAGTGGGGTGTTACTGGGGCCTGTGCCTTCTGTCTAAACCCCCAGACCACCCATGCACCTGAGGGCAGGCTCAGCAAGCTCCTCTCTGTTTTAAGGAAACAGCCGTGCTTGTGTGTAGTAAGATCTGTTGCAGACAGTGTGGAAACGTGCGGGCCTCAGGTGCCGCGTGCACTCGTAGGTACATGCACCGAGTCTTGGCCTAACCCTGCGTTGGACTGACATGGAGGGAGTTTTTTTGGTAGAGAGATTTTTGTAATAGGGTGCATGTACTTGCCAGAGAGAGAGAGACAGAAAGTGAGCGGTCAGCGGTCACCCCCTAGGTGGGATGGCCACACTGCAATCCTTTCTTTTCCATTCTCCTCTTGGGACTTTGGGCACACATGCACACATGCCCAGCATGAGTTTTAAGGTGCCGAGTCTGGGACTTGAATCACCATCAGCTGCATGGGAGTCCAGTGACATAACCACTACGCCATCTGCTGATCTCGTGGAAGGAGCTTTTACCCCATAGTTTCAGCTACTTAAGGATGGCTGAGCCTGAAAGCCCACACCCTCTCCAATCAGTTCATATTTAAAGCTCTTTCCAGATGGGGTTTGGGTGCCTGGGTGTTTGGAGGGGTGTGCTCTGTAAGGAAGCCCGTGCTGTTTCTGTCTTGGGGTTCTGTGTTGATTGTAGTCAAATGCACTGAACTCACATTCTTCCCGAGTCCTGAACTGCTGGAACGCGTATGCCCAGGGGAGGTCGCAGTGGCAGTAACCAGGAGGCCGTGGGCAGAGTCTGTGTGTAGTTGTGCAGACACAGAGTGGCAGGGCCTCCCACAGTGAGGGTCCTTGCTCTAGTGGCCAGCCTCAGGGACAGGCTCCGTACACCTTGGAATCAGACTCTCTGGTTCTGCACTTTAAATCAAACCCACTGGGCCTTTCACTAGCAAATTCCCTGAGGCTGGGGGCCGCTCTGATGGATCTCAGGTGAAGGTCTAGCCACAGCTTCTAAAGTAGAACTCTGAAGTCTGCAGTGCTGCCACCTTCTGGGGGCTCTGGGAGATCTGCAGACCAGGCCTGGGTGCCTTGTGCGGTGGGGTGTGGCCCTGCCGAGCCCCCCTGTGCTGATGCCGTGCTATCTCTAGGCAGGCCCCCCTGGCATCCTGGCCCTGCTGGACGAGGAGTGCTGGTTCCCGAAAGCCACCGACAAGAGCTTTGTGGAGAAGGTGGTGCAGGAGCAGGGCACCCACCCCAAGTTCCAGAAGCCGAAGCAGCTGAAGGACAAAGCCGATTTCTGCATCATCCACTATGCCGGCAAGGCGAGTGCCCCAGGATGGGTGGCAGGCTTCTGGGGAGAGACACTGCTGTCTAGGAACCCCGCAGAAGGCTGGTGAGAGGCATGGTCCAGGCACGCTGCTTATTGGTACCTCATCGGTACCTCGGCGGTGTCGGTAGTCAGCCTTTCCACGGTGGGGAGAGCACCTTCACACACTGGTTTTGGAAACTCACAACCCTCCTCCATGCCGTCCAGGCCCGTGGTTGTGATGTCTTGTGTTCGTCAGGCCCGTCTTCCAGGTGGTGAGCAAGTTTGGCCAATGCCAGGGCCGTAGAGCTTGAATTAGGACTCTGCCTCTTAGAGGCTGTGTGACTTTGGAGCAGTTACTTAACCTCTCTGAGCCTTGATCATCTCCCGTGGAACATGTGGGTGACCACCCACCATATACGGCATATTAAACAACCTTCTCAGACCCAGTGGAGGCCCAGCATGTGGCACAGTGAGTGCTCCAGGACAGCGCCCCTCAGCCCAGGCACTGTGGGTGTGCTGGGCAGGATTACTCTCACTGAGCCTGGTGAGGTGCTTAGTTTTATCCCTGGCTGCTGCACAGCAGCGAGTAGTCACACACACACACACACACACACACACACACACCTGTTGTGACACCCAAGAATGTCTCCAGATATTGCCAACATGTCCTGTTTCGGAAGGCCAGGGGTGCTGTCCCCTTGAGAGCCACTGCCGTTACTGCCAGGACTGACAGCCCGGAGTGGTAGACGCCCCCCCCCCCCCCCCCCCAGCCACTCTCCCACCTGTTCAGTCCCGGAGCTGAGACCTGGCTTAGCTCGGAGGTCCCTGCTTATTAGCCCGAGCCAGTGTGTGGCGTGACCTGCTCTCACGGTGACCTGTAGCCGAGCACGCAGTTAGACAGGCTGGGCGTGTCCTCGGCAGCCACCATTGGCGAGGAGGCTGTGAGCTCGCAGCTGGCGCCCGAGCCACCTGCAGCTCTGGCCCGTGTCCCTGCAGGTGGCCCACGATGCCCAGCCGCCCCTTAGTGGTTTGTTTCCTAAGAGCTGCTGTAGCAGCTCCTTAGAACTGCCCCTGAAGAAATGATAGAGCCATCTAAACTGTTCACACAATTGCCACGGGTACTTCTTGAGCTTCATGGCCAGTCCCACCTTTGAGAAATGCCCACACCAACGCTCACTGAAGGCCTCAAACTGTGCTAGTTGTTATTTTTTTAAATAGTTATTTTTACTTAACTTTATTTATTTTTTAAAATTTGACCAGAGAGGGAAAGAATGACAGCAAGAGCGAGCGAGAGAGAGGTAAAGTGAGAAAGCAGGCCACCCGGCGGGGCTCCAACCTCTGTGGGCCATGTGGGAGTCCAGTGCCCTTAACCACCACACCACCTGCGGGCCCCGTCTTCCTGTGGCATTTCCGTGGCCATGGAAAGGCAGGGACACCCTCATTCATGCCTGTCAGGGGAGCCTGACTGAAAGCGTGCTGCAGCAGCTACCAGGGCAGGTGGCAGTGCCGGGGGAGGATGTCAGGGCCCTGCTCCGAGGTAGGGGTGCTCTGACCCTAGGGGAAGGGAGACCGGCATCCGCGCCTCCTTATGAGTAGGTACCGAGATGGCCGGTGGGGACTGCCCTGTACACAGTGCACCTTGGGGTGCAGTTGGCGTTAGAGTCTGGGCGGCCCATGCCTGTCTGTCTTGTCCTGCGCCCTGTGTGGTGCAAACGGAATTGTGTTGATTTTTTTTTTTTTTTTGAGAAGTTTTTGCCATAGAGCATGTGTGCTTGCCAGAGTGACAAGGAGAGACAGACAGACAGAACGCGAGAAATCACCCCCCGGGGGGAGGGCCACGCCACAATCCCTTCTCCTCCATTCTCCTCTCAGGATCTTGGGCACGCACGCACATGCACCCAGTGTGAGTTTAAGCCACTGGGTCCGGGACTTGAACCATGGTCAACTACATGAGAGTCCAGCGACATAGCCATTATGCCGATTGCTAATCCCCATATTACCTTTAAAAGAAGCTAAAAACAGGCTGTCCAAGGGACCAGCAAATGGTGTAATGGTTACATCGCTGGACTCTCATGTAGTTGACCATGGTTCAAGTCCCGGACCCAGTGGCTTAAACTCACACTGGGTGCATGTGCGTGCGTGCCCAAGATCCTGAGAGGAGAATGGAGGAGGAGGGATTGTGGTATGGCCATCCTCCTAGGGGGTGATTACTCACTTTGTGTCTCTTCATCTCTCTGGTAAGCTCATGCTCCTTATAGCAAAACTCTCTCCCCCACCAAAACAAAGAGGGCTGTCCGTTGTGTATCTGCATGTCACTTTCCTAGCCAGTCCCCGTAGGTGGGTAGTCGCTTTGTTTTTCATTGTCACTCTCAGTCATGATACTTCAAAGAACATCTTGCCGACACCCCATTGCGTGTATCGCCCATCAGTGTCACCCCAGGGACAGAAATCTGGGGTCAGAGGTTGGCATCTTTTCTGCCTGCCCCGTACATGAGGTCAGCTTGTCCTCTGAGAGGCGGGGCGGGGGGGGGTGTGTGTGTTCCCTCCCCCAGGGCAGTCTGTGACCAGGGCCTTTGGCTCCCCCAGGTGGATTACAAAGCTGACGAGTGGCTGATGAAGAACATGGACCCCCTGAACGACAACATCGCCACGCTGCTCCACCAGTCCTCCGACAAGTTTGTCTCTGAGCTCTGGAAGGATGGTACGCCCTTTGCCCTCCGCCCTGTCCCCTGACCCCTCATGGCCGTGGCCGGCTGCCTTCCCACCTTTGCAGTGGGCCAAGCTGCATAGAGGGGACGCACAGCTCCACCTGTTACAAGCTGGGTGGCTTTGGTCCTTTGTAGCTCCCACGAGAGGTCTCCTGGAACCAGGGGGAGGCTGCCCTGGAGGGTGCTCCGTAACCCTCTTCTCTCGGGCAGAGCTCCTCTCCAGGCGGCGTCGGCCTTGGAGGGGTGTGGTGCCGTCCACATGACGCAGGGAATGACCGCCGACCCACGCTTGCTGCCCAGCTTCCTGGTCCCCGCACCTCACTGCGTTTCTCTCCTCCTGCCCCTTGGTAGGCTGGCTGCTTCGGAGTATCTCTTCTCACTGTTTCTGTCGGTTTCTCCCTCTCCTCTGCCCGGGTTTTGCTTTAACCCCTCTGTTGCAGAGATGCAGCGCACTCAGAGAGCCTATTTCTATCAGCGCTTTCCTATTCTCCATCTAGAATCAGGTGACTGGCTCCTTGGCGTGGTGTCTTGTGTGTGGCGCGTCCCCAAGCCGTGCGAGAACGCTGTGGCTGAGTTCTCCACTCCCCACCCGCGCCCAGTTCTTCCTGCCTGGCTATTCCCCTGCACCTGCGCCGACCTCGGGGCATCTGGGTCCTGGGCCCGTTCCAGGCCCCCAGCGGAACCAGCCAGCCTAGGGCAAGTTTGGCTCCTTTGGAACTTCATGTTATACATCTTAAAAGGACAGTTTCAAAGCCGGTGTCCTCTGAGCTGCACCCCCGGGTGTGGGGTGGCTCACTGCTCGGATGGCCGAGGTGTTTTGGCATGAGGTGCAGGGGTTGTGTTTGCTGTGTGTGTCTGTGCGCTCAGCAGATTCGGTATTTGTTGTGTGTTCAGTTGTCCCTCAGCCAGGGCCTTTTTCGCCTGGGCTGGGCCCTCCTGGGGACAGGACACTCTCATGTAGGACTAGGCATTGTGGGGCCACACCCACCTTCCTCTGGCCAACTGCTCCTAGAAAACCTCTTATAGCCAGTAAGATAGGCCCTGCCGTGGGGCCCCGGCATCAAAGGTGCCTTCCATTTTAACGGGCTGGTTTATGGGTTCGATTCTCACTCCTGGCTTCTGTCATCCACAAGTGTCCTTTTTGCTGTCTTCAAATAAATAATAGAGACCTGCCCAGCGACTAGGACGTGGGCTCTGTCACAGGAGCTGTGAATGTCCGGCGATGGAAGGCTTCACATTTAACATCAGCCCTTGTTTAGAGCTGGTCTCAGGTCACCAGCCCCTGTGCTTCAAATCTGGTCTCAGGTCACCAGCCCCCCTGTGCTTCAAATCGGGTCTCAGTTCCCCAGCCCCTGTGCTTCAAATCTGGTCTCAGGTCACCAGCCCCTGTGGTTTATTTGCTTTGTTTTATTGCAGTGAGGCCCCTTCTCGAGGGTCAGTTCAGGTGACATAAACTGCAAGCCAGGAGACAGAATGGAGGAGTGTGTGACCGGAGCTTTGTCCCTCAGCCCGCCTGGTGGAGGGCTCTGGCCGGGGTGGTTCCAGGAGGGGCGGCCCGTAGACTGCAGAGTAGCTCTAGAGTTCCCGCCCCCGCCCCTTAGCCCAGGCTCTCAGACAGAGGTCAACGAGAATTCAAGGTGTTTACCATGTTTTTCTGCTAGGACCATGGGCAGTAGGCCTCTGTGAGCCAGGGTCTCACCCGCTCCCAGCCAGGCTCGTCAGGCTTTCCTCTCCTCCAACATACATCACTAGTTCTCTCACGTCCTTTTGGGAATAGGAGCTTCCAGGTGACCCTGGAGATCAGGGCCATGAATGTGACGTTAGCCTTGGCGGTTGGGCTGCCCCTGAGAGCCACACCTAGCGGCTCGGTGGTCTACCCCGTGCTCCCTGCTCAGGTCCCTGGGGACTTAGCATTCTGCGGACTCCAAGCAGAAAGTGCCCTGCTGCTCCCTCTGTCTCTCCTCTCCTGTCCTGGTGTCTGTCTGTCTCTCTCCTTCCCCTCCACCGGGGTTGCTGGGCACTCACGTGTTTCCGTGTGGTCTCCGCAGTGGACCGCATCATCGGCCTGGACCAGGTGGCCGGCATGTCGGAGACGGCGCTGCCTGGAGCCTTCAAGACACGGAAGGGCATGTTCCGCACCGTGGGGCAGCTGTACAAGGAGCAGCTGGCCAAGCTGATGGCCACACTGAGGAACACCAACCCCAACTTTGTCCGCTGCATCATCCCCAACCATGAGAAGAAGGTGGGCCGCTCGTGGGGTGTCACGGCAGGGCACAGCCCTGGTGGGGCGTTCTGCCCGTCTTTCTCCCCGCCATGCAGAGCTTCAGCTTGTCCCTCTAATTGTTCTGGCCGGTGTGGGTGGGTGTGACAGTTGTAGCCGCCTTCCTGTTGGTTATACTGTGTCCTTGTAGCCGCTCCCGACCTGGGTCAAGACTGAGCTGTCAGAGCGCCTCCTCGACTCCCTAGGCCCTTGCCCTGTGGGGTGCACGGGGGCCAGCTGCCCTTCTCCATCAGCTACCAGGCACAGAGGGAGGCCACTTGTGCATCTTGTCCTCACCAGGCCGGCAAGTTGGACCCCCACCTCGTGCTGGACCAGCTGCGCTGTAACGGCGTTCTCGAGGGCATCCGGATCTGCCGCCAGGGCTTCCCCAACAGGGTGGTTTTCCAGGAGTTCCGCCAGAGGTGAGCAGCGCCTGGAGCCCTCCTGGATGGGCTGCCTGGGAGTGAGTCCCAGAGGTGGGCTACCCCCGCCAGGGCCTCGGCATGGGAGCTTTTGCCCTCCACGTGTTCCTTCTGGGTTCCCCGTCCTGTTACTGAAGTGGTGAACACCGTGGTGGCTTTCGCTCCGCGTGACTGCGAGGGCCTAGGGCTCTTGGCTAGTGAGAGGAGCAACGGAGAGATGTCGAGAAGCAGGGGCCAGAGCCTTGATTATCAGGAGCTTTGTAAATGTGGTGGCCGTGAAGCACCGCAGCTGCTGGCCATGTGGGCAGAGGTGTCGGCGGCCCTCTCCTGGTTCTCTGATGACCGCGTGGAGTGTCAGTTGCCAGGATCCAGCCCTTCATTTCTTAGGCCATCCCTGTCTGTCGGCAGTTTGCCGTAGTGGGGCCGGGGGGATGCGAGCCTGGTCCCGGGGTGACAGATGAGGGTTCTGGGCGCTCAGCACTTAGTAAGCCCAGCCCAGCACTCGCCCTGGAGGGCGTGACGTAGCTCAGCCAGGTCCCATCACTTTCTGGATTGGAAACCAAGCCTTCTCGTGCCATTCAGTCTGAAAAAAAAGGGCAGGGTGGGATTTTCCAAATGTTGCTTTCGTCAGAGTTTGTGGAGAAGTCAATGTCCACCCTCACATTTCCTCTCTCACATATATGGTAGGCCACATGGTGTTGACGCCAGGGGAGAGTGACTTCTCTTCCCTTCCTCAGGTATGAGATCCTGACCCCCAACTCCATCCCCAAGGGCTTCATGGACGGGAAGCAGGCATGCGTGCTCATGGTGAGTGGAGCTGCCGTGCCAGCTCTCCCTGGGTCGGTAGTCTTGACTGGTAAGCAGCCCCATGCCAAAGCCTGTCCTCTTGGACAACCAAGCTCCCCGTGGACCAGTGCCCTTGCTGTGCCATGCCTTCCAAGGCTCCGATTCTGCTTCTGCTGGTGCTGAGAGCAGCCCTCGGCCCTCAGTAGTCAGGGATGGTGTTCAGGGCAGGGTGGGGGAGACAGGGCTGCGGCCTTGGCCGGCTCTGCCAGGAGGTGGACCTTCCATATGGGAGCCTCCTCCTGTGTCCTTGCTCACGTCACCTCTGACCTTCATGCTCGTGAAGTGGGCAGGGCAGCTGTCATGGTGAGTGGGCCTGGAGCACCCTAGCTGGCTTAGAACTGCTGGAGTCTGTGCTTCGAGATGCTTCCTCTGGGCCCGTGCAGGGCTTGACGTGTGGTGCACGCCCAGTTCTCGCTGAGCAAATGCAGGCACCACAGTGACTCAGTGGCCGAGCTGGGGCTAAATACTCCTTTTTTCTCCCTTTGGGGCATCCTGTTTTTGCCACATCCAGAGCAAGCAGCCCTGCCTTTTATCTTGTTTTATTCCACATGTTTTTCCAAAGAGTCAGAGAGGTTCCAGTGGGTGGCATGGTGGGTAAGATGCTGGATTCCCATGTGGCCAACCCTATTTTAAGTCCTGGATCCAGCAGCTTAGAAATCACACCAGCCATGGCTACATGCATGCCCCAAATTCCGAGAGGAGAATAGAGGAGAAGGGACTGCAGCATGGCCACCCCCCGGGGCATGGTGAGCCAGCAGGATGGGAGCTGGTGGGAGGAAAAGAGGAAAAATTCAGCTCCTGCTCTGTGCAGCCCTGCATTCAGTAATAGGAAGAGGGTAGGAAGGAGGAGGGAGAGGAGGCAGATCCCTTCTCTCTAGGTGCTTTGCAGCTGGTGAGAAAGGGAGAGCCCAGCAGGCTCCGGGCCACCCCTTCCCCACAGAGCCTTGGTCAGGTGCTGGCCAGGTGAGCCGTGTGTCCCTCCTCCAGGTACATGTGGTCCCTTTCCCTCCCTGGCTCTGCAGGGAAGACAAGCGAGCACTCCAGGGCACAGAGAGGGGAGATGCCCACGTCGGCCGCACCCCCTGTCTTCCATCCTCCTACCAGGGCCTCTTCTAGGATGGCCAGGACTGTGCGTGGGCACTGCAGGCCCCCAGTGTCCAGGGCACTCCCCATCTGGAGTTTGCTCTCAGTCCCCCCTTCTCCCAGGCGGGCGGGCAGACAGGCTCACGTCCCCTTGCTGTGGGCCAGCAGGACAGTCTTGCTGCAGTCCGCGCCATGCTGCCTGGTGACAGCGACGCTAACACGTCTGCAGCCCCTACTATACACTTGACCCTGTGCTTTGTTAACTCTTCTTTGTTCTTAAGAGAGTTTTTTTTTTTTAAGAGATTTTTGTTATAGGGCATGTGTGCTCCCCGGAGTGACAGAGAATGTGAGAAATAACCCCTGAGTGGAGATGGCCACGCTGCAATCCCTTCTCCCTCCATTCTCCTCTCAGGATTTTAAGCATGTGTGCACACCCAGGCCCAGACTTGAACCACCTGGTCATGTGGGAATCCAGCAGCGTAACCACTACGCCACCTGCTGGCCGCAGCCTCTTTTTCTAAGAAAGCAGTGTTCCTATTGTACATATTGTACAGTTGAGGGGCCGTGGCCTCATAGTGGTCAAGGCTCAGGGTCACTTAACCGGTATTCCATCCTGCGCCCGATCTGGGGTCGTGATGATCTTAGTACTCGTGGTGCTCGGCCTCTCAGGGTGTGTGTGGAGCAGGACCCAGTGCGCAGAGGCCAAGGACAGAAAGAGGAAGAGACCTTCATGGCCCCTTAAACTCCAAGGGGTCATGTTCTCTGCAAGTCCCACTCATTGCCCTGCCGTGGGCTGGCACCTGCCTGTCCCCTGCTCAGTGTCCCGGAGCCCCCGGGTTGTGTGGCCCCGGGTGGGAGGCTCCCAGGGCAGAGGAGCAGCGGCCTAGCCCCAGAGTGGCCTGCGGTGAATGGCCTGCTCTCTTCTGTCTAGATCAAAGCCTTGGAGCTGGACAACAACCTGTACCGCATCGGCCAGAGCAAAGTCTTCTTCCGGGCGGGTGTGCTGGCCCACTTGGAGGAGGAGCGGGACCTGAAGATCACCGACGTCATCATCGGGTTCCAGGCCTGCTGTAGGGGCTACCTGGCCAGGAAGTGAGTTCAGGAGATACCCCTGCCTTGCATGCCAGACCCCACCAGGCTCTCCTGTGGATGGGTACCCCAGTGCCAGGCATATACCCGTCTCGGGGAGGCCCACATGGCTCGTGCTGGCTGTCTGCCTCCAAGGAGTAGAACTGTGATTGAGGGTTAGCGTGGCCAGTGGGAAGAGAGTGTGTGCCTGGCCCCAGAGCTCCTGCTTCTCAGTACCTCTTGTGGGACTGCTCTTGGGGGGACAGGGGCTCAGGGCTCCCCTGACGCAGGTGGGGTTGGCAGCTACATGGTAGCCCCCGAGAACCATTTAGGTTGTATGTTTGGCCATGAGCTCGGAGCTCTGGCACGTGGAGCCGAGTTTACGGTGTCGGAACAGAGTGAGCCCTCGTTTATTCAAGAGGCCTCCTGCCGACGCCTTAAACCCATATTTGCGGGACATCCACTGTTTCATCTCCCGCCAAACCAAATTCAGACAGTGAGTGGCGCGAGGGTGGGAAGCCGAGGCAGAAGTGGCCCTGCAAACATGTTGGCTTTGTGCCCATGGCTCACAATTAGTCCCTGAGCCAGTGGGTCTCTGGCTGGTTCACGCAGGGCCTTGGCACGCTGAGTGAGCTCCTTAGGGCAGTGAGTGCTCTGGTCGCTGACTACGTGGGTGACTCATGGGCTACACAGCTCCTCAGTGGAGAAGCAGGACCCAGCCTCATGGTCAGCCATCCCGAAATTTCTTCCTCAGTGACCCTCCCTAGGCAGGAGTAAGTTCCCCCAGAAAAGCCGCAGTGGGGTCAGGTCAGACAGGCAGGCTGTGACTGCTGTCCCCCTGCCCTGAGTGCTAACCAGGTCCCTTGCCCCGTAGGGCGTTTGCCAAGCGGCAGCAGCAGCTGACAGCCATGAAGGTCCTGCAGAGGAACTGCGCCGCCTACCTCAAGCTGCGGAACTGGCAGTGGTGGAGGCTCTTCACCAAGGTGGGTGCAGGAAGGGTCCCTCTCCAGCCAGGTGCTCTGTTCCACAGCAGCACCTAGGCACAAGCAACCTCATCTCGTCTCCTGCAAGGCTTCTAACCCAGGGGAGTGGGGCCCTTCCCTCCCCAGTGCCCCGCAGGTTCCTGCCCTGTGGGTCTAGAGGAAGTGCAGGGGTGCAACCCACGGATGGCCTCGGCCACTATTGGGCTGGGCTGGCCCAAAGAGCAGCTCCTGAAACGTAAAGGCCAGGCATGCCTCAGCTCCATAGTGCAGAAAGCCCTGGAGGCCACTCAGAGCTGTGCACACGGCCTCGAAAATACCCTTTACCCTTCACGCTGTCCGGGCTGCTTTTGTTCATGACACATAATTTGTGGTGATTGCAAAAAGTTAGCTACACAATGCACAAAGAAAAAATTAATTCACTCATAATCCCTTTACTTGAACCATCCACAGTAGACGTTTCAGTACTTTCTCCTGCTCTTCGTAAAATGTCCTGTGAGTCTCAGCTCTGCACACCGTACACATTCTTACATAGCTGAGCTTCGACTTGGACAAACAGTTTTAGGTTTTGTACTTTCCATCTGACACTCCTTTATAAGCATCATCTTATAGAAGCCAGCATGCTCTTCCCTAGTGGATGGGTCATAATTCCTCTGACTACTTTTCCAGCAAATAATGGTGGTCACTCCCTGTTCTATGTTGTTGTAAACAGTGCTGTTGTGAACATCTTCACGCACACCTCGAAGTCTCTGAAGAGTAGAGGCCTGTGGCATGCGGTACCAAATTGATAACCAGGAGGCTCGCACCTCTTCCCACCCTGTGTCTTGTCCTCACGTTCCTGAGCTGGTGTTTCCAGAAGTGGGGGAGACACCTGGGGCTGTTGGTGGGGCAGGCATCTTCCATGCCTCTACCTCTTTCTTCTCTAGGTCAAGCCGTTGCTGCAGGTGAGCCGGCAGGAGGAGGAGATGATGGCCAAGGAGGAAGAGCTGGTGAAGGTCCGAGAGAAGCAGCTGGCTGCAGAGAACAGACTCACAGAGATGGAGACCCTGCAGTCTCAGGTGGGTGTCTGCACAGGCTCCGCCCTCCTGGAGCAGCTGCTGTCTGTGCTGCCATGCTGCCAGTAGGCAAGGCAGATTTTCAGGTTAAAATGTTTGTGCAGACACTAGGGAACAGTTGGCTGGTCTCTGCATTCCCAATGGAATGGGAAGTTCATGGGTGTTGGATTCAAGCCCCAGTTTCACCACCCAGCCTCTCCGGGCCTGTTTCCTATGGATCTCAGTGTCACGGGATAGTGCTGAAGGATGGAGGACATCGGGTTTGGGAAGTGCCCCAGGGCTTAGGTGCTCTGTAGATGGAAGTCACCCCTTCCTGCATGCGCCTCCTGCTGGGAGCCTGGTGTCCATCTGGGAGTGGATCAAGGAGCCTGCAAGGAGCTTATTTTCTGTGTGATCTTTCCAGCTTATGGCAGAGAAGTTGCAGCTGCAGGAGCAGCTCCAGGCTGAAACGGAGCTGTGTGCCGAGGCCGAGGAGCTGCGGGCCCGCTTGACGGCCAAGAAGCAGGAGCTGGAGGAGATCTGCCATGATCTGGAGGCCAGGGTGGAGGAGGAGGAGGAGCGCTGCCAGCACCTGCAGGCGGAGAAGAAGAAGATGCAGCAGAACATCCAGGTGAGCCGCAGCTCGGAGAGGGGCCAGCTGGGTGGAGGGGCAGGGCGTTGGGGGTGCAGTGCCACAGACCCAGGGCCGGCTGTCAGATGTGTCCTGGCAGGCGGGGTCTTTACTTGGTCTGCTTGGCCAGCCTAAGTGTGGTTTCCTCTTCGGGGTGGTTAAATCCAACCTGCACATCACAGTCCCATGAGCTCTGCCCAGTCACGCACCGGAGCCAGTTTGATTTCCCACCCTCCAGTCCTGGCTCTGGCTGGCCGGAGGAGCAGAGAGCCACCAGCCTGCTTTGTCCAATTCTCTGGCGGGG
>NW_006160008.1:55623-56362 GCF_000334495.1 Tupaia belangeri chinensis | reverse complement strand
GGAAGACCAGATCATCAGGGAGAACCAGAACTGCCAGCTGGCCAAGGTGAGGCCCTGGTGCTGGTGCCAAGCTACTCCCTTGTGGCCGTGGGGGAGGGAGAGTGTGCCCACCTGTAGGGCAGAACTGCAAGCTGGCCAAGGTGAGGCCCTGCCTGGCTGCTCCTTGTTGTGTGTGAGGAAGGGAGAGCGGGCCCACCTGTAGGGCAGCTCCTGCCTGGCACGGCTCCCTCCTGTCTTTTCTGATTGCAGCTCCAGGCTGGTCTCTGCTCAGTAGCAGGTTCTTTTTTCTGGGTTACCTGTGGCCCCTGGGTGCCCAGGTCATGTTCAAAGGGATTGATGTTCTCATCAATGAATGTGGCCCTAGGGAGAGTCCGACATTTCCCCAGTAAAGCTGTTTCTGAGTCTGAGCCCCAGGCGGGAGCACGGGACCACCTGTGTGGTGCTACACCCGTCTTTCAGCCCCGGGCTCCTCCGGAGTCTCCAAGGTGGCAGCTGTTTCCAGTGAGAACCAAATTGGTGCCTGTTAGTGCCCACCCCAGGGAGCAGACAGTAGCTGGGGGTGGGGCCGGGTGGGGGCACGGGTAGCAGGACACTTGCAAGGCTGACCAACGTGGGAGGTCCCAGTTCATGTCCAGAGTCCTCCTTGAACATTCTGAGTGTGTGCTGTGTCCCAGGGCTGGCCGAGCTGAGAGGCAGATAAAGGATGGGGACCGTGTAGAGGGTGCTGTCTCTGTGAGGT
>NW_006160008.1:54158-55059 GCF_000334495.1 Tupaia belangeri chinensis | reverse complement strand
TCTCCTGCTGAGTGACAGCGTCTGTGGCAGGGGTCATGGGGACCTTACTGAGACTAGGGCTCTGGGGATGGCCACGCAGAGCAGGTGAGGAGAGCAGCCCTGGGCACTTTGGTGGTGTGATCAGCCCACCGCAGCCCACCTGGAGGGTGAGCGAGGGGCAAGGAAGAGGGGGTGTGTGCATGTGGCCCCTTCTTAGAGGAGCACAGCCTTTCATTCCTGCCCAGGGCCTGCCACAGCGTTCCTTTCATCTCTTTCAAGTTTTTATTTGGATGAGACCATGCACGTGCACAAAGACAGACAGGCACCCTCAGTAGGGACTTGTCACCCGAAGCTCTCCAGCTGGTCAGGAGCTTGGACTTGTGTGGTCCACGTAGTTCAAGTCAGCTCAAGATCTGAACCAGTGATCAACACGTGGCTTCCAACACTGCAGAGCAGCACGCTGCCTCTGGCATCACTGGGCTGGGCCTGGCTGCCACTTTTCCTAAGGGCTAACATAGGCCTAGGAAGGGCTGTCATCACAGCTTCGACCCTAAGGGAACATACATGGCTGCTTCGGGGGCCAATGACCTTAGGAAGGTACCCCGAGGTCCAGGGAAATCAGAAGAACTTGATCAAGTGTCAAAGGCTCGGCCTGTCCATCCATCCTGGGTCTCTGGATGTGTCATGCCTTGAGAGCTGAAGTGTTCTGTGCTCAGCTGACACCTTGACACCTAGCTCTGGCCACCCCCTTCCCCCCCGCCAGGAGAAGAAGCTGCTGGAAGACAGAATAGCTGAGTTCACCACCAACCTCATGGAAGAGGAGGAGAAGTCGAAGAGCCTTGCCAAGCTCAAGAACAAGCACGAGGCCATGATCACCGACCTGGAAGGTGAGGGTGATGTGGGGAGCTCGCTCACCTGACCC
>NW_006160008.1:47413-53371 GCF_000334495.1 Tupaia belangeri chinensis | reverse complement strand
TGTGGGAGCAGTTCACCTGCTAGACTGACAGACGGAGAAGCTCCATGCTGACACGTGTTAACAGAGATGCAGGCCCGTCAGGGTGCGCCCACCCTGCAGGTGGGGACATAACTTGGTCGGTGGGTTCAGAGAACAACTGGGCGCTGCCTGGCGAGGCTGAGTGAAGCTTTGTACACCATTGACTCAGACCCACCCACCGCTCGGACATGGGCCCTGGGAGTCACATGGCAGCACTGTCTATGGAACATACAACACCCCTAATGCCTACTTGTCATAAAATGGAGAAACTGTGACGTATTCCTTTATTGGAATTCCAGACCGACGTCTAAATCAATTGTCACAGTGAGACGTAAACATGCTGCACTTTAAGATTGAGTCTAAGATCGGGTGACAAAGGCAGGTCACGGTCGGCTGTGGGCCAGGCACTGCTGTAAGTGCTGTGAGGCAGAGGTCCCCACCATTCCTGGTACAAGGGACTGGCCTCGAGGAAAGCTGTCCGTCCATGGATGGGGGATGAGGAGGGGGGATCGTTTGTTCCCAGGATTACACAAGCACACCTGCACCCCTGTCCCCCCCACCACATGCAGTATACAGTGAAACAGTCACAGAATGGTAGGGTTCACACTCCCATGAGGATCTGCCAGAAGGGGAGTCCAGGCGGCCATGTGAGCGATGGGGAGCAGCTGCAAACATGGAGCCTCGCTCACTGAGCCCCACTTTCACAACCACCTGCATGTTGCAAGGGAGGTGGCCCTGAACCGACCGAGCACCTCAGGAACCCCTGCTTTAAGATGTTAATTGATTTTGAGCCTCCTAACGTCCTAGTGAGTAGGTTGCCCTCTTGTCCAGATTACTCAGAAGGGGTACGGTGAGGTTATGTAGCTTACCTAAGTGACGTCACAGGAAATCATAAAAGTAGACTGCGAACGCTGACTCCGCTCGGTACGGTGAGGTTATGTAGCTTACCTAAGTGTGACGTCAGGAAATCATAAAAGTAGACTGCGAACGCTGACTCCTCTCTTCCCTCTCTGGGACTCCTACAAGGCAGTTCTGTTCATGTAAGTTCACGTTCACTTAAAGCCTAGCATCATGTTAATTAGCGACACGGTTGTGGTATGACCTTAAAGGCAAACAGAGGACTTACAGACACAGTCATAGGAGTGTGGTTACCCATGACAGGAGGGCCAGGGGGTGAGGCTAGAGAGACACAGGGGACTTGGCAGCCTGTGGTGACCTTCCTTTCCTTCGGCCGGGAGTTGGGTATGAGCATCTATGCGTCCTGACCCTGCAACCTTACATATGTTCATAGCAAATGCTCAGTGTTACAAGTAATTAAAAACAGACCGAAAAGCCTGTGGCCACTGAGGGCTCTGGGGCTCCTCCTGGCCCCCTTCTTTGCAGAGCGACTCCGCAGGGAGGAGAAACAGCGGCAGGAGCTGGAGAAGACCCGCCGGAAGCTGGAGGGAGACTCCACAGACCTCAGTGACCAGATTGCTGAGCTTCAGGCGCAGATTGCAGAGCTCAAGATGCAGCTGGCTAAGAAGGAGGAGGAGCTCCAGGCCGCCCTGGCCAGGTGAGGCCCAGCCCTCCAGCGCGTATGTAGGTGGCTGGTGCCGGTGCTTTCTGCTTGCTTCCTGCACCGGGGCAGCTCCACGCCTGCCTTCAGCCGTTGTCATGGAGGAACCATTTCCGGGCAAATGATTCCTATCTACTTAGAGCATAGTCTAGGGAAGCATTATCTTTTATTTGTTCTTTTGTTTGTAATCCCAGAAAAGGTATCCATTACTCATTACTGTGTCACCTGCATATGATAGTTTTTTCCTTTCCTTTTGAAATTGTCTATAAGCACACAGTTTTTAAATTTTGTTAGAGGAGTTTCAGATTCATAGCAAGACTGAGCAGAAGGTAGAGACTTCCCATGTATACCATCTCCTCGTGTGCGTGGTCTGCCACGCTGTCAACATCCCTTCTGGAGGGCGCATGTATTACTGGGGAACCTACATCGATAATAATCCAATGTCCATAGCAAATTTCTATTTTTACTTACTTATAATCACCTTAAATTGTAGCATTCTTGTTTTTTCATATAACATTTTAATTTTTAAAAATATTTAAATTCAAATTTGGAAAACAACATGAATTTTCCAAACCTCAGTGGCATTGCCCTTATACCTTTGGGATGCCTTGGGTATTGCTTTTGCTGAGAGTGATCTTAAGTGCCATGATTTTGACTGCTGGAAGCATCTTTGGCTGCTTCTCTCTTAAGGCCTTATCTGGAAACTGCTCCTTAAAGGTGAAGATGGCTTCCAAATGATGTTGTTGTTCTCTGGCAGAGTGGAAGAAGAAGCCGCTCAGAAGAACATGGCCCTGAAGAAGATTCGGGAGCTGGAATCTCAGATTTCCGAACTCCAAGAAGACCTGGAGTCTGAGCGTGCTTCCAGGAATAAAGCTGAGAAGCAGAAACGGGACCTTGGGGAAGAGCTGGAAGCACTGAAAACAGAGCTGGAGGACACTCTGGATTCCACAGCTGCCCAGCAAGAGCTCAGGTGTGCACGGGGCTCGCTGACTGTGTCATAGAGGGTCAGGTGGCAGCAAAGGAGAGGCTTTGGCTTCTGAGGAATGAACCCTGGGCCCCTGAACACACAGTGGTCCTGTTACTTACCAGAAAGCGTGAGGGTTCCTTAGTAGTTTCTGTCTACCAAGTAGAAGGCCTGCTGGAGGACTCGGCTCAGAGTTTGGAATTGCAGGGGTGGGCTTTAGAGCTGAAAGGGTACAGAGGCCTCTCCACAGTGTCTGCAAGTGTGGGCCACAGGACTGATAGCCAAGGAGGGAAGCCCCTGATTTGGAAGCCTGCTTAGGGCCACCTAGGGCCTTGCCAGGCCTCTCTGCAGCCATGGAAGGGCCCGATGGCAGCATCGTCCAGGTCCTTGGCCTCTGCTCTCATGACACTTCTCTGCTCAGGTCCAAGCGTGAACAGGAGGTGAACATCCTGAAGAAGACCCTAGAGGAGGAGGCCAAGACCCATGAGGCCCGGATCCAGGAGATGAGGCAGAAGCACTCACAGGCCGTAGAGGAGCTGGCAGAGCAGCTGGAGCAGACGAAGCGGGTGCGGAGGGTCCCCTGCACCTGGCGGGTTGGAGGGGCTGTCAGGAGGGACCTCCCGGCCAACCGTGCGCTGGGCCTCGCAGTCTCTCACCCAGCCCGTAGAACAGAGCATTTCCAGTGTCAGGCTGCCCAGGCTGAGTCCAGCCCTAGCCCTCAGCTGATAGAGTCTCCGTGCCTCAGTTTCCCTGTCTGTGAAGGAGGATAATGATGACGTCATCTGATTATGTGAGGTTTGAACTGGCGATACACGTCAAGCACTCAGAAAGTTCTTGTTAAAGTTGCGCTCTTGCCGTTATTCTATTCAGCAACCTGCCAGGCCAGAGTGCTTCAGGATATCGGAGCCACCCAAAACTTAGGGCCCTGATGGTCTCTTTTCTGACTACGGGGCCCTCTCTAGAACTCCCTACGGTGGTCAGCTGGGGTCTTACTGAGAAAATTCTTGTGATGCGCATCCTGGCTTCTTTCTTGGTCAGGCAGCTGAGGGCCGGGCAGTTCTTAACCAGGACAGGTTGTGCCTCCTGTGGCTTTTTGCTCAGGAACCGTTGGTGGCAGCTGGAGCCGTGGCCACCTATAAAGTGCTCTTGGAAACATCCTTGCCCATGTGTGTGCCGTCAGCTCCCACGGGCAGCTGTGTAGGTTGAGGCCTTCTCTTGTCCAGTGACCCTTGAACTCGCTGATGACCCTGTAGCCTGCTTGGTGCAGACTAGAGTGGGATTGTCACGGTCATTTCACAGACTTCACTTTTATGTTTCTTAAAAGAACATTACATTATTTGTTAGTATTTTCTTTAAAGAATTATTTTATTTAATGTTATTAATATATATATTCATTTGACCAGAGAGAGAGAGAGAGAGAGAAAGCAAAGCCGCCACTCCGGGACTCATACTGTGGTCGACCATGTATGAATCTATTAACTTCAAGCATAATGCCATGTGATGGCCCCTGAACATTAGTATTTTTTTAAGAGTTATTTTAATTTTATTTATTCATTTATTTTAATTTAACCTGAGAGAGGTACAGAAGGAGAGAGGGAAAGGGACAAAGCAAGCCACCAGGTCCGGGACTCAAACTGCAGTCGGCTCTGTGCCGGTCCAGTGCCCTGAATCACCACGCTAATTGCCGGCCCCATGTACAATAATATTTTAAACATCAAGTTCCAGAGAGGCGTTATTGGAAGTCTGGCTACCAACAGTTTCTCTCACTGTCTCATAAGCACTGCAGAGTCAGCACCAAATACACCTTATGCTCATGTTCCCGCTACCCTGCAAAGGAGGCTGGGCAGGGACAATTTTAGAGGGGGGAATGCTGAGGCCTTCAGTGGTTAGGACAGGTGCCCAATGTCACCACCCAGCCAAGAGAGGACTGGCCAGGGGAGGCCCGAGCCGTGTGTGTCCAGGGCTCTTTCTAACACCATCATTTTTGCTCGAGAAGCGTCAATTTCCGGGTCTGCATTTGGCAGCTCTTTGAGTGCTAACGAAGGTCCAACCTCACTTCAGGGCACCAGTGCCCCACTTACACCTTTGATTGTTCCCGCCCCGACCCCCAGGTGAAAGCCAACCTCGAGAAGGCAAAACAGACCTTGGAGAACGAGCGAAGGGAGCTGGCCAACGAGGTGAAGGTCCTGCTTCAGGGCAAAGGGGACTCAGAGCACAAGCGGAAGAAGGTGGAGGCCCAGCTGCAGGAGCTGCAGGTCAAGTTCAACGAGGGCGAGCGTGTGCGCACGGAGCTGGCCGACAAGGTCACCAAGCTGCAGGTGAGACTTCCACTGAGACCCCCAGCTGGGCAGTGGGCCTCTGGAACGCCTTGGCCTCAGCCAGGCCTGCACGCCTAGGCTCCCTCTGTCTCTCTGGCTCCTTAGCCAGATCTCTATGTCTCAGTTTGTGACTCAGGTCCAGCATTGCCTGCTGAGGAGGGACCCCGAGCAGGGATTGCCAGGTCTGTGACCTTTCTTGCCCTCCCTGTGCAGGTCGAGCTGGACAACGTGACCGGTCTCCTGAGCCAGTCTGACAGCAAGTCTAGCAAGCTCACCAAGGACTTCTCCACACTCGAGTCCCAGCTGCAGGACACCCAGGTAAGAGCTTCTAGCTTGAAGACCAGACTCTGCCCACGCAGCGTCAACACCTGTCCAAGGAGGCTCTGGTTTCTCCCCCAGTTTTTATGTGAGTGTCCCGAGTCTGTCCCTCCTTTGAGGGGTGTGGGGGGCCCTGAGGCTCTGATGTGCGTCTCCTAAGCACCCACAACCCCTTGTCCTTGGGAGTAGGAGCTGCTGCAGGAGGAGAACCGGCAGAAGCTGAGCCTGAGCACCAAGCTGAAGCAGATGGAGGACGAGAAGAACTCCTTCAAGGAGCAGCTGGAGGAGGAGGAGGAGGCCAAGCACAACCTGGAGAAGCAGATCGCCGCGCTCCACGCCCAGGTTGGGGGTTCAGAGCTGAGGCCGGATTCTGTGGGAGGGGCACACGGGCACACAGCCTGCCACTGACTGGTCCCGCCTGGTCCCCGCACCGGGAGCTCACTCCTGCAATAGCTAGACTACATTCTGAGACTTTGTGAACACCAGAGATTTGTGAACTTAGATGGGGGCATAGCACGTCTCAGTTTTCACTAGACCCTAGCCGCTGATCAGCCTCTGTCCCCATCATGAACCGAGGCCATGGGCCATGGTAGCTGCAGTACCAACCTGGGTCCTTGTCACGGAAGGAAATCAGTGGTCATTGCATCTCAGCTATGGCTGGACTCCTCCCAGCTCCAGCGTCATCACCCCAGTCCTGCCTGGGGCTTACTGTCCGATGTGCTGAGCAGCCATGGGTTATAGTACCACTGTGTTGGCCATAATTAGTTGGCTTCGCAATCCCA
>NW_006160008.1:46842-47333 GCF_000334495.1 Tupaia belangeri chinensis | reverse complement strand
AGGCTTGTCTAAATTCTCAGAGGATCCACAGCCAAATATCCTAAGAGCCCATGTTCTATATCCTGTCTTGGGACTTCTGTGTGAGGGCAGAAGACCAGAATCGACTCAGATGGTTAAGAGTGTGCCCACGGTCTAGGGCCAGCCTGCTTGAGTGCTGAGGTTTACCTGCAGGTGCAAGGCCAGGGCTGGGTGTGGGGTCTGACCTTCCTTCTGCTTCCCATAGGAGGCACTGTGTATGCTCCCTGGGAGAGGTGAGGGAGGCCTCCCCTGTGGAATCCTCAGTCTTGGGGAAGCTTCCCATAGATGAGGAGGCAGAGTCCAGCCACAGCAGGCCTGTGGGGCCAGCCTCCCCCGCTGCCTGCAGAGCTGTTTCCATAATGGGTGCAGCTGGTCAGACCATGGGTGTCCCAGGGATGGGCGCACTGCCTGAGCAGGTGCCCCTAGGGTGACTCCTGACTCTTTGCACCCACCCAGGTGGCCGACATGAAGAA
>NW_006160008.1:40774-41096 GCF_000334495.1 Tupaia belangeri chinensis | reverse complement strand
TCCTGGACCCAGTGGCTTAAACTCACATGTGTGTAACATCTAGCGAGGAGAAGGGATTGTGGCGTTGCCACCCCACCCTGCCCCCCGGGGGGGGTGATTTCTCGCCCTGTCTTTTTCGTCTCTGTCTTTCTGGCGAGGGCACGTGCCCTATAGCAAAAACCATGCATATATATATTTATATTTATATGTATATATGTGTATATATATATTTATATGTGTATATGTGTATATATATGTGTATATGTGTATATATGTGTATATGTATATATATGTATATGTGTATATGTGTATAATGTGTACATGTATATATGTGTATATATAT
>NW_006160008.1:33375-36925 GCF_000334495.1 Tupaia belangeri chinensis | reverse complement strand
GCCTCAGCACACGTGTAGCGGGGACAGCAGTAACTGCCGTGTGGGGATGCTCAGGGTTGGATGACAGGCGCTGGGGCATTACCTGTGAGAGCATCCTTGTCTCCTCACGCTGGGAAGGTGAAGGCAGAGTGGATGGAAAAGTGTCTGGTCACCCCTTATGACAGTTGGATATGCAGCCTTTGTGTGCTGTCTGCCCACTGCCAGAGTGAGACCCTTGAGGAGGGAGAACAGCCTCACTGGGGAGCCAGCAGGTGGCGCTTGCGCTCTGAGGCCAGTTCATAGGCCATTGGTTTGGCCAGACATTGCGCGTCCATTCCCAGGGCTGTTAGCTTAATGTGTGCCCCCTTGCTGTCACCCTGCGTGAGCCAGCGCCTCCCTGGCCAGCTCCTGACTCGTCAACACCGCTGAGTCTTGCTCCCAGACTGGTCTCTGCACAGGCGCCATCAGCTCTGTGAGAACTAGTGGGGAACCTGTCGGGCCCCACCCCAAGCCTGCTGCAGAACGAGATCCCCACGTTTATCTTCAGATTGCTGTACCAGAATCGTGACTGGCCTCCGCCCCAGTGCGTGCTCCCGGGACCTGCCTGGGCCTGGGAGCCATCGTCAGCACAAGGCAGGGCAAGAGTCCTCCCCACACACACCTTCCAGGACAGCACTAGCAGCCCCTGCAGTCGCCTGCGCCCATGAGAGGCTCACTGCCTGGCTCGCTCAGACCTTCATGCAGGGAGCAGGTGGGAGCACAGCCAGGGCAGAGCAGGCGGGGCCGGGGTGGCCAGGGCCTGGTGTCTCAGAACCTGGTTCCTGCGGCAGATTCAGGCAGGACTGGCCAGGCCCTGGGCCTGCTCTCGGGGACATCTGGTGCCCTCCCCAGGTTTCTGAGCATCCTCATGGCCTCCTGACCAGCCCCTGCTCAGAGTAGCTGCTTCCCAATGGCGGTTTGAACGCCCTTGCTGTCTGCACGTGCTCTCTGATCTGAACGCCGGCTGGGTGTACATTTCAGTTTTGCCCCAACAGACACGACTGGCCAGTGTAGCAGGTACCAGGTGGAGGCCATCTGTGGCACGAGGGATGCCACGTGGATATGGCGTTGGACATGCCTGAGGCTCTGCCAGCCCTGATGTCCCACAGGGCCTGGGCTGTCTCTTCCCTCTCCATCCCCCATCTCCCTTCCTTAGAGACTCCTGAGAACTCTAAATCCCCCTCACGCTACCTCTGCTGGTAACTCAGACTGCACCGTTGGGTCGGCCCATTTCACAGTCGAGCCCGGGGTAGAACAGAAAGATCCCCCCACCCTCTGATGGTGAGGAGGGCCGGGGGAGCCTCTGTGGTCTGGACACAAGCTCTGGCTGCAAAGGGCAGAAACCACTGCATCCAACAGAAGCAACGTGGGACGGTCAGGACCCGGGTGCTGGGTCGCCCTGGCAGAAGCCCTCGCATCTACTGCTGTTGCCCCTAAACCAGGATGTGTGTCTCTGCTGGCTACTCCGATGACTTCAGAAGTCCCCATTGTCACATGCCCAGCTGGAAACTCCCTGGCCCTCCCATGGGACCCTGTTCTAGGGCACCCAGCCACATCGTCCATGTGGGAGTCAGGCCCAGGTCTCAGGCAGGCAGGGGAGGGTTGGGTGGGGCGGGACCCCGTGCCAGCGGCTGCGGCCCCTCCTAGCCTCCACTAGTGAGGCTGGCGGTGCGGGCCTGAGGCCTTCAGGAGCAAGTTGAGTATCACCTTCCCAGTGAGCGGGGCTGCCTCCCAGTGGGCTGAAGTTAGTGAAGGACCGAAGGTCATGGTCAGGGCCCCAGCGGGGAGCTGCGACGTCCTGGGTACTGTCCTGTGGTGCCGGCCTCCAGCCCTATTTAGTCGCTAGGCCTTTAGGGTCTCTGAATGGGATGGTCTCGCTCATGCCCCGGAGCTGAGAGGCCCCGGATTTCTCCTCATCTGGATCCTGCAACCTCTTCGCCAAGATTGTGCCCAGGGAGTCTATGAGTCCTCCAAGTCCACCCCACGCCCCATCAGGGTCAGACTGACCTCAGTACTCCTGCCGCAGCCCAGCTCTTCCTCTTGTCACAAAGCTGAGAAGTCTGACAGCTGTCAACTCTGTGACTTACGAGCTATGGGATTGTGGCAAGCGGTGGCCTTAGGCCCCTGCCCCAAGGCGTCACAGGAGCAGAGTAAGAGACAGTGGACTCTGTGGGGAGTATGCTAGAGGGCTTCTCAGAAGAGGCAATGCCAGATTTGGGCTTCAAAAGATGAGCACAACTTTTCCAGGTGGTAGAAGCAGAAGAACTCAGGGAGTGTCTAGATGCTGCTTGGGTGTGACATTCAAGAACAGCCCTACGGGCAGCCAGTGGCGTGGATCCCATGTGGCCACCTGTGTAGTTCAAGTCCCAGACCTAGAAGCTTGAGAAACATGCCAGGTGCTTGTGCGTGCCCCAATCCTGAAGGAGAATGGAGAAGGGATTGCTATAGAAGAGCAGCAATGTAAGAAGTATGCGGTGGGGACCAGCAGATGGCCTAATGGTAACGTCGCTGGACTCCCACGTAGTTGACTACGGTTTGAACCCTGGACCTGCTGGCTTAAAACTCACGCCGGGTGGGGGAACCAGCAGTTAGCATAATGGCTATGTCGCTGGACTCCCATGTAGTTGACCGCAGTTTGCGTCCCGGACTTGGTGGCTTAAAACTCGCGCTGGGTGCGTGTGCGTGTGTGCCCAAGATCCCTAGAAGAGAATGGAGGAGAAGGGATTGCGGTGTGACCATCCCCCCTGTGGGGTGATTTCTCGCTTTCTGTCTCTATGTCTCTCTCTGTCTGTCTGGCGAGCGCACGCGCCCTAAAGCGAAAAATCTCTCCAAAAAAAACCAAAAACCAAAAATCAACTCACGCTGGGGGTATATGTGTGCATTCCCAAATCCCGAAAGGAGAATGGAGGAAAAGGGATCACAGTGTGGCCATCTCCCCAGGGGATGATCTCTTGCTTTCTGTCTCTCTGTCACTCTCTGGCGAGTGCACACATCCTATAGCAAAAATTTTCTCTAAAGACAAGTGTGCGGTGGACGTCCAGTATGTGGGAGGCAGTGCCGATGCCATGGCCCGAGCATAAGGCAGGCTGCTGGGGAGTGTGCTGGACGGGAACAGGGCCCAGGTTCCTGCCCTGGGCAGTGGGGAGCAGTCTGGAGGTTCCACAGTCCATGGTAGATCTTTTATCCTGACGACCATGTAGACGCCTAACCCTGAGGATGCATGGTTGAGCTGAGTAGGTCCTGGAATGTCAGGCCCAGGGCTGCTCCTCTATGTGGGTCAGCAGGAGTCTGGGGCCCCTGAAGCAGTGGGTTTTGTGTGTTGGTCATGACCTACCTGCTCAGAAGCTGTAACTTTCAGGGGCCCGGCCCTATGGCCTAGTGATTAAGGGAGTCAGAGTCTACATGGCCAACCATGCAGTTCAAGTCCTGGACCTGGTGGCTTGAAAAACACAGCAGGCAAGATTCTGTCACATTGACTGCCTAAGAGTCGTGCAGTAAGTAGCAGCCATGCGTGAGCGCATCTCCACCCACT
>NW_006160008.1:32026-32492 GCF_000334495.1 Tupaia belangeri chinensis | reverse complement strand
GTGCTGCCTGTTGCCCTGGGGCGGTGTGGTTCCCCAAGGTGCCAGTGCTGCCATTGCGCCACCAAGGCCAAGCACACCATCCAGCTTGTGGATCGGGCCCCGCTGGCGTCACGGTGGCCATGAAGTGCCGTCGTGCTCGGTGGAGACCTGGCCAAGGGCGGCGAGCTGAGTGACACCCCGCGGTGGCTGAGCCCTGGGCTCACCTGGGCTGCAAGTGGGACCCGCTGGCCGGCGTGCCTTTCTGCACTGGTAAGTGGGGGAGGGGATGAGAGGAGTGCTTCTGAGGCCCAAGAGGACATGGAGGAGGTTGGTGGGATTCTGTTGAAGGAGAGGGTGTGGTAGCTGAGATATTACAAAGATCGGGACCACTGGGATATTCAGGTTTTAGGAGCCTTTATTCCTAGCCAGGGACTGCCGCCCCTGCCACTGGCAGGGGGGGGTTGGGGGGACAGACCCGCCCAGCACG
>NW_006160008.1:7669-31885 GCF_000334495.1 Tupaia belangeri chinensis | reverse complement strand
GTGTCAGCGGTTTACAGAAGCAGAGCAGCATGCCTTTGTAAGTGACGACCACATCCTTGTTTTTCCACTTCGATGAGGAGGCCTGTGGGGTGTTCCTTAGCCTAACGGACACCATTTTTCTTCATCTATCCTAGTCCATCACAAGAGTAAGGAAGAAGGAGAATACTGAAGTTAAAAGCAAGGTGATGCTTGTATCGGGGACGTATTCTGTCGTAAACAGTAAAAGGTTGCGATTGGGCCTGCAGGTGGCAAGGTGGTTACGGCTGGACTCCCACGTGGCCGACTGCAGTTCGAGTCAAGGCCTGGCAGCTTGCTGTCTTATTTTCCCTTTCTCTCTGTCTCTCTCTGGTCAAATTAAAAAATAAATACTAGGGACCAGCAGATGGCATAATGGTTACATTGCTGGACTCGCACATATTTGACTACGGTTTTAGTCTCGGACCCGACAACTTCAAGCTCTCGCTGAGTGTGTGTATGCTCAAAATCCTGGGAGGAGACTGGAAGAGAAGGGGCTGCAGCACGGCCATCCCCCCAGGGCATGATTTCTCTCTTTTTGTCTCTCTGTCTTCGTCTCTCTGGCAAGTGCATGCGCTCTATAGCAAAAACATTCTTAAAAAATAAATACATAATAATAGCAAATAAAATTAAATAAATAAAGAATTATATTTTTAAAAAGTTGTGGCCTTGTTAGTTAATTTGTACACAGCAATGTATGCTCTTAGGTACAGTTACTGACCCATGCTTTAAAATATAGTTGCTCAGGACCAGCAGTTGGCATTATGGCTATGTTGCTGAACTCCCATGTAGTTGACTGCGGTTTGAGTCCTGGACCCGGTGGCTTGAACTCACGCTGTGCGTATGTGCCTGTGTGCCCAAGATCCCGAGAGGAGAATGGAGGAGAAGGGATTGTGGCGTGGCCATCCCCCCTGGGGGGTGATTTCTCACTTTCTGTCTCTCTGTCTCCCTCTGTCTTTCTGGTGAGCACATCTATAGCAAAAAACAAACAAACAAACAAAAAGATGGAAGGAAGGGAGAAAGAAAAAAGAGAGAGAAAGGAAAAGAAGAAACAAAGGAAAACACGCCAGGAGCAGGTGCATGCCCAAAATCCCAAAAGGAGGAGAAGATGGAGGAGAAGGGATTGTGGTGTGACCGATCCCCTGGGCTGAATGTTTTCTCTCTCTCTCTTCTGGCTCTTGGGTGAGTGCACACGCCCTCTGGCAAATTAACAACAACAACAACAACAACAACAAAACAGCTGTAACTTTCAGTTTCCCTTTTGGGCACTAGGTATAGGTGGGGACCCGGAGGCGTTTGGTTATTCCATGCACACCAGTTGACACTGCACATCGCAGAGATCAGCTGAGCCTACTCAACTCTGCCAGAAGGTTCCTGGGTAAGCTGGGGCCGGGATGAACTCCCCCCACCTCCTCACTCTCAGCAGAGGGTGAGGAAATCTGCGCAAAGTCACACAGCTCAGCAGAGGCAGAGCCAGAATTCGCACCCAGTGTGTGTCGGACTCCCCCCCTCCCCTGCCGCCATAGTAGAGGGGAGGGGAACTGCGTGGAGGGGCTCACGGGGCTCCCCCACCCCAGGGCCCAACATGCGTTCCAGGCTGCCTGGATGTGGCCGGATGACCCCAGAAAAGTGAAAGTTGGGAGATCCCCTCCCTTTGGGAAACCTGGAGGAAGCGAAGGAGGTCAGGCAAGGTGTGGCCCAGAGCCTGGCCCCCGAGGCTCCCCAGGGTGCTGCCACTTCAGCGGGAGAGGAAGAGGTTTCTAATGAGTACGAGGAACCAGGGGCTGTTTCAGCCACCCTGACTCTGAGCACCTGTTCTATGCCAGGCCCCAGGGGGATACCGAGGAGAGTGACTTGCCCAGGGCCGCAGACTCCTCCCTGGCCCTCCGTGCAGGCCATGGGGTGATGGGAGAGAAATGGGCTGTCCGGTGTGTCCTGATGGGAAAGTGATGACCCAGGTGTGGGGTGTGAGGGGCCACGGCGTGGAATGGTGTCTGTATCGTGACCCTGGCTTTGTGGTCGTAAGATCAAATCAGACCGTAGACAAGTGGGAGTGTGAGCTGAGTGGGAGTGTGAGCTGAGACCTCTGGTTTGTAGAGGACACACCTAAAAACGTTTGGATTACTAAAATCACTTTTTTTTTTTTTGCTTCACTCGCAGAGTCACAAGGCCAGGTTGGCCACCAGGGGCTGTGTGATGCCAGGCTGGTCACGGCCCTCTGAGCCTCTGTCTTTTCCCCTGGTAGATGGGTTTGGGCTTCCCTGCCCTGTGACCCCCTAGCAGGCGCTGACCACATTGAAAACGGAGTGGGGGATGGGCAGCGGGAGGAAGGGAAAGCAGGGACTGGAGCCCAGGAGCCTGGGGGGCCGCAGGAGAGCCTCAGGGCAGCTGGCGCTTGCTGGCCAGTGTGGGCCCGGCCTGCCAGACCTCAGCGATACGGAATTTGGTGTGAAACTGGTGTAACATTACATTTTAAAGGTTGGCACCAGGTAAAACATAAACCTTGCAATACGCACATGCTCACACACACGCACACATGCACACGCACACCTGCTGTCAGACTTACCTCCATGGAGCTGTGTGTGTGTGCTTTGGCTTTTGTTATAGAGCACGTGTACTCACCAGGGAGAAAGGGGAAGTGAGATATGATCTTCTGAGGAGCTGGCCATGCCATAATCCCTTCTTCACTCTCCTTGGGATTTGGGGCTCATGTATATATGCCTAGCATGTTATGCAGGCCATCAGGTATGGGACTCGAACCCATGTAGTTGTAGCCACCATGCTACCTGCTGGCTCCATATTGTGATTTCTCACTTTCTCTCTCTGCATCTCTCCCATGAGCACAATTGGCCTATGTCAAAAATCTCTTTAAAACAAAAAGTTAGTTGCCAATGGCCAATGTACTTCTATTTATTTATTTATTTATTTATTTGGAGAGGTTTTTGCTATAGGGCGTGTGCGCTCGCCAGACAGACAGAGAGAGACAGAGAGACAGAAAGCGAGAAATCACCCCCCAGGAGGGATGGCCACACCACAATCCCTCCTCCTCCATTCTCCTCTCGGGATCTTGGGCACGCACGCACTCGCGCCCGGCGTGAGTTTAAGCCACCAGGTCCAGGACTCGAACCGCAGTCGACTACGTGGGAGTCCAGCAACATAGCCATTATGCTAACTGCTGGTCTCGCCAATGTACTTTTGAAGTTTTTATTTATTTTTAAAAATTTGTTCCTTCCATGAGCCCGAGAGGCAGGAGAGACAGAAAGACAACCCTCGACAGGGTCTTGATGCCGATTCTCCCCTGGATTCGGCCAGCTCTGTCACGGGCACACATGTGCCAGGCATACCCAGGGAGGTCGCCTGCAAACCTGAGACCTTCCCAGAACAGTCAGCCTTAGACCGGTCCCATGGTCTAGTGGTTAGGGGAGCAGCTCCCACACGGCCAACCACGCCGTTCAAATCTGGTCCTGGCAGCTTGAAAACCACACGAGGCGTGTGTGTCTGTGGGCCTAAAATCCTGACAGGACGGAGAAATAGGCGAGTGTGCACCTGACCGCACCCAATGAGGGCTGCTTTGCCTTCTTCCCTGTCTCTCTGTCTCTGTCTCTTGATAATGCATGACCTGCCTTCCCCAATGATTTTTTCTTTTTTTCTCTTTCTTTTTTTTTTTTTTTGATTTTTTTTTTCTTAAAGAACATTTATTTATTTACTTCTTCCATGAGTGAGAGAGATAGAAAGAGAGAGAGTATCCCGCAGTGGAGTCCTGACCCTACAGCCCCCGCCCCCCACCTCAGCCAGTCCAAGCTAATGGACACGCTAGTGCCTGGAGTACCCGGAGAGGTCTCTGGATGCGGACCCTGAATGTCCCCATGTGGGGAGCCTCACAGTGTCCTGTCCTACTAGTGCACCAGGGTCTGGCTCCAAGTTTTCATTTTTAAGGGTTCAAATTATTCTGATACGATAGAGTAGAACAATGAAGACTACTAAGAAATTAGAATTTTAGGAGAGCAGCAGTTAGCGTAATGGCTGTGTCACTGGACTTCCATGTAGCCGACTGTGATTCGAGTCCCGGACCCGGTGGTTTAAACTCAATCCGGCGCGTGTGCGTGTGTGCCCAAGATCCCAAGAGGAGCATGCAGGAGAAGGGATTGTGGCACGCTTTGCCCCTGGGGTGGGGGGTGTATCTCGCTTTCTGTCTCTCTGTTTCTCTCTATTTTTCTGGTGAGCGCACGTGCCCTATAGCGAAAACCTCTCATCAACAACAACAACAACAACAACAACAACAACAACAACAACAAAGGAAGGAAGGAAGGAAGGAGAGGAATGTGTAGGAGTCTTTATTCCTGGCCAGGGATGGCTGCCCTGGTTTGGAAGCGCCAGTCCTGCCACTGGCTGGTAGCGTTTCTGACGACAGCCCCAACCCACGGTTTTACAGAGTATTTAAGCATAAAAATCCAAACAATCGTTACATTTTGCAAGGGCTGGGGTGAGGAGTGGGGTGAGGGGTGTTGCAAGGGAGGAAGGGCTGCACACTGTGAGGGAGGAAGGGCTACAATGGTTGCAGGAAAAGCTGCTTCCTGGGGCAGGAAAGGCTGCAGAAGTAATTACTCTGGTTACTTTTGACCAGCAAGGTGTGGTGTAAGCGTTTACAGAAGCAGAACAGCATGTCTTTTGTAAGCTATAACCATGTTTGTGTTTTTCCCTTCAGGCCGGAGCAGGCCTGTGGGTGTTTCTAGGCCTAACAGATGCCATTTTGTTATAGTGCGATCTAGTCCACCACGCACTTTCCTTTTATGGCTTCTGGGATTTGTATTTTGATTATTTCTTCAGAGGGAAACAGACAGACACACAGGTAGCCTTGACATACCCGGTTTGTTCCGGCTGACCTGGGATTCGAACCTGCGTCCTCCCTGTGGCTCCAGCATCATGAATCAGTGCCCTTCCAACCTTGCCACTATGGCTGGGTATTTTTCTAACATTTCTTCTAGTACATATTTAGTTGTTTTTATTTCTTCATAGTTTACTTTTAGATCCCTTTGAAATCTGTTTACTGAGAAACTTCTTCTTTTGAAAATGTACCTATTTAAAGGTACAAAAGGAATGAGGTTTTGTTTTGTGCCTTCAGAGGAACTGCCAGGAAGGAAATGACCACCTTGAATGACCGCCTTGTTCCCGGAAGAAGTTTCTGGCAGCAGCTAGGAACAGGGCTGGGGTGAGGCCAGAGGGAGGGAGCCAGCCAGGGATCCAGACCTGGGAACTGTTGTGCTCAGGTGAGGCAGTTACTCAGACTGTAGCTGGGATCTGCGTTTTCTGAAAATTTCTTTTTCTTTCTCTTCTTTCTCTTCACATAAATACAGTAAGGCTTGGGGCCAGCAGGTGGCGTCGTGGTTAAGGCACTGGTCTCCCACATGGCCGACCACAGTTTGAGTCCCAGACCCAGTAGGAGGGATTGTGGTTGCGGCGTGGCCATCCGGTGGTGATCCCCCACTTTCCCTTTCTCTCTCTCTCTCTCTGGTGGGCGCACATGCCCTATGGCAAAAACGTGAACAAAAAGGATGAGAGTAGCTTTGTGGAGTGGTGGTTAAGGCATCTGGATCCCACATGGCTGACTGTGCTGTTTGAGTCCTGGATCCCGAGGCTTGAAAAACACACCAGGATGGGGCCAGCAGGTGGTATAGGGGTTAAGGTGCTGGACTCCCATGTGGCTGAACACAGTTTGAGTCCCGTACCCAGTGGCTTTGTGGCGTGAGATATTATAAAGACAGAGACCACAGAGAAATTCAAGTTTTAGGAGGCTTTATACCTGGCCAGAGACTGCCATCCTGACCAGGGACTGCCGCCCCTGACACTGGCAGGTAGCATTTGGGACGACAGCCCTGATCCACAGCTTTACAGAGCCTTTAAGACAAAACCCACAAGGGAACATTACTCTTTGCAAGGGTCAGGGTGAGGGGGTGGGAAGGGAGGAAGGCTGCAAGGGTTGCTACATTCCTTCACCAGCAGTCTGTTAGCAGTTGACAGAAGCAGAGCAGCGTGCCCTTTGTTAAATGTAACCCTCCTCGTATTTTTACTCTGCTCTATGGGTGGGTGAGGCAGGCCTATGGGAGGCATCTTAGCCTCACGTACCCCATTTTTCTCATAATCTGTTTTAGTTCATCACATTCCCTACTGGCTTTTTCCAAGATTCAAATCTTTGAATCTGTCTATTGCACTGGAATGTGACAATAATGGGTGCTTATAATTATTAATTGTAAAACCAGTTTTCTTTTCTGACCTGTTAACCTCTTTTTCAGTTGGTTTAAACTTTTTTTTTTTAATCACCCTAGACTTGGTGTAAAAACAGCAAGCTTTACTTAATCCCAAACATAGGCCTCTCTTTTTTCAGAACAAGAGGTCTAAGCCTCTTCTATTTCGTAAACCCATTTGCCCAATGAACTGAAGGACTCTTCTAGACCTGTTTATTTTAGATTTTGTAGGTTCTTATTTACCTAGGCTGAGAGGGCTTTTAGGGATTTGTTTTTTGGGCCTCTTTCTTTAGAGTAATAGTCATTTGAGGGAGGGTGTGGGTTAAAACACAGAAGTGTGGGGAAGCCTAGGGTTCTCACACAGGCTAGGACTCACGCAGGGCGTTTCGCCGGCCATTTGTCAGTCCCAGCGGGGGGTCGTCCTTTTTCCTTGGGTGTGGCGAATCCAGCGTTGCTCCCCGGCAACTTGACTACAGTTGGCGGAGTCAGGACGACAGGAAAAGGACCAGCCTAATGGGTCTCCAGCGAGGCAGGCTCGTGCTTCCAGATTCAGACCAAGTCCCTAGGCAGGACTCACACAGGGCGTTTCGCCATTTGTCAGTCCCAGCGGGGGTCGTCCTTTTTCCTTGGGTGTGGCGAATCCAGCGTTGCTCCCCGGCAACTTGACTACAGTTGGCGGAGTCAGGACGACAGGAAAAGGACCAGCCTAATGGGTCTCCAGCGAGGCAGGCTTGTGCTTCCAGATTCAGACCAAGTCCCTAGGCTGGAGGTCACCAGTGGCTGTCAGCTGGGTTGAAGACCTAAAGGTCGTTGAGCTTCCTGGAGGTGGCGGTGTGTCCTTTTGCTGATACCTATAGGGCTTGCAGGGACTTTAAAAGGGCAGGGTTAGAAAGTTCCCCTTTTATCTCCTCATCAATCTTAGGGACAAGAGGAGGCAGCCCTCCAATCAGTATATTAAAGGAGGTCAACTCCTCCACGTAAGGGGTGCAATGCGCACGCAGAAGGGCAAAAGAAAGAAGACTCTCCCAGTTTTCGCCAGTCTCCAACTTGAATTTAGTTAAAGGTTTCCTTAAGTGTCCTATTTATTCTCTCTACCTGTCTTGAACTCTGAGGTTGATAGACACAGTGAAGTTTTCTATTTTTAAACATTTTGTCAATAATTGAGTAACATGGGTGGTGAACACCGGGCCCCTGTTAGACCCCAGAATTACTGGTAACCCAAAGTGTGAGACAATTTTAGACAATAATTTTAAGCAACCACCTGTCTCAGACTTGGTGGGGTATGCCTCCGGCTAACCAGAAAAAGTGTCCATGAACACCAGCAGGTGGTGGTATCCCGTCAACCTGTGAGGGAGCTTGGTGAAGTGGAGCTCCGTGTGTTCTCCAGGGATCTGTTCTCAAAGCCTGGTCGCATAGTATGTGGGAACTGACTTTCCAGGGTTTACTTGAGCACAGACGTGACATCTTCTGGCCATGTCTTTGGCAATTTTTGCCAGTCCAGGAATATGATAGTTCCTCTCGAGAAGCCCTGTTACCTTTGCTTCCCTAGATGAGTGTTCCGATGGAGTAGGGAGATGAGCCCCGTCCTAGAGCTTCTGGGAGGAGCAGTCGCCCGTCAGGCAGTTTCCATCCCTCAGGCTGTTCTATGGCACTGAGGGTATGGCCTAATTCTTCTTTCCTCCAGAGTGCATCTTGACTTCTCAGCAAAGGTTCGAGGAGGAAGCATGGGGGGATTTACAGGGGCCCACTGGCTTTAGGGCGACACCTGTGGCTATCCCGTTTGCACAGGCAATTTGGCCATCCTGAGGTCACTTGAGTCTAGCCTCTCGGATGAGTAGGCCATAGGCCACATTCATGGTCCCGGAGTTTGCATTAGGACGCTTCGTGATGCCGTTCAACGCAGGCACGCACAGTTGTAACGGGTTTGAGACGTCAGGGAGACCTAAAGCTGGGGCACTCACAAAGCAGTCTTCAAGGCCTGGAAGGCTAGTTCCTCTACCTTCGTCCATCTCAAGTCTGGATCCTTTTCCCTCGTCATAGCATAAAGTGGTCTGGTTATTTTGGCAAATTCTAGAATCCAGAGGCAGCAGTACCCCACAGCACGAAGGGACTCTTGCACCTGTGGTTTTGTGGTCGGAGTGGGAATGGCAAAGATGGCTTGGATGCAGCCTGAGGAGAGAGACCACTTACCTCCCTCCAAGTCTAGCCCAATATGTGGCCTGAGGGGTGCAGAGCTGGGCCTTCTTGACTGAGTCCCGACACCTGAGGTCTGTCAGAGTCTGCAACGGGGGCCGTGTGGCCTGGAGGCATTGGTCTCTTTTCTCGGCCGCCACCGGAAGGAGGTTGTTTACATTTTCCCAGACTGGGGCGCCTCGGTTTTCTGCTTGGTGGTTTCCTTGACCTCCTTGTCCCTGGGGGGGGGGGTGAACTGTCTTCATTTTTTTCTCATCTTTTGAGTTTGGACAGTCTCACTATCGTCTCGGTTATTGAAGACTTTCTGAGCTACCTCCATGACTTCGGACAGCACTTTTCCCTCAAACCCCTCTAACTTTTGTATTTTTCTCCTAATGTCTGGTGCTAACTGGGTCATGAACACAATGCTCATTGCTCGCCTGTTCTCTGGGCACTCCGGGTCCATGGGAGTATAGCGCTGGTAGGCCCCACAGAGTCTCTCTAGAAAGGCAGCAGGAGACTTGCTCGGACCCTGCACGGTTTTGCTCACCTTGTCTTAGGTCGGTGGGCTCCTGGGCTGCTACTGTAATCCCTCTCAGCGGAGTCTGGCGATACCGACTGAGAGCCTCCTTACCATAATTCGTGTTGATCTCCCTGTCTGCACCCAAGACAAGTTTCCAGGATTCCACCCCAATTTGTTCTCTTTCCTCCGATGTGACTAAGGTTGGGAGGAGTTGCTGACAGTTGTCCCAGGTCAGCTGGTGGGTAAGACAGACTCCAAAAGAGAGATGAGTCCCTGGGGATTTTGTGGAAAAGAAGGGCTTTTATTTTTCCCATTTTACAGGCCCTAGTTAAAAAGGGAACATCAATTACAAATGAATATATTCTGAGTTTCTCCAAGAACTGTTATAGTTCTTTCCCAGATAAGAACGATCTGACAACACAAACCACTTTACTCTTCAGTTTTTACCAAAGTGCTACTGCATTTGTGTCTTAAATGTGTCTAGCTGTTTTGCTACCTGTAGCCAAAGGTTCCCATGGGCAGCAGCAACGTGAATTTTCCCTGTCATGATGGGACGCAGGTCAAAGTGCACACACCCTATAGAGTAGGGCCTGAGCCTGGTACATGTAACACAGATGTTGGTGAGTGAGCAGCACCAGATGGGGGTCCTGCATAGGCAGGATGCACTTTTCATTTGATTTTATCGAGGCACACAGAAAGAAACTGGCTCCTTCAGGCCTGCTTCTAGGCCTACACTCTGAGAATTCAGCTAGAGACCTTTGGCCCTCCAAAGTACCTGATTCAGCCCCCTCCATTCTCACCTTTGGGGATGGCTGTAAGTTTTCTTCTGTTTCAGTGAATAGTGCTATATCAAAAGGAACAATCTTTGTTACTCTAGAACTGAGCAGTTAAGACACTCTTAAATGCATTCATTTATTCATTTAGTTTCTATGTAGATTCTCTTTCATACAGCTTAGATTAAATCCTCTCTAGAGGTGTAATTACTGATATCTGTCTGAACCCTCTGAGACCAGATTTGACATTTATTTGAAGGGAGGAAGCCAGATATGAGACCCTTTGTTGAGCCTCGCAGAAAATCTCGTACTCTGTTTTGAGGGCAAAGCATTTGTTTGGTTCTTTGTCGGATGAACTGGGCAGATTTTAGATGGGAATTTTCGTCCACAGCCAGGAAACCACTTTGGGTCTTGATGAACTAGATGGATCCAGATTTTCATGTATGGAATTGGGTCTGGATGGCTAGGATTTCCATAGTCAATGTGTCAGCCCCCTTGGGCTGTGATTAAATCTAAAGTCCCCTTTTGGGGCCAACCCACCCCAAAGGTTGGCCATTCTAATTGGCAGGATTTTCCCAAATCAGAAAGGGTCACAGTAAACCCATAATCCTTCCCTTCCCTCTTAAAGTATTTGAAATTGGCCAGAAAGCAATCGAGGGGAGTCCAACATGAAGAAATACCCTGTTGCATGGCTGTTGCTTGACTAGATAGACTTTGACAACAATAAACAGCTCCCTGGAAGGTTAATCCACTGAACAAACTAGAGGAGAAACACCGAACGATAAACAATACGAGAAATGTGACAAATTGTCCCAAAGAGGAGACAGACCCGATAGTTGGTCCCCTACAATAGCCATGGCATGAGTTGAAACCTAGAGCCAGCCTTGGGGAACAATGGGGCGTCCAGCTTCTAGTGGGTCTCCACGAGGTAGGCAATGACAAACGTTTCAGCCCCACACTGGCAAGGAAGAATATGTTGCAGATTATCCCAAGCAGAAAATAACAACCCCCTCCCTGTCCCCCACGCCCCTGCTGTGACTGGTCACTTCCCCGGAGCCCACTTCCCCTTAAGTGAAGTCCCCCCCGGGCTCTCCCTTGAGCCCCCACGGACTTAGTTTTAGCAGATAGGGCTGCAGAACAACGGCTGAGAGAGAGAGACAAAGGCTTGTTTCCTCAATTTAATTTTAAATTTTGCTTTTACCAGTTGTCTCGGGCCAGAGAGTCTTCAATCTGGGGCCAAGGAATGTTTCTCGGAGCCCTTCCCCTAGATAGAAGGAACTCTTCTGATCCCAGACTCCCAGGAGTGGTCTGGTTCAGTTCAACCCATGAACAAGAGGCCCTTCAGCCAGTGGCTTGGTGAATCTCTGTCACCGGACCCGATAGGCCTGTGCCTTTCCCGATCGCCAAATCTCAAATCCTCTGTAGCCCTTTCCACGACAGGAGCAGCAGTCCGCTGAGCTCCCACAAAGGTGGGGGATCCTGTTCTTCCTTCCCCCCATGTGCCTTTCCATTTCGGGAACGTGGTAGTCTCTCAAAACGATGGTGTACTGGAGAAATCCTGAAAGCAAGGGCAGAGAGGATGAGGGGCCGAAGGTGAGAGAGCAAAATGCTTGCCCTGCAGTCACTCAAAAAAAACCAACTATAAAGTCAAGAAGACCTGCTGCTGGCAGAGAAGGCAAGACCCAGGGTCGCACAGACCTCCGGATCCAACAGAGCCCAGGCAACCTGCTCCAAAAGTGGCGACCCCGACTCCCAGGACAAAGGAACGTCCTGCCATGAATAGACCTCTGTCCCCAGAGATCACTGACAGATGACCAAGATCTCTGGGCTCCTCCTCCCTGCCCAAGGGTTTGTCAATGGCCTGAGTGCCAGCCAGAGAATCAGACAGAATTCTCCGGACCCTGATAAAGTCAGGGAGTGCCTCCCTGAAACTCTGACCAGACCTCTGCTGGCCCTCAGCCAGGGCCAAAGCCTTGCACTGAACTGGATGCCTCTAATCTTGCCGGGACCTCCAAATGCTGTGACGTGAGATATTATGAAGACCGAGACCACCGGGAAATTCAGGTTTTAGGAGGCCTTATTCCTGGCCAGGGACTGCCGCCTCTGCCACTGGCAGGGGGTTGGGACAACAGCCCCGATCCACAGCTTTGCAGAACATTAAAGCACAGAATCCACAAGGGAACATTACTCTTTGCAAGGGTCAGGGTGAGGGGGTGGGAAGGGAGGAAGGCTGCAAGGGTTGCTACATTCCTTCACCAGCAGTCTGTTAGCAGTTGACAGAAGCAGAGCAGCGTGCCCTTTGTTAAATGTAACCCTCCTCGTATTTTTACTCTGCTCTATGGGTGGGTGAGGCAGGCCTATGGGAGGCATCTTAGCCTCACGTACCCCATTTTTCTCATAATCTGTTTTAGTCTATCACAGTTATAGACCCAAACTCCATTTTGCTGATGGTTTTCAATAAAGGTAGTCCCTGTCTAAAGAAAATAGAAAAAGAAAGAAAGGAAGGGTGAGAGACAAAAAGAAAGAAAAAGAAAAAGAAAGAAAGAAAGAGGGAGCAGGAGTTGACGTGACTATAGCGCTGGATCCCCATGCAATCGACTGCGGTTCGAGTCCCTCAGTGGCTTCAAGTCACACCGGGTGTGTGTGCGTGTGCATGCCCAAGATCCTGAGAGAAGAATGGAGGAGAAGGAATTGCGGAGTGGCCATTCCCCCTGGGGGTGATTTTTTGCTTTCTGTCTCTCTGTCTTTTTCTTTCTGGTGAATGCATGTGGCCTATAGCAAAAAAAAAAAAAAAAAAAAAAAAAAAAAAGAAGGGAGGAAGAAAAAAAAAAAGAGATAAAGAAAGGAAAACACACCAGGAGCAGGTGCATGCCCAAAATCCCAAAAGGAGGGAGAGATGGAGGAGAAGGGATTGTGGTGTGGCCAGGCTCCTGGGTGGGATGCTTTCTCCCTCTCTCTTCTGGCTCTCTGGTGAGTGCACACATCCTCTGGAAAATTAAAACAAAAACAAAAACAAAACAGCTGTAACTTTCAGTTTCCCTTTTGGGCCCTGGGTATATGTGGGGGCCCGGAGGGTGTTCAGTTATTCCACGCACACAACGCAGAGGGGGCGACACCACACCGCAGAGATCAGCTGAGCCTACTCAACTCTGCCAGAAGGTTCCTGGGTAAGCTGGGGCCGGGATGAACTCCCCCCACCTCCTCACTCTCTCCAGAGGGTGAGGAAATCTGCCCAAAGTCACACAGCTCAGCAGAAGCAGAGCCAGGATTCGCACCCAGTGTGTGTCGGACTCCCCCCTACCCACCAGAGGGGAGGGGAACTGCGTGGAGGGGCTCACAGGGCTCCCCCACCCCAGGGCCCAACACGGGTTCCAGGCTGCCTGCATGTGGCCAGGTGACCCCAGAAAAGTGAAAGTTGGGAGGTCCCCTCCCTTTGGGAAACCAGGAGGAAGCGAAGGAGGTCAGGCAAGGTGTGGCCCAGAGCCTGGCCCCCGAGGCTCCCCAGGGTGCTGCCACTTCAGCGGGAGAGGAAGAGGTTTCTAATGAGTACGAGGAACCAGGGGCTGTTTCAGCCACCCTGACTCTGAGCACCTGTTCTATGCCAGGCCCCAGGGGGATACCGAGGAGAGTGACTTGCCCAGGGCCGCAGACTCCTCCCTGGCCCTCCGTGCAGGCCATGGGGTGATGGGAGAGAAATGGGCTGTCCGGTGTGTCCTGATGGGAAAGTGATGACCCAGGTGTGGGGTGTGAGGGGCCACGGCGTGGAATGGTGTCTGTATCGTGACCCTGGCTTTGTGGTCGTAAGATCAAATCAGACCGTAGACAAGTGGGAGTGTGAGCTGAGTGGGAGTGTGAGCTGAGACCTCTGGTTTGTAGAGGACACACCTAAAAACGTTTGGATTACTAAAATCGCCTTTTTTTTTTTTTGCTTCACTCGCAGAGTCACAAGGCCAGGTTGGCCACCAGGGGCTGTGTGATGCCAGGCTGGTCACGGCCCTCTGAGCCTCTGTCTTTTCCCCTGGTAGATGGGTTTGGGCTTCCCTGCCCTGTGACCCCCCAGCAGGCGCTGACCACATTGAAAACGGAGTGGGGGATGGGCAGCGGGAGGAAGGGAAAGCAGGGACTGGAGCCCAGGAGCCTGGGGGGCCGCAGGAGAGCCTCAGGGCAGCGGGCGCTTGCTGGCCAGTGTGGGCCCGGCCTGCCAGACCTCAGCGATACGGAATTTGGTGTGAAACTGGTGTAACATTACATTTTAAAGGTTGGCACCAGGTAAAACATAAACCTTGCAATACACACATGCTCACACACACACACGCACACACACACATGCACACCTGCTGTCAGACTTACCTCCATGGAGCTGTATATCTAAGTGTGTGTGTGTTGCCTTTAGTTATAGGACACACACACTCATCAGAGAGAGAGCAAGAGAGAGAGCGAGAGAGATCATCCCTTGAGGAGCTGGCCACGCCATAATCCCTTTTCCACTCTCCTTGGGATTTGGGGCTCATGCATATATGCCTGGCTTGTTTTTCAGGCCATCAGGTATGAGACTCGAACCCATGGAGTTGTAGCCACCATGCTACCTGCTGGCTCCATATCTTTTAAGAAAAATAGCCTGAGGCCAGTGAATGGGTAGCAGTTAAAGGTGCTGGACTCCCATGTTGCCGACCACGGTTCAAGTCCAGGACTCGGCGGCTTGAAATTCACACTGGGCACGTGTGCATGCATGCCCCAAATCCTGAGAGGAGAATGGAGGAGAAGGGATTGCAATGTAACTGTCCCCCTGGGGGGTGATTTCTCACTTTCTCTGCATCTCTCCCATGAGCACAAGTGCCCTATGCCAAGAATCTCTTTAAAACAAAAAGTTAGTTGCCAATGGCCAATGTACTTTTGAAGTTTTTATGTATTTTTAAAAATTTGTTCCTTCTGGGACCAGCAGTTAGCGTAATGGCTATGTTGCTGGACTCCCACGTCGTCAACTGTGGTTCATGTCCTGAACCTGGTGGCTTAAACTCACGCCGGGCGCGTGTGCGTGCGTGCCCAAGATCCCGAGAGGAGAATGGAGGAGAAGGGACTGTGGCGTGGCCATCCCCCCTGGGGGGTGACTTCTCGCTTTCTGTCTCTCTGTCTCTCTCTGTTTGTCTGGCGAGCACACGCGCCCTATAGCAAAGACCTCTCCAAAAAAAAAAATTTGTTCCTTCCATGAGCCCAAGAGGCAGGAGAGACAGAAAGACAGACCCTCGACAGGGTCTTGATGCCGATTTTCCCCTGGACTCAGCCAGCTCTGTCACGGGCACACATGTGCCAGGCATACCCAGGGAGGTCGCCTGCAAACCTGAGACCTTCCCAGAACAGTCAGCCTTAGACCGGTCCCATGGCCTAGTGGTTAGGGGAGCAGCTCCCACACGGCCAACCACGCCGTTCAAATCTGGTCCTGGCAGCTTGAAAACCACACGAGGCGTGTGTGTCTGTGGGCCTAAAATCCTGACAGGACGGAGAAATAGGCGAGTGTGCACCTGACCGCACCCAATGAGGGCTGCTTTGCCTTCTTCCCTGTCTCTCTGTCTCTGTCTCTTGATAATGCATGACCTTCGCCATTGATTTTTTTTTCTTAAAGGACATTATTTATTTCTTCCATGAGTGAGAGAGATAGAAAGAGAGAGAGTATCCCGCAGTGGAGTCCTGACCCTACAGCCCCCGCCCACCACCTCAGCCAGTCCAAGATAATGGACACGCTAGAGCCTGGAGTACCCGGAGAGGTCTCTGGATGCGGACCTGGAACGTCCCCATGTGGGGAGCCTCACAGTGTCCTGTCCTACTAGTGCACCAGGGTCTGGCTCCAAGTTTTCATTTTTAAGGGTTCAAATTGTTGTGGCGCAAGATAGTAGAACAACTAGACTAAGAACTAAGAAGTTAGAATTTCAGGGGACCATCAGTTGGCGTAATGGCTATGTCACTGGATTCCCATGTAGTCAACAGTAGTTCAAGTCCTGGATCCAGTGACTTAAGCTCACGCTGAGTGTGTGTGTGTGTGTGTGCATGCCCAAGATCCGGAGAGGAGAAGGGAGGAGAAGGGATTGTGGTGTGGTCTCTCTCTCTTGCTCTCTCTCGTTCTCACGTGCGTGTGAACACATGCACCCTATAGCAAAAACCTCACAAAAAAAAAAAAGAAAAGAAAAGGAAAGAAAGAAAGAAAGAAAAGAACTGTAGAAGCCTTCATTCCTAGCCAGGGTCTGTTGCCCTGGCTAGGGTCTCCTACCCTCACCACTGGCTGGTAGCGTTTCTGACGACAGCCCTGACCCACGGTTTTACAGAGTATTTAAGCATAAAAATCCAAACAAACGTTACATTTTGCAAGGGCCGGGGTGAGGAGTGAGGTGAGGGAGGAAGGGCTGCAAGGGTTGCAGGAAAAGCTGCTTCCTGGGGCAGGAAAGGCCGCAGAAGTAATTACTCTGGTTACTTTTGACCAGCAAGGTGTGGTGTAAGCGTTTACAGAAGCAGAACAGCATGTCTTTTATAAGCTATAACCACGTTCTTGTTTTTCCCTTCAGGCCGGGGCAGGCCTGTGGGTGTTTCTTAGCCTAAGACGCCATTTTGTTATAGTGCGATCTAGTCTGCCACATCCCACACTGGCTTTTTCCAGGATTGATTCAGATCCTTGAATCTGTTTCATTTACTGGGAGGACAATAGTGGGTACTCAGCATCATTAATTTTACTGACTGGATTCTTTTCCTGACGTATCTGCTCAGCCAGTTGATGACACTTGGCCCTGTGTGACTCCGTGGAGTAATAGGGCTATGGACCAACCAAGCTGGCTACGAGCATGGTCAGCCAAGGGGTCCAGTTAAATACATTCTTTGGCTTTCACTTTTCTATCACCCCGGAATGGTTGGTGTAAAAACAGCAAGCTTGGGGCCGGCAAGTGGTGTGGTGCATAGGGGCGCTAGATTCCCACATGGCCAACCACGGTTCGAGTCTCAGACCTGGTGGCTTGCTTTCTCACGTTCCCTCTTTCACTCTCTCTGTGTCTTTCTAATAAAATAAATAAATAAATAAATAAATAAAAATATTAAAAAAAAATAAAAACAGCAAGTTTTACCCAATGTCAAACATAGGCCTCCTTGTTTTAAGAATGACAGGATTAAGCCTCTATTGGTTTGTAAACCTATTTCGGCCAATGAGCCAAGGGACTCCTCTCGTATTTACCTGGGCTGAGAGGGCCTTCAGGTTTTTGTCTCCAATTAACCATGCGGAGGTCCTCAGGGCAGTGGTGCCTGTAATCCCAGGGACCAGCATTCTGACACCAAAATGGGAACTCACTTTTTCCTAGAAATTTTCAGATGCTCTTGACCCCCTTCCCAAGAACAATAATACATTTGTGGGAGGATGTGGGTTAAAACACAGAAGTGTTGGGACCAGCAGTTAGCGTAATGGCTATGTCGCTGGACTCCCACGTAGTCGACCGTGGTTTGCATCCCAGGCCCGGTGGCTTAAAACTCATGCCGGGCGCGTGTGTGTGCGTACCCAAGATCCCGAGAGGAGAATGGAGGAGAAGGGATTGCGGTGTGACCATCCCCCCTGGGGGGTGATTTCTCGCTTTCTGTCTCTCTCTGTCTGTCTGGCGAGTTCACTCACCCTATAGCAAAAACCTCTCAAAAAAAAAACAAAAAACAAAAAACAAAACCCAAAACCAAAACCAAAACCAACCAAAACACAGAAGTATGGGGAAAACCCAGCATTCTCAAACAAGCTCCTTCGGGCAACTCTGACTGCCTTAGACATAGTCAGGACGACAGGAAAAGGGCCAGCCCAATGGGTCCCCAGCGAGGCAGGCTCGTGCTTCCAGATTCAGACCAATCTTGGGTTGGAATCCGTTGCTGGGTGCAACTGAGTTGAAGACTGCGTAGGTAGTGAGTCTCCCAGACAGTGTTGTGCCCTCCTGACGGAGACCTGTAGGGCCTGCCGGGACTTCAAAGGGTATCAAAGGTCCTCCTTTGTTTCATCATTAATCCTGGGTGTAAGGGGGATGCCCTCCATACTTACTTGTTTTGTGTTTGAGAGGTTTTTGTTATAGGGCGTGTGTGCTTGCTAGAAAGACAGAGAGAGACAGAGAGACAGAAGTGAGAACTCATCCTCCGGGGGGACGGCTGCACTGCAATCTTTTTTCCTCCATTCTCTTCTCGGGATCTTGGGCACGTACGCACAGGTGTCAGGAGTGAGTTTTAGGCCACTGGGTCCAGGACTCAAACCGCGGTCGACTACATGTAAGTCCAGTGTTATAGACATTACGCCAACTGCTGGTGCCACCTCCAAACGTTATTTTAAAGGGAGTTAGTCCCTGCATATAAGGGGTCCAGCGTGCACGCAAGAGGGCAAAAGAGAGGAGACTCACCCAGTTGATGCCAGTCTCCACCTTCAACTTGGTTAAAGTTTCTTTAGCGTCTACCTGAGCTGAACTCTGTGGTCGACAGACACAGTGAAGTTTCCAATTGATTTTTAAACATTTTGCCAATAATTGAGTAACATGGGTGACGAGCGTGGCCGTTGTCGGACCCCAGAGCTAATGGTCACCCAAAGTATGGACAATTTCAGAGAATAGCTTTGTGCGAACTACCTGTGCTGCCTCGGACTTAGGGGGGAGGCCCCCTGCCCTCCTGAAAAAGTATTAACAAATAGCAGTAAGTGGCAGCACCCTGCAGGCCCACAGGGAGCTCGTGAAGTTAAGCTTCCGGAGTTCTCCAGGCTTCTGTCCTCGAAGCCTGGTCCCTTGGTATAGGAGAGCTGATTTTCCAGGGTTTACTTGAGCACAGATGTGGCATCTCTTGGCTGTGTCTTTTGCAATTTTGTCAGTCCAGGAATGTAATAGTGTCTGAGAAGTCCTGTTAATCTGGTTCCCCCCAACTGGGTGCTCTGATGGCGCTGGGAGATGAGGCTTCGTCCTGGAGCTGCTGGGAGGAGCCCCCATCTGATAGCTCCTTCCACCCCTCCAGACGGCCTTGGGCTCCTAGGACATAGCTCAGGTCTTTTTCTCCTCGCCAAGAGGGTTAGAGAGGGTCCCAGGTCGGCTGGGTAAAAAGACAGACTCCAAAAGAGATGAGCTCCAGGGGGTTTTGTGAGAGGGAAGGGTTTTGCTTTTTCCCATTTTATAGGTCACTAGTTGAAAAGGGAACATAGCTTATAAATGAATAGATTCTAGTTTTCCTAAGACTTGTTACAGTTCTTCTCTTCTTGTCCAGATCAGAATGACCTGACAACATAAACCGCTTTACTCTTGAGCTCTTATTAAAGTGTTACTGCGTTGTGACTTAAATAAGTCGAGCTGTTTTCCTGCAGCTAAAGATTTAATTTGAATACTTAAATTTATAAAGTAAAATCAAACATTGTTCTGAAGTCCTGTTTTCCATTACTTTTAGAGTTGATCTGAAATCATTTCACCTAACTTAAGAGGTAACAACTAGATCGTTTTGAGCACACATAGGTCAACTGTATTCTGACCAAATTTCCAGTAAAAATAGTGTCATTCCAACTGGCAAAATTTTTCCAATTCAAAAGGAATCACGAAGACCCCATAATCCTCCCTTTTTTTGGAAATATTTAAAGATTTTCAGGAAACGATGGGGGGGGGGGAGGTGAGGTGGGAGAGGTTCAAGGAGAGGAAGCTCCTTGATCGTCTTTTGGGAGGGAAGGCATTCTTATCGACTCAAATTCAATGTGATCCAAGCTTGGCGACGAGTGAGTTCGTCTGAGACAACCAGAATCGAAACCAACTAACACAATTAACACAAGGCACAAGAGGAAAACAGATCTGAACAAACAGTCAGCCATTACTACAAAACAGGTCAAGGAGGGTCTGGCAGGAGGCATGGTGGTTAAAGGCCCTGGACTCCCACATGGTTGACTCCAGTTCGAGTCCCGGACCTAGCAGCTTGTTCTTTCAATTTCTCTCTCTCTCTTGCTCTCTCATTCTATGACTCTCTGGTCAAATGAAAATAAGTAAATAAATGGATAAATAAAGGTAAATAATATAATTTTTAAAAACCCAAATAGGTCAAGGGAGACAGAACCACACAATAATGAATAGAAGGTATAAAAGACAAACAGAAATCAAAACCAGTCATCACCGTCCACTGTCGTGGCCCGGGATCGAACTCAGGGATTTTCGCTGCATCTAGACACCCAACCTGACCAGCCTGCTCCAAAAATAGTGATCCTGGAACCAGCAGTTGGCATAATGTCTATGTTGCTTGTCTCCCATGTAGTCTACCGCATTTCGAGTCCTGGACCTGGTAGCTTAAACTCATACCAGGCATGTGTATGTGCATGCTCAAGATTCCGAGAGGAAAACGGAGGAGAAGGGATTGCAGGGTGGCCATGCCCCCTGGGGGGTAACTTTTTACTTTATATCTCTCTCTGTCTTTCTGTTGAGCACGCACGCCCTATAGCAAAAACCTCTCGCAATAAATAAAAATAAAATAAAATAAAAAACAAAAATAGTGGACAAAGAGAATGCTTTGATGTCTGTGTCAAAAATACTAGGAGAGGAAAATAAAACTGAAAGTTGATCTCACTCACCAACATATGACCAAGGCGATCTCTGGGCTTTTCTTCCCGGCTCAAAAGGGGGTGGCGATGGCCCGAGTGCCAACTAGAAAATCTAGACAGAATTTTCCACGCCCTGATAGACGTCAGGAGGCGCCTCCCTGAAACTCTGACCACACCTCTGTCGGCCCTCGTCCAGGGCCAATTCCCCCCTCTGGACAGGATGCCTCAATCTTGCCTGGACCTCCGAATGTGGTGTGAGATAGTGGGACAACCAAGACCACTAAGAAATGAGAATTTCAGGAGCCTGTGTTCCTGGCCAGGCACTGCCGCCCCTGCCACTGTCAGGTAGTTTAGAACGACAGCCCCAACCCATAGTTTTATAGAGTATTTAAGCATAAAAATTGCAAAGAAGTAAAATGCAAGGGCTGGGGTGAGGAGTGGGGTGAGGGGTGTTGCAAGGGAGGAAGGGCTGCACACTGTGAGGGAGGAAGGGCTACAATGGTTGCAGGAAAAGCTGCTTCCTGGGGCAGGAAAGGCTGCAGAAGTAATTACTCTGGTTACTTTTGACCAGCAAGGCGTGGTGTAAGCGTTTACAGAAGCAGAACAGCATGTCTTTTATAAGCTATAACCACGTTCTTGTTTTTCCCTTCAGGCCGGGGCAGGCCTTTGGGGTGTTTCTTAGCCTAACAGACGCCATTTTATTTGACTGCGATCTAGTCCACTACACAATTTTCCCTTATGGCTTCTGGGATTTGTATTTTGATTATTTCTTCAGAGGGACACAGAAGACGCACGAGCCAGCCAAAATACAGGTGTACATGGGCGTGCCTGGTTTGTTCAGGCTGACCTTGGATCCGAACGTGGGTCTCCCCTGGGGCTCCAGCATCATGAAGCAGTGCCTTTTCACCCTTGCCAATATGGCTGATTTTTTCCTAACATTTCTTCTCGTGCATTTTTAGTGCTTTTTTTTTTTTTTTTTTTTAAATTCCTGGCTTTCTTTTAGATTCCTTTGAGATTTGTTTGTTTATTGAGAAACTTCTCTTTCTTCTTTTTAAAAACCTATCTATTGAAAGGTACAAAAGGAATGAGGTTTTGTTTTGTGCCTCCAGAAGAACTACCAGGAAGGAAATGACCACTTTCACTGATCACTGTTCCCCCAAAAAGTTCCTGGCAGCAGCTAGTGAACAGGGTTGAGTTGAGGCCAGAGGGAGGGTGCTGGTCACATTCAAATAAATAAATAAAGATAAATGGGGTAGTTCTTTAAAAAAAGAAAAGATTCTAAAATTAATGAACAATCAGGCATTCTCATTACGATAACCTTTTTTTCTTTTTTTTCATAAACACTACCTTTGTAGCCTTCAATTCTATCTTTTGTGAGTGTACTTTATATTGAGTCTTCTCTCTTTTGCCCTTTTTATGGGGGTTTTGTTTTGCTATAGGGCAGGTGCTCTCTGGAGAGTGACAGACACACACACACACAGAGGTAAAGTGAGAACTGACTCCCTGGGAGAATGCCCATGCTCCAATCTCTTTTCTTCCACTTTCTTCTGGGGATTTGAGCATACGTGCACAGATGCCTGTTGTGATTTTTCAAGTAGCCAAGTCTGGGGAAGTAGCAAAGTCAACCATATGGGATCCAGCCGCCTTAGCCTCCACACCATCCACTGGCCCATACACCTTCATTTCTTATACCCTCATCTGCAATCAGTATTTCTTGATGCCTCACTTTGTAAAACGAGAGTATTAATCCTCCTCCTTTTTCTTTCAGTGCTTCACCCCCAGACTTCTACCACCGAATTTAATTCTTTTACACTTATTGGTAAAAACTATATTTTGCTATCATATTTAAATGTTCTGTTCTAAAAGTTAAAAATTAAACAAAAGTATTTACATTTTGGTGATTTAGTTTTAAATATCACTTATGATAGAGCTAAGCTACACATGCTTTCTTGCAGATTTAGTTTTTCCTGATGTTTATAATTGCCTTTGTTTTGTCCCCCCTTCCACTGTTTGCCTTTATCATTTGTTTAGTTTTTTTTTTAAACTGTGCATCATATGAAGTATTAATCAAGTCCACTTTTCTCAAGTATTAATCAAGTCCAATTTCTTCACTTCTTATTTTATTCTGGAATGGTTGTTTTCTTGACCTGCTACATGCTCAGCAGTAATCACTAGGTTCCCTTTTCTCTGAGTTGATTTTTCCAGTTTCCTGAATCCCACATCTTTTCCTGCCTTGGTTATCACTACATGCCCATTCCACAGAAACATGCACACATGTGCACACCCAGCCACCCACCCCCACACACACAATTTTTTCTTCCATCACATTTTCATGTAACTTTCTAAGGTTGATTGTGTATAGTATCTTTTCTACTTAACATTTAGTTCTGTTTCTTCTGTCATTTATTTATTTATTTATTTTTTTAGTTTGATCAGAGAGGGACAGAGAGAGAGAGGGAAAGTGAGAAAAAAGCAAGCCTCGACTACTGGGACTCGAACTTTGGTCAGCCATGTGGGAGTCCAGCACCCTTTACCACCACGCCATCTGCTGGCCCTAGTTCTGTCACTTTTTTGTTTTATATTCTGGAAGCTTTTCTTGACATTCTTTTCCAATTCCTTCCTAGACTTGTCTACTTATAAATCACTTTTTAATTCTGAAGTTCTCTTTTTGTTTCATTATTTTTCCTCTTTTCAGTGTTTCTTGCTCTCATTTTATGATTAAAAATATCTCTCGATTTTTCTCAGAGATGTGAGTTAAAGTTCTTATTTTCTATTTTGAAAATTGTTTGTTTTATTTGGGGTCATCTTTCAATTTATCTATCTTGTTTACTCTTTTCCATACTGATATCTTTGTCATGTATGTGATCCTAGATTGCCCATTTGTATTTAAGGTGGGGGGGTCAACTAGCAGTTTTCCCTATAGGATAATTGAGTAAGCACTATTTTTTTCTGGGGCCTTTCAATTCAGTCATGAACTGTTTATTTATTTTTTTACCTCTGATGTCGACTGAACGTTGTCATGAATACTGCATGGAGCATTGGGTTGGTGAGCTTATTCCCTCACCACTCCCACGGCACCCTCTTGTCTATAGTCTTCTTTCCGAGGCTCTACCCAGCAGACCATTCTTCCTCTGCATTTCTCCAGGTTGAAGTTGCCTCCACCCCTCTTTATTCAGTTATCACTGTTTACTCCTTAGTCTTCTAGACATTTGTTTAGACTCCTGTTAACTTTAGTTTATTTTTTATTGTCAACAGAGTGGACCGGGGCAGTGTGGGGTCTTGAGTCCATCCGGCTGTGTTTGAACCCAGTCTTTACCACTCACTAGCTTTCTGACCTTGGATAAGTGAATTAACATTGGTTTTAATTTTCTTATCTATAAATAGAGTATGAATGGAACACATTTCAGTGGTTATTAGACAAATAACGTGAGTTACTATTTATTAAGTCTTAGAGCAATTTCTCATACCACGTGAGATCCACAGATGTTACCCATTTTAATTAGCCAGCTTTGTGCCCGCAAGTGCCTTTACCATCATTTCAGGCAGAGCTTGAGGGGGGTAGTTGCTTTCTTTCTTTTTCTAATACTCTTTTCATTTAGATTTATTTTAACTTTCTTTCTTCCATGAATAAAAGAAAGAAACAGAGACACCCCCCCCAACAGAGGCCTCACACCACCAGCCCCCTCTGTCTCGATCAGCCCGGGTCACAGCCGCATGTCCCCTGTGTGCTCAGGAAGGCCCCAGGGTATGAAGCTTCGATCTTTCCCGTGTGAGTCCAATTACATTACCACTGCACCTCCTGGTCTTCTTTAATTTATGTTTATTTATTTAAGTTTATTTATTTCTTCCATGAGTGAGAGAGAGACTAAAAAACAGCTTGAGACAGACAGTTAAGATCCCCCGGCAGGGTCTCTGCACTATCCCCCCCCCCCCCCCCCCCCCCCC
>NW_006160008.1:0-4747 GCF_000334495.1 Tupaia belangeri chinensis | reverse complement strand
AAAGACAGCCATGGGGAAGGGGGGACAGTTGGGGCAGGTGGAGGAGAGGAGGGCACAGGAAGTGGGAGATGGGGGGAGAGCAGGTAAACCAGACACCTGAGGCTCTCTTGGCCTCATCTCTTCCTCTGTTCCTAGGGACCTGGGTGTCCCCAGCAGAGGCAGCGAGTTCCCCCAGCTCTGCCCTGTGGCCGGCCCAACCGCTCTGAGTGACTCAGCAGGGGTGACCAGAGTCCACTGAACTGATCAGTGTGGCCTTCGCCCCCCACCTGTGTAACCTGGCATGCCTCACCCCTTCACCTGGCACACGAGAGGTGTTTCTCCCTGTGCTCACCAGGGTCAGTGGAACACGGGTTCGCAGCCTGGCCATGTGGTAGGTGCTCCCAAGTGCTGGTTCTCGTCCCCTCCCCCTGGAACCTGCGAATTCCAGGTGGGGACACCCTGCCGGCAGCTGTCCCGTCAATGACAAGCACCTGCTTACCAGGTGGGACTGCCACAGGCAGCGACGATTCAGATGAGCGCAAAGGCCCCTGCGGAGACCCCCACACCTGTGGGTAAATACACAGTTTTGGTGCTGTGGGTTCCCTCCTTCCTTTTAGTGAAGAAGGAAGTAGAAAATGAACAAAACAAGCCTCTACTCACGCAAGTCAACACTACGCTTCCTTAAGTTCTGTTTTCCCAGAACCACGAATTGCCTTGGCCACCAACTCACATCCGAGGAGCAGACAGCCTAGGAGCAAACCGCTGTACTTAGTCTGGGTGAGGAATAAGGGAGGGGAGGGAAGGGAGAAGCAGGAGGTCCCTGAACCCTTAGGGGGCGAGGGGTGAGAGCCACCGGGGTCCTGAGGAGGAAATCCTCAGAGGCCAGACCATCTCCTCCTCATACATGGGCCAGCGTGGGCTCAGTGATGCCAGCGGGGAGCTGTGAGCTCAAGACCGCAGAGGAAGACAGATTATACCTGAAGATCACCGGGACAGAGCCAGGACCCCGCCTCCACCCACCTGCAGGGTCCCCCTGTCCTGCCCGCCTTAGAGCACCCATGGTTAGCAGGAGGGATTCCCCTTGCTCGGATAGTTTCATTCAGTGGTGTGTAGTTGGAAATGTAATTTTTAAACTTGAAAAACAACATATTTCATCTCTACTAAATATTATGTCAGGTATACTGCAGGGTACAATATGGAAATCATGGGAATTTTTAGACATAAGGAGTCTTCAAAGTAATACCAAAAACATCCTCAGTAGCCTTGGATTTGAATCCTGAGCTTTCTTATTTATTTATTTAATGAGCGTGTGTGAGAGAGAGGCAGAGAGAGCGACAGAGAGAGAGACAGCACTCTCAACAGGGCCCCGACAGCATCATCCCCGGCCGCAGATCCCGGGCACGTGCGTGCCCAGTGTACTCAGGGAGGGCTCCAGACTTGAGATGGGGCCTTCCCGAGCGGGTCAGCCTCGCAGTGGTCGTGTTCACCCTGTGCCGCTCCCTGGCCCCCAGATCCTGAGCATTGAGTTCAGTGACTGAGGGCAGTCACCGCCCCTGTCTGCATATTTCCCTCTCTGTGGACTGTGAAGAGAGCCCGCCTGTGTGCCACAGCAGGAAACTCCTACAGCACGCCCTGGTGCACATGCAGATATATCCTGGCCCCGTCCTACTGCAGTTACTCCTGGGGTAACTCATCGGGGCAGCGGTCCTGCCCTGAACTGACCTGAGACTGTTTGCAGTCGTTACATCATTGAGCTCATTTAATGCGAGCATTCATTTGTTTCACTGTCAAACACAAATGCTTAGGCGGCCCCATGGCCTAGTGGTTAGGGGAGCCAGATCCCCCATGGCCGACTGCAGCTCAAATCTTAGCCCTAGACGCTTGAGAAATGTGGCCACATGTGTCTGCCTAACCCAAATTCCAACAGGACGGGAAAGTGGAGAAGGGATGGTGGTGTTAACACACCCCACTGGGAGGTGTTTCCTTTCTCCCTCCCTATTTCTCTCTGATGAGTGCATGCACCCTCCACCAACTAGAAACAAACAACAACAAAGAACATGAGTGCAACTGATTGCAGGTTCCTGCTGGGAGTGGTAAGCAATATTGCATTAGGGCCAGCAGGTGGCGCTGTGGCTAAGGCACTGGGCTCGGCCATGGCTGACCATGATTCACGCTCTGGACGGGGTGGGTTGAAAATCAAGCCAGGTATGTGTGCGTGCATGCCCAAAATCCCAAGAAGAGAATGAAAGAGAAGGGATTGCAGCATGGGCATTCTCTCTGGGAGGTGATTTTTCACTTTCCTTCTCTCTGTCGAGCTCATGCACCCTATGGCAAAAACCTAAAAGAAAAACAAAAACAAAAAAACAGTATGTCTCTGCATTCTTTTCTAGTAGACTAAACATTCTGAATTCCCAAACACATCTAGGTCCATTTGAAATGACTCACAAAACAACACTCCCTCTTACTGTTTGATACACTCCGATATGTTCAATGCTATTTCTTTTAAACTGCTGCTCTTGACCCTACTGGGAGACTTTCTTAACCCACTGGTAGGTTGAAATCAACTTTTTTAAAAAAGGCATTATTTATTTTATTTTATTTGTTATTATTTACTTTTAAATCTGACCAGAGAAAGAGAAAAAGGGAACGTGAGAAAGAAAGCTGCCAGGTCCGGGACTCACACCACAGTCGGCCATGTGGGAGTCCAGCACCTTAACCACCATCCCACCTGTCGGCCCCAAAACCCACATTTTGAAAGCACTGGTCCGAAGTGTCGCACACCCAACAGCACCAGGCAAATGGAACAATCAGCGGCATTTTCTCACTTCCTGGGGCTGGAAGCCTCAAGTCTGGGTGCTCTGAGCTGTGAATGATTTCTTCCTTGCCGAGAGCCATCATGCCTCCCTGGCGCTCGGCCTTCTCAGGCTGCCCTCATAAACGCCATAAGGCAGTTGAGGGCTTAAGCAGATGTCTCTTTTCCCACCGTTCTGGCAGCTGGAAGTGCAAGATCAAGGTGCTGGCAGGGCCAGGTGTCCTGGCTTGCAGAGGGTGCCTAGTCACGGTGCCCTCCGTGACCTCTCCTCCGTGCACGTGGGGACAGACAGAGACAAAGACATCTGATGTCTTATCCTCTTCTTATAAGGAGGCCCTACCTGTGTACTCCCATTTCATCTTAATTCCTTCCTCAAAGACCTTATCTCCGGGGCTGGCAGGTGGCCCAGTGGTTAAGGTACTGGACTCCCAAATGGCCTACTGCAGTTTGCGTCTCAGACCTGGCGGCTTGCTTTCTCACTTTCTCTCTCTCTCTTTCTCTCTCTGCCTCTCTTTCTTCAAAATGAAAAAAAATAATAATAATTAAAATGAATGAATAAATCTTTAAAAAATACAAACAAAGCCTATCTCCTTGGGCCCAGAGCAAGAGGCAGTGGTAACTCATGAATGTCTACAATGCTGACCTGTATGGGAAGGTTTCTGGTTCAAGTCTAGAGGCTTCCTTGATATGCCATGATCCAGGGCTGGCTTATGGCTAAGGGTGGATGGCAGTCACATGGTCACAGGACCCTGTTGGGGATGCTGTCTGTCCATCTCTCTCCCTCTCTTTAACATGGAAGAGATAAATAACTAAACTTACAAAAAAATCCTATCTCCAAATATTGTCACCATGAGTTATGGCTTCACATACAGATTTGGGGGGACACAATCAATCCATAACTCCATCCAAAGTGGGCGGCAACAGCTGCCTGGGAAGGTGAGTGTTTTACCCCTTTCGTCAGTGCCCTGGGTGTCCTACCAACCTTTCCTCTAACCTCGTCCTTTTTCCTTTCCAACTAGAGGACAAAATCACTATTGTGCATGTCATTGCACACTTCCTGGACACAGTGACGAGAGAGGACCTGCAGCTCCTGCTGACTAAAGATGGAGCCTGGGAGACCTTCGTGGCTGAGACCGGCTTGTCCAGGTAGCCTCTGTGGTGGGGTGCCCCAGCCATGCCACCCAGAGCTCCTCACTGGGCTAGTTTTCTCCTGACAGAAAGACAGAGAGAGGAAATGCAGCCCCCAGTGGGGCACAGTCATGCCACAATCCTTTTCCTCCATTTAGGATCTAGCTTTTCTCTGTTTGTTTTTGTCATAGGGAGTGTGTGCTTGCCAAAAAGACAGTCAGAGAGAAAGTGAGACATCACCCTCCAGAGGGGATGATCACACCATAATCCCCTCTCCTTCATTCTCCTGGGAACTTGGGCATGCACACACACACACACACACACACACACACACCTGCCATGGTTTCCAAGCCTCCAGGTCCAGAACTGGAATCGCGGTCAGCCATAAGAGAGTCCGGTGCCTTAACCACCACACCACCTGCTGGTCTGGGATCTAGCTCTCTTAATCATGGGGCCAGTCTTCCCTTAATTTCTTTATCTATTAATGTTCTATGAGAAGAGCAAGGTAACACATGTAAAGTGCTTAGCATAATGACTGACATCACAGAGCTCAATTAATGATAACTAGGCCAACGATCTCCTTCTTAGACCTAGGGTTCAGGCAGTACTTCCCTTGGGACAAGTTAGAAGGTCCATTTGTGTCCCTGGGGCTTCTGTGTCGGGGTTTCTCTCCCTCTGAGGAACTGTGCAAACATGGCAGGACCCTTCTGCTGGCCCACGAGGCGCAGAGGCTGGGGTGGGATTAGACAGAGCCAGGCTGGACCCTGACTGCCCTGCCCAGCTCCAGGACTCTAGGACTGTGTCTTGGAGACTGGATTTTGTCATCTG
>NW_006160007.1:2407626-2410278 GCF_000334495.1 Tupaia belangeri chinensis | reverse complement strand
TAAGGAATGTTAAGATGGTTTATGAGGAAATATCAGGCATAAAAGAAAATAACCAAGTATTTCTGAGAATATAGAAAAGGGCAACCATTACTGGGTCAGAGGTTGAGGACAAGGACAGTGTTGAGTAAGAAGTAGGTGATAGTTCAAAGAGCAGGCAATCACAGAGGTAAGCCAAGGAAGAGTGGCTTAGAGGAGGGAGGTTGTAGGGAACGGGTGAATGCACCACAGTATGACCTAGTAGCATACATGAAATTATCTTAGTACTCTCTGGCTTCTTGACTATGGGGGAGGAGAGAATAGGTCTGACCATAAGTCGTAGGTCTGACACACCGTGGTCTTTTTTGCAGGAGCTGCCTGAGAAATGGAACAACATAAAAAAGATGGCTGTTACTGTGAGACAGCAGGTGGCCCCACTACAGGCAAATGAAGTGAGCCTCCTCCGCCAGAGGTGCACTGCCTTTGATGTTGAGCAGCAGCTTTTCTGGGAGCGATTCCACAAAGAGGCCCCCTTCAGGTATGGACCAAAGTCACCACTGCTGCCTCACAGTAGTGAGTGTGTTTCCCTTAAACATAGCAATCTTTGATTCATCCATGAGCTTTCTGTTGAGCTTGTGTATTCTTTCAGCAGATGAAAACCATTAGCAGCTATCCCTTCCATTTAGGTCCTTTGGTGAGAAGGTGGTGCTCGTGTGGACAGAGTCCTATCAGGACTTGTAACAAAATGGCCAAATATAGTGCAAAAAATGCCTTGCCTTAAAAACAAAACTAAACAAAAATCTAGCAGCTTTTTGTGTCCCTAACTTTACAAAAGGATTGTATGTAGTAAAATTATTAGGATTTTATAAATATTTAGCATGCTAAATTCTCAGAGTTCTGTCCTTTTGGGTTTTGTTTGTTTGTTTTTGAGGTTATTGTCATAGGACACAGGTGCACATGTGCTTCTGGAGAGACACAGAGACAGTGAGAGGGAAAGTGAGAAATCACCCCCAGCGGAGATGACCACACTGCCATTTCTTCTCCTCCACACTCCTCCTGGGATCTTAGGCATGCATGCACATGCACAGGGCATGATTTTCAAGCCGCTGGATCCAAGACTTAAACCACGGTCAGCCACGTTGAAGTCCAGAGATGGAACCACGTTGCCACCTGTTGGCCCCATGTTCTTTTGGTTTTAAAAAGTGGCAAGACATTTAAGTAATTTCAGAAGGCATCTTGATAGCCTCATGAGAGAATTCAGGTGAAGATTCACTTCAGGGTCTTTTTTCTCTGCTTGGTAGGTCTCAGACACTTCCCTTCCAAGTCTTCACATGAACAAAGCAACTGTAAGATAGACAGCAGCTTTCACATGCACCCATGCTGTGTGCACACTTCCTGTCTCAGGCTTCTTCCCCTGGTTGAGGTCTTCCAGGGATCTGCTTCTACTGCACCTCTCAGCACAGAAAATCCCAACAAGCAGGACAAACTGGTTCTGAATGGTCCTGTCTTAATGTGCCAGCTGCACTGGTTGCCCTCTCCTCACTGGCGCTCCACGGTTTATTTTCTCGTTACCTGGGCTAAGTTTCTTGCTGGGTCTCCTCTACAGTTTTTTGGTAGACAGACTTAAAGATATCCAAATTGGAAAATGCCCCATCCATGTAAGGAGTGAGGGAATTTTGTTGTTGTTCTTTTTGGTTTTTTTTTTTGTGTGTGTGTTTTTGTTTTGTTTTGTTTTGCTATAGGGCACCTGTACTCACCAGAGAGAGACAAACAGAGAGAGAGGAGAGAAGGAAAGTGAGAAATCACCCTCCATGGAGGATGGCCATGCTGCATGCCCTTGCCCTTCATTCTCCTCCCAGGATTCTAAGGGGACACACATGCATAAGGCATAAATACACGAACTCCAGATTCAGGCTGCTTGGGTCTAAATTCAGATCTACGAGTTACTGCCTAAGTCACAGCAAGTTACTTAACACCTTTATGCTTCAGTTTCTGCATCCATAATATGCAGATAATAATAGTATCCACCTCATCAAGTGGGTGTTAGGATTAAAGAGATAATTTTTATTAACATAATAATTGTGCATATTTTGGGGGTACCGTATGATGTTGCAGTACGGGCATACAATGTGTATTGATTAAATCAGAGTGATTAGTATATTCAGCATTTTAACTCTGTCATTACTTCATGTTGGAAACAGTCAAAATCCTCTTTTGAGGACCAGCAGTTAGCATAATGGCTATGTCGCTGAACTCCCACGTAGTCAACTGTGGTTCGAGTCCCGGACCCAATGGCTTAAACTCATGCCGGGCACATGTGCGTGTATTCCCAAGATCCTGAGAGAAGAAAGGAGAAGAAGGGATTGCGGCATGGCCATCCCCCCCGGGGGGTGATTTCTCGCTTTCTGTCTCTCTATCTCTCTCTGTCTTTCTGGCGAGTGCACGTGCCCTATAGAAAAAAGCTCTCAAAAAACTCCCCTTTTTTAATTACTCTGAGATATGCAGTAAATTGTTGTTAACTGCATTCATCCTGCTGTATTTTATTACACTAGAAATTGTTCTTTTTATCTATCTGTAATTTCTATTAATCACTATCTCCCATTCTTTTCCACTCCATGTCCATCCCATCTTCTAGCCATCATTCTTCAACTTGCTACTTCTTTGAGGTCATTAACA
>NW_006160007.1:2380361-2406802 GCF_000334495.1 Tupaia belangeri chinensis | reverse complement strand
CTCCCTTTGTTAACCACCTTCTAGTCCCTACCCTTACTATCTCTAGTATCTACAGTCTTCATCTTACTTTTACCTCTAAGCTGATTGTCCTTTCCTTCCCAGCAGTTTCTTCATGTGGCTTTTAGGACTTGTCATTTTTCTAGTTTTCTGTGTGTCTCACTGGCTGTGCCTTCTTGGTCTTCTTTGCTGACCTCATCTCCACTTCTGGGCCTCAAAATATGAAAACTCCTGAGATCTCAATCCTGGACTTTCTTCTCTATTTTCATGCATTTTCCAAGTGATATTCAGGCTAATGCTTTTTAAAATCTATGTGCTAATAACTGCCAAATTTATATTTTAAGCCCTACGTATCAGGAGCTCCAGACTCAAATTTAGCTAATAATAGTCTTCCTTAGTGTCTACTGCCTATGAGGCATCATAAGCCTAAAATGCTTAAGACCTATTCTTCTGCCTTTCCCCACAAAGAAACTAACCTTGCCTAGTTCTTCCTCTTATCTTTAGTCATCACCATGATTTACCCTCTTGCCAGGATCACTGATTTCTCTCATCCCCTTACACCTCTCACCCAATGCACCAGTGAGTTCCATTGGCTCTGCAAGCAAAATTACCTTGAATATGACTCCTCATCTCTACCATCCAGGTCAAAGCCTGAGCAACCACAATACTCTCAACTTGCCCTTTCACCGGCCATTCTTGTCTCTCCACCACCAGCGCCATCATCACTGGCAACATTACTGTCAGCTAAAATCTGTTCTCCTCCAGCTACAGCTACTTTTGGAAATATAAATCTGATCATGCATTCTTCTGCTCAGAATCCTCACACTTAAAATAACATCTGGACTTATTGGCACATCCAATGAGGCTCTGTATTATCTGGCTCTGACCCTGTTTCCCTTCCTGTTTCTTTCTGTTCTCCTTATGCTTCTGCCACCCTGACTTTTCTTCACTTCAAACAAACCAAACTTTATTCAGCTCCAGTGCCTTTAATCATTCTATTCCCTTTACCTGGAACACTCTTCTCCCATTTCTTTTAGTGACTCACTCTTTTACATAATTTATTTTTCTGCTCAATATCACCTTCCTGACCACGCCCTAGAAAACAGTCCTATTTTAATCTCTATCTCCTTATTATGACTTTTTTCATTGGTACTCATTACCATATAATTCATTTCATTGATTTATTTCCTTTTTATTTTTCTCACTAGAATGTAAGCTTCCTAAGGGAGAGTCTTTGTTAATCTTATTTATCATTCTTTCCATATGACCTGGAAAAAGATGATCAATAAATATTCATTGAATTAAGAATGATCCCATTTAACTCTTATAATAACCAGTAAGAGATAAATAATTTTTCCAGTCTTATGAGGAGACTTCAACAAGTTCAGAGGGAAAAAATAAATTAAAATACAAGGTTATTTTGGTGCAAAAAACATTTTGAAATCCGTGAATAGTTTTTTCCCCATAGTATGCATTTGCCATGCACTTTCCATGAAACAGAGCCTTAAATGTTAAATGACTTGGCTGTGATCACATATCTAATAAGTGTCAAAGTCAAACCCAAATTTATGTTACTCTAGAGACTATGTTTTTTTTTCTTTCTTTTTTCTTTTCTTTTACACTTCTAATTTTGGAATAATTTCAGGCATCGTTTCGAATAAAAAAATAATACAAAAAGTTTTCTTAACAAATGGTAATGTCATATATGACCATAATACAACTACCAAAGCCAGGAAGTTAATATTGATTCAGAACTAGTTATTGATCTACAGAACTTATGCTAAGCTCACTGGTTGTCCCAATAATACCTTTTTTTCTGGTCCAGGAGCCTACGCAGGATTATGGGCTACATTAGGGGTCCTGTCTTCTGAATCATGGGATAGGTCTCAATCTTTGTTTTGCATAACCTTGACACTAGTGAGGAAGGGCATATTCTTCATACCAGGGCATAATCTATGCAGTGTGTTTAGCAGAGTGCCGGACACAAGGTAAGATTTTCATAGTAATAGCTATTGTTGTCAAAAAAATAAATGAGTATTCCTTTTGAGGAGAAGAAGAGGCTCCTCATGTTGTATTTGTGTTGATTAGCTTGGCCGACCTTGAAGAATTTATAAAAAGTACTGAGAGTGGCTTACTCAAGAAGGTCGAAAAAGGAGATTTCAAAGGATTGGTTGAAGTTATGGGACACCTTATGGCTCTTAAAGAGCGGCAGAGCAGCACCGATGAGATGTTTGAGCCCTTAAAGCAAACTATTGAATTGCTGAAGACCTATGAGCAAGAATTGCCGGAAACAGTGTTCAAGCAGCTGGAGGTTAGTGCCAAGCTTCTGTGTTTGTGTTCTTTATTCAAAAAAGAAAAATAGAGGGAATTTTTAGGATTTCAGAGTGGGGTGAGGTTGGTTGTAGTAAATGAAAAACTGGATTTGGCGATGACTCAAGTCCATGTTTTGAAACTGCAATGTGTAGCATATGAGTAATGTCTAGCACATTCTGAAAATAAATAAATATGTAATGCTAGAGATATTTGAGAGTATTAATATTCTTGGAGATTATTTTTCTCACAATTAGGTGAGCCAGCTTTTTTATTCACAGGGAAAAAAACCTTCAGATGTAAGGAATGTTAAGATGGTTTATGAGGAAATGTGAGGCATAAAAGAAAATAACCAAGTACTTCTGAGGAATATAGAAAAGGGCAACCATTACTGGGTCAGAGGTTGAGGACAAGGACAGTGTTGAGTAAGAAGTAGGTGATAGTTCAAAGAGCAGGCAATCACAGAGGTAAGCCAAGGAAGAGTGGCTTAGAGGAGGGAGGTTGTAGGGAACGGGTGAATGCACCACCATATCACAGTATGACCTAGTAGCACACATGAAATTATCTTAGTACTCTCTGGCTTCTTGACTATGGGGGAGGAGAGAATAGGTCTGACCATAAGTCGTAGGTCTGACACACCGTGGTCTTTTTTGCAGGAGCTGCCTGAGAAATGGAACAACATAAAAAAGATGGCTGTTACTGTGAGACAGCAGGTGGCCCCACTACAGGCAAATGAAGTGAGCCTCCTCCGCCAGAGGTGCACTGCCTTTGATGTTGAGCAGCAGCTTTTCTGGGAGCGATTCCACAAAGAGGCCCCCTTCAGGTATGGACCAAAGTCACCACTGCTGCCTCACAGTAGTGAGTGTGTTTCCCTTAAACATAGCAATCTTTGATTCATCCATGAGCTTTCTGTTGAGCTTGTGTATTCTTTCAGCAGATGAAAACCATTAGCAGCTGTCCCTTCCATTTAGGTCCTTTGGTGAGAAGGTGGTGCTCGTGTGGACAGTCCTATCAGGACTTGTAACGAAATGGCCAAATATAGTGCAAAAAATGCCTTGCCTTAAAAACAAAACTAAACAAAAATCTAGCAGCTTTTTGTGTCCCTAACTTTACAAACGGATTGTATGTAGTAAAATTATTAGGATTTTATAAATATTTAGCATGCTAAATTCTCAGAGTTCTGTCCTTTTGGGTTTTGTTTGTTTGTTTTTGAGGTTATTGTCATAGGACACAGGTGCACATGTGCTTCTGGAGAGACACAGAGACAGTGAGAGGGAAAGTGAGAAATCACCCCCAGCGGAGATGACCACACTGCCATTTCTTCTCCTCCACACTCCTCCTGGGATCTTAGGCATGCATGCACATGCACAGGGCATGATTTTCAAGCCGCTGGATCCAAGACTTAAACCACGGTCAGCCACGTTGAAGTCCAGAGATGGAACCACGTTGCCACCTGTTGGCCCCATGTTCTTTTGGTTTTAAAAAGTGGCAAGACATTTAAGTAATTTCAGAAGGCATCTTGATAGCCTCATGAGAGAATTCAGGTGAAGATTCACTTCAGGGTCTTTTTTCTCTGCTTGGTAGGTCTCAGACACTTCCCTTCCAAGTCTTCACATGAACAAAGCAACTGTAGGATAGACAACAGCTTTCACATGCACCCATGCTGTGTGCACACTTCCTGTCTCAGGCTTCTTCCCCTGGTTGAGGTCTTCCAGGGATCTGCTTCTACTGCACCTCTCAGCACAGAAAATCCCAACAAGCAGGACAAACTGGTTCTGAATGGTCCTGTCTTAATGTGCCAGCTGCACTGGTTGCCCTCTCCTCACTGGCGCTCCACGGTTTATTTTCTCGTTACCTGGGCTAAGTTTCTTGCTGGGTCTCCTCTACAGTTTTTTGGTAGACAGACTTAAAGATATCCAAATTGGAAAATGCCCCATCCATGTAAGGAGTGAGGGAATTTTGTTGTTGTTCTTTTTGGGTTTTTTTTTTTTGTGGTTTTTTGTTTTGTTTTGTTTTGCTATAGGGCACCTGTACTCACCAGAGAGAGACAAACAGAGAGAGAGGAGAGAAGGAAAGTGAGAAATCACCCTCCATGGAGGATGGCCATGCTGCATGCCCTTGCCCTTCATTCTCCTCCCAGGATTCTAAGGGGACACACATGCATAAGGCATAAATACACGAACTCCAGATTCAGGCTGCTTGGGTCTAAATTCAGATCTACGAGTTACTGCCTAAGTCACAGCAAGTTACTTAACACCTTTATGCTTCAGTTTCTGCATCCATAATATGCAGATAATAATAGTATCCACCTCATCAAGTGGGTGTTAGGATTAAAGAGATAATTTTTATTAACATAATAATTGTGCATATTTTGGGGGTACCGTATGATGTTGCAGTACGGGCATACAATGTGTATTGATTAAATCAGAGTGATTAGTATATTCAGCATTTTAACTCTGTCATTACTTCATGTTGGAAACAGTCAAAATCCTCTTTTGAGGACCAGCAGTTAGCATAATGGCTATGTCGCTGAACTCCCACGTAGTCAACTGTGGTTCGAGTCCCGGACCCAATGGCTTAAACTCATGCCGGGCACATGTGCGTGTATTCCCAAGATCCTGAGAGAAGAAAGGAGAAGAAGGGATTGCGGCATGGCCATCCCCCCCGGGGGGTGATTTCTCGCTTTCTGTCTCTCTATCTCTCTCTGTCTTTCTGGCGAGTGCACGTGCCCTATAGAAAAAAGCTCTCAAAAAACTCCCCTTTTTTAATTACTCTGAGATATGCAGTAAATTGTTGTTAACTGCATTCATCCTGCTGTATTTTATTACACTAGAAATTGTTCTTTTTATCTATCTGTAATTTCTATTAATCACTATCTCCCGAAATTGTTCTTTTTATCTATCTGTAATTTCTTTTAATTGCTATCTCCTATTCTTTTCCACTCCATGTCCATCCCATCTTCTAGCCATCATTCTTCAACTTGCTACTTCTTTGAGGTCATTAAAAAAAAAAATTTCCACATAAAAGTGAGAACAGGTGGAATTTCTTTTTCTGTGCCTAGCTTATTTCACTTACGATGATGTCCTCTAGGTTCACCCATTTTACCTCAAATGACAGGATTTAATCCTTTTTAAAGGATAAATAGTATTCCATTGCACATATAATTCTTGCGAGGATTTAGCATGGTGCCTGGCCTGACCAGACATCCTGGTGTGGCTGGGACTCTCCTGGTTTCAGCACTAAGCATCTCACATCAAGGGAAGCCTCTCTGTCCCAGGCAAGTGAAAGTGAAATGCTGCTTATCCAGCCTGGAACACCGTAAGGACCTTTTCCATCATTCATTCATCAAACACTTATTGAGCAGTTGTACCTACCAAGCATTATAGTTGGAGCTAGAGAGAACAAGATAAATATATTTAGAGACAGGGAAGAACAGGTGTGTGAACTACACCTAAGATATACACATATTAACATGATTCTAAAGCAGTGTGCCGCCATTTCAGCTACATGCTAGAATCACCAGGGAGATTCTAAGACTTCCAACATCCAGTCTGTCCTGAAGACCAATTAAATCACACTCTCTCAGGCTTGACCTGTACATCAGCATTTTGTAAAGTTCCCCATTGGTTCCAGTGTACAGCCAAGTTTGAGAACTGCCTCTTTAAAGGGAAATGACTCATTTCCTCTTCATTAATCATGTCAGAGTGTATAACTTCCAGTGAATCAACGAGTCTGTTTTTCTTTAGAATAATTGCCTTAGGAGCCATGCCCTGCTTCCAAAGAAACATCTGTTGCTCAAAATATTTGTTGAAGTCCTTTAGGGACATTTTCGGGATCTGAAGCTTATTCTCTCTCTTTTTTAAAGCTAAATATGTTGTATTTTCTTTTTAGAATTATTCATTTAATTGTATTTATTATTATTACTATTACTGTTATTATTATTATTATTATTCAATTTGACCAGAGAGTGAGAAAGAGAGAGGGAGACCAAGAAAGCAAGCCTCTAGGTACAGGATTTGAACTACAGTCGGTCATGTGGAAGTCTAGCGCTATAACCACCATGTCACTTGGCAACCTTATGAAGCCTATTCTTTTGGCTCTCCCCTGGGCATGTAATTGAATTTTTGAAATTGAACATCAATCTTTCAGACTCAAAGCTGATGACAGAGATAGGTTCTAATGTGAGATAATACTAGTTAACATCAACCACACCAAAGACAGCCAAGAATAAACAATGTCACCAATACCTTTGCATCAATCATCTGTTAGGAAATTTTCAAAATAAGAATCCCAAACATGTTTGAAGAAATATCTTCTCAAAGATACCTCTACAACTGCTTGAATAGCAACAAAAATATTGGTGCTTTTGTATGTCTCTTAGAAATCTGGTAGTTCTCATTCATAGTTACATTGCATTTGTATCACTGGTCAGCTATTGGTTTTTAAAATTTATTTTTATTTGATAGCAGCATTAGTTTTTCTTTCTTAGAACTTTTATCTGCTGACTTTGAGCATATAGCTACTCTTAGCTGGGCTTTCCAAATTCACATCTGTTAATTTGACATGCAGATGAATCTGGAAAAGAATGCTTTGAAAAGAACTGCTCACAGCAATGTAGAAAACCAAACGTTACTGTAATTTTGATGTGTTTCTCTTTTTGAGAAAACCATTAGGACTACCACAGAATAGAGGATTTATTGCTAAAAGGAAATCTTAGTGGGCACCAACCCAGGTCTTTTGCATCATTTCTTTGCTTGGTGCGCTAGAGTGTTTACAATTTGTAAGTACTATGTGTGGCAAATAAGTTCAATTGTGATTCCTTCACTTCTAAATCATTTATTAAATTCTAAATTGAAATCCTAGTGTATTCCTCTGTGAATGCAAATCTCTGTTACTGATTAGATTACACAGGTTCAGTTCAGTTTTTAATGTTCTTGTCTTTGAGGAGAAAAAGAAAATGAGTGTCTTGTTAAGCATTTGCAGTCTGACAGATGCTGTGTAAGGTAAGATTCTTGAGTTGAGGCTTCTTCTCCATGTCCAAGTAAAATTTTGCTTCATCCTTTAGTTCTGTTTAAAATTTTTTTTTATTTTAGTTTTTTTTTCCACAGGACATGTGTGCATGTTGGAGCAAGACAAAGAGAGACAGAGAGTGGGAAAGTGAGAAATCACCCCCTGAGGGCATGGTTTCACTGCAATCCTGCAATCCCTTCTTCTCTGTTCTCCCCTTGGGATTTTAGGCACACATGCATATGTGCCGGGTGTGAATTTCAAGCTGCTGCATCTAGGACTTGAACCTTGGTTGGCCATGTGGGAGTCCAGCATCTTAATTATTATGCCACTTGCTAGTGCCCCTCCTTTAGTTCTTAACTCTAAGCCATATTAGCATATTCGTAGCTGAGCTTTCACACTTTGGAGTAATGGGCTAAGTAATATACTCAGATTCAAAGAGTTTCTGCAACTCTTAAAATTGATGACTAATTCTCCTCCTTGAATGAAAGAAATGTTCTATGCTTCTGGCAGCTCTCTTTCTCTCTCTCAATAGTTTTTAATATAATTTCTAGTTTGCATATAATCATAGTACATCTATGTGGGGTAAAGTAGTTTTTAAAGTACGTATGCAATGTGTAATAATCAAATCAAGGGGAGAAAACATTCACTATCTCCAACATTTATCTTTACTTTGTGCTTCTCTCATTTGAAATTGGCTCCACTGGAAATTTGGAAATACATATTAAATTGTTACCCATGTTCTTTACTGCGTTGTACTATTCTATACGCCATTTTCATGTTGACATGCACTCTTGTTTCTATTAAGCAAGTTTTCTCCATCCCCCCCAACACTCTCTGCTTTCCAGCTTCTGGTATCCACCATTATACTCTCTGCATTTAAAAAAAATTTTTTTTCATTTAACTTTATTCATTTATTTATTTCTTTGTTTATTTCAATTTGACCAGAGAGGGACAGAGAAAGAGAGAGAGAAAAAGTGAGAAAGTGAAAAAGCAAGCTGCCAGGTTTGGGGCTTAAAACACAGTTGGCCATGTAGGAATCCAGTACCTTTAACCACTATGCTACCAGCCAGCCTCTCCACTCTCTACTTCTCTATACAGTCTAATCTGATTCAAAACCTTTGTGATCCTCATGCACAGCAAAGATACAGCACTCCATCTACAAATATTTGCAAATGCCTCTGACATAGACTTCAAACTGTAAAAGATAGTTGGAGACTACACTTCTGAATCAAGCCAGAACCAAAATCAAGACTCTTTATGAGTTTATTTACTTATGTCTTCTACGAGAGAGAGAGCTGCTCCCCTGCAGCAAGCTCTCTGGCAGCATCTCTTGCTTTTTCTTACTGCATTTGAGCAGTCTTCGTAACCTTAAGGAACGATGCCATGATACACAGTTTCTTTACCCATATCAAGACCAAGGTAACCCTGGAATTTCTTAGCTAATACAGTTTATCTCTGTGGGCTCCAGCTCAGTGGACACCTCAATGTTTTCAGTTGGCAACTTGATTCTGTGAATGGCTAGGAGAGCCTTCTTGAAGACAGCCTCCCTTTGGGTGGAGCTAGAGAAAATAAAGCTTTTCACATGGTCCAGTGCAGCAGAAGCAAGGGAAAAGGGGCATTTGTCCTGCTGGCAAAATATCTGCTGTCCCTTCAATTGCTAGAGCAAAAGAATATAATTTCCCAGATACATGTCACTATCCTAAGATTTGTTCATCTTGACCCTCTTCTTCCAGCTATTCATGTTGTAAGCTTCCATGGAGTAGATGAGGTTGTGTTCTCAATAGTAGAGTTGGGGGGAGAAAATGATGTAGGTGCCAGGATTTTGAAATAATACACATTCTCTGACCTCGAGGACTAAGAGCCTCAAGGACAATTTCAAAAATGGGTACTAAGTCATGTCTACTAAGGACCACTTTTGACTCCCAGTGGGGAGAAAATTCACAACCCTTATAGAAGAGGATGCTTGAGTCAATGGCAAATGTGAGTAATTTTAGGGGGAGAAAATGAGCAGAAATCAAGGATATGCTGGGCAAAGAAGTAAGCACAGACAAGGCAGAGAAGGATAAAAATGTAAGAAACAGCTGCAGAATTGCATGTGTGTATGGCTGGGATACAGAAGGTGGGAGATGAGAATGGAGAAGTTCATGCAATCAGGTTTAGGTTTTGTTTTTTTTGAAAGATTTTTGCTATAGGGCACATACACTCACTGGAAAAAACAGAGACAGAGAGATAGAAAGTAAGAAATCATCCCCCACCCCCAGAGTGATGACCACGTCACAATCTTTTCTCCTCCTTTCTTCTCTAGGGATTTGGGGGCACACACACACACACACACACACACACACACACACTTGCTTGGCATGAGTTTCAAGCTGCTGGGTCTGGGATTATGAACCAGTCAACCATGTGGAAATCCAGCACTATACCACCTGCTGGTCTTGCAACCAGGTTTTGACCATAAGCAGTGACTGAGAAGTCTAAGCATGAGAACATAATATAACTACTACTTTAACTACCATTTTCTCTGAGAAGAGAATGAAACAAGACAGACTCAAGGCCAGGTGTTCAATGTGAGAGTGATTATCACAACCCAGGTGAGGAGTGGTGAGGCTTAAAGTAAAGCAATGGCAGAGATAATGGAATGAGGAAAATGGATCTGAGAGATATTTAGGAGAGAGGATCACTAGGATTGATTGATAAGAGAGGATGAGAGAAAAGGAAAGTCCCGAATAGCTTTTCATCTTGTAATTTGGACAGGTAGGTGGAAGGTGGGATTGTCCTACTGTCCACCTAGACTGGTGAGCATGCAATGTAAAGGACTAGGGGATCCCAAGTTCAGCGGTGGACTCATTGAGTTTTATGATCCCTGGGGTGTATCAAGCAGAGGTGCGCCATGGTTCACTGTGTATCAGACATGGTTCCACGGTTAACATTTACCAGTGTCTAGCTCCCTGAGAATGAATTTAAGTCCTCTCTCTCAGCTCATATCTGGGTCAGGCCTGAATCAATCATTTCTCCAAGATCACACACACGAGCACCATATTTTCATGTCTCTTAATCATCATTTTATTCATTCAGACTTTCCAGGCATTTCTCTTTTAGATTAAAATACTTTTCACATTATTACTTCAATTTCAAAGATTCAGTATGCCCTTTCCTATTACTTTTTGGTTCTTAGACTGTATCATTCCCCCAGGGAGTGGAGAACTGCTTGAAGTTTATTAGACACATGAATCAGGTCTATGAAAACTACGAGAGTTTGCATTGAAGTGTCGAAATGGGAAGACAGCTACCTGTCCCCTGTTCCGAGGTTCTTTCTAAAACTTACGCCAAATTAATTTTTATGTGTGTTCAGCTATAGGAAATGACTTCGTAAATTTAAAGTATAAAAAAAAAATCATGCCACAGAGTGAACAAAATTTGGAATAGGTTTGATAAATGCTTACCTCTTACAAATATTTGAGGAACCAGTACTGATTTAATGATGTCCATATGTGCTGAGAATAGCATAGTTGGCAAGATCATGTATTATCTTCTGCGTACACACCAAACACTTAATAGCTCACATCTTACCTAATAGGTTGTTCCTGAATCATACTCCATTAATCAATCAAACAGTATGTGGGCTTTTGGCATTTTCTGGATTTTATAGATGTTAACCAAGAAGCTAAATTTACATTCTAACTTTACTCAAGTCATGATGAAAAGTACACATCCACTTTGGAAATAAAGAATGAGTAGAAGAAGCACTCATGCCTGGTGATTGTTCCTGCTTGGCCCAATTGTCATGAGGATGTTACTTTTCTTCTTTCTGTGGTATGATGAGGACCGCATAGAAGTTCTGGAATATAACCAAGTCCAACTGCCCCTCGCAGGGGAGAAAGCTCTTGCCGATAGAGACAGAGGACCCACTTAAACTCAGAGAACCCCAATCTCATGTTCCGTTCTGAAATCCTTGAAGGCCAAAGACCTGCAGACATGCACATGATGCCCACTCTCATTCACTTCACACGTAAACCTGTAACCGTAGCACGGGGGCCAAAAACAACTCAGATGGACCAAGAGAGAATCAAACATAGCAAGCAGCAGAGTTAATCTGACACTAATTTAATGGTATGCATAACTGTTATTGTGTTGCATGGTAATTAGGCTTAAGTGGTAAGCAGTTCAGGTAAATGACTTTAATTGGTATTACTTTCCATCCATCAAGTCGAATATTTCTCAAAACAATGGAGACACAGGGAATTGGAATAAAGGCATGTGTGTGTCATTGTGTCATTCTCTTCCATTTTTCCTTCTCTCTGTGCCCTGCCAGTCTACATTCACACACATACATGCGTCATATATAGGAAATAGAAGCACAGATAGAAACACACACACACATACACATATGCAGGCACACACACGTATGCACCTCATAGAGAAGAGACAATGACCAATTCACTGATTAGTTATTTCCTCTCAACTTTCATCTTGACGATGAGAAATAGGATGTTCATGTGTATGATACTCTCCTCTGATTTTTTAGAAAATGTACTATTTGGGGGCCAGGAGGTGGCATGGTAGTTGAGGTGCTGAATTCCTACATGACTGACCATGATTCGAGTCCTGGACCCACTGGCTTGAGAATCACACCAAGCATGTGTGCGTGTGTGCCCCAAATCCTGAAAGAATGGAGGAGAAGGGACTGTAACATGGCCATCCCCCCAGGAGCTAATTTCTTACTTTTCTCCTCTCTCTGTTTCTCTGTCTCTCTCAGGCAAGCACACATACCCTATGGCAGAAATCTAAAAAAAAGGAAAAAAAAAAAAAGAAAGAAAGAAAAAAGTACTATTCTCACTTAATTCATTTCCAATGTCTTGCCTTATAATCACAGAAAGAAGAAAACCTGAATTTAATGATGTGGAAGGAGTAAGAAACAGTGTCTTGCCTTATAATCACAGAAAGAAGAAAATCTGAATTTAATGATGTGGAAGGAGTAGGAAACGGGAACCACTGGAGAAAAATCAAAGACTTTTTGAGCACTTTGGTTATAGATACTCCTAACCAGGGCTATGTTATCTGGCTGTGTGAGTTCTCTGACATGCAGGGTTGTATGGGGGAGAAGGAGAAGCTATGAAGACCCTGAGAGTATGTATGAGGACCAGTAACAATCTCCAAATGGATCTGTGCCTTTTAAGTCTGGGAGAGAGGAAGTTGAGGAAATGTGAACTGTAACTGCAAAGTGAGAAATTACTTCTTTTTTTTTTTTTATAGAGGTTTTTGCTATAGGGCACATGCGCTCGCCAGAAAGACAGAGAGAGACAGAGAGACAGAAAGCGAGAAATCACCCCAAGGGCCTTGGCAAGAGTTCAGCACTGTCCTCGTGGCCACTAACAGTGTTTCACCAGCTCATATCACTGTTGTCTGAAGCTGATGCAGCCACCAGCTTGAGTTGTAGTATGGGCAATGTTCTACCTGGCACATTGGAATCACGTAGGGAGTTTGGTAGCCTGGGCCCCACCCCTGGCAATTCCAATTTAATTGATCTGAGAAACAGTCTGGCCATGAGGATCTTTTTTTTTTTTTTTGAGAGGTTTTCACTATAGGGTGCGTGCGCTCGCCAGACAGACAGAGAGAGACATACAGACAGAAAGCGAGAAATCACTCCCCAGGGGGGATGGTCACGCCGCAATCCCTTCTCCTCCATTCTCCTCTAGGGATCTTGGGCACGCACGCACATGTGCCCGGTGTGAGTTTTAAGCCACCGGGTCCAGGACGCGAACCGCGGTTTACTACGTGGGAGTCCAGCGACATAGCCATTACACTAACTGCTGGTTCCCTGGCCATGAGGATCTTTTAAAGCTTTTAGAAGATCCCAACATGCAGCCAAGGCTGAGCACCCGTCACTTCCCTAGAGGGAGCAATGTCCATGTGGCTCAGGGTTAGACTTCTTTTAAAAAAAATTTTTTTTGAGTTTTTTGCTATAGGGCATGTGTGCTCATCAGAAAGACCTCAGAAAGCGAGAAATAACCCCCCCTCCAGGAGGGATAGCCACGTGTTTTGCTATAGGGCATGTGTGCTCATCAGAAAAACCTCAGAAAGCGAGAAATCACCCCCCCCTCCAGGGGGGATAGCCACGTCGCAATCCTTTCTCCCCCATTCTCCTCTTTATCTTGGGCATACACACACATGCACTCAGTGTGAGTTCAAGCCACTGGGTCTGGGACTGGAACCATGGATGACTACATGGGAATCCAGCAACATAGCCATTATGCCAACTGCTTGTCCCAGGGCTAGACTTCTAAGCACTGGCTCTCTTGCTTAATGACTGCCTATCACTGATTTCCTGGAAGGGGTTTAGGTGTTTCAGCTTCTGAAGCAGTGTCACAATGTCCTGTTGTGTCAAGTGGTCTGGAAACCAACAACTAAATTTAAGACAGAGTTTGAAAGAGGCTTGAATAAGGGAGAGTTCCCCTCTATACCTGAATGGAGAAGGCAGGTAGGTGGATGATGAGGAGTAACATTCTCAGACATAAAGAAAAGATCCAAGCATGATTCAGTTTCCCTTCTTGCAATGCTCACCTCACCTCAACCTCCTCGAGTGTTTATTCTTCCTGGGATTAGAGGCTTTGGTGAAAATTACTGTTCTTTTTGAAATAGTAATCATTTAAAGATGTCAGCTGTATTTCTTGGGTAGTTCTCAAAAATAGACCCCTGGGCACTGTGCTTACAAAGGGATCACGTTGTGTTTTGTAGGTTTGATAGCACTGACCCTCATCAATTGCTGGATGCCAGGCACATCGAGATCCAGCAGATGGAATCTACCATGGCTTCCATTTCTGAGTCTGCCAGCCTGTTTGAGGTCAACGTCCCTGACTATAAGCAGCTGAAGCAGTGCAGGAAGGAGGTATGCCAGTTGAAGGAACTGTGGGACACTATTGGGATGGTGACTTCCAGTATCCATGCCTGGGAAACCACCAAGTGGAGAGATATCAACGTGGAAGCCATGGACTTGGAGTGCAAAAGGTTTGCCCGGCATATCCGCAACCTCGACAAGGAGGTCAGAGCCTGGGATGCATTCACAGGTCTGGAAAGCACTGTGTTGAACACCCTCACCTCCCTGAGGGCAGTAGCTGAGCTACAGAATCCAGCCATCAGGGAGAGGCACTGGAAGCAACTGATGCAGGCCACAGGAGTGACCTTCACCATGGACAAGGACACCACCCTGGCACACCTCCTGCAGCTCCAGCTGCATCATTTTGAGGATGAGGTCCGAGGTATTGTGGACAAAGCAGTGAAGGAGATGGGTATGGAGAAGACCTTAAAGGAGCTACAGACCACCTGGGCCGGCATGGAATTCCAGTATGAGCCCCACTCGAGGACCAATGTTCCCCTGCTGCGGTCTGACGAGGACCTCATAGAGGTTCTGGAAGATAATCAAGTCCAACTTCAGAACTTGATAATGTCCAAGTATGTTGCTTTCTTCTTGGAGGAAGTGTCAGGCTGGCAGAAGAAGCTGTCCACTGCAGATGCTGTCATCTCTATCTGGTTTGAGGTGCAGCGTACATGGTCTCACCTGGAGAGTATATTCATTGGATCTGAAGATATTCGGGCTCAGTTACCCCAGGTACACACTAAAGAAATCTTGCTCCCTCTATTCTCCAAACCAGGTCCAGGGATCACCTGGTTCCTGCACTGTCTAGACTCTTGCCTTTTCTGCCTCTCTGCTTCAGTTTCATTTAAGGGCCTCCCACAAATGCTGGCCTTACCCACCACTAAAAGTCAGAGGAAGGGAGAGAAAGTAAAATACACCAGTTTGTCATCAAGATGTGAAGGAAAAAGAAATGGGAACATGGTTTTTGTTTTGTTTTTGTTTTATTTTATTTTGTTTTATTAAAGTCTATACAAGAAAGGAAATTGAAAATATTAGCTACTATAGTTTGGGATCAGCTCCTCTTGGGTTGCTCTGCAGGTCATTAAAATGCAGGTATTGGGGACCAGCAGATGACATAATGGTTACATCACTGGACTCTCATGTAGGCGACTGCAGCTTGAATCCCAGACCTGGCAGCTTGAAACTCATGGAGGGCACATGTGTGTGCATGCCCAAAATCCCAGAAAGAACCCAAAATCCCAGAAAGAGAATGGAGTAGAAGGAATTGTGGCATGCCATACTCCCTGGGTGCATGTGCTATGGGGGGTGATTTCTCACTTTCGGTCTTTCTGTTTCTCTCTGTCTCTCTGGGTGCATGTGTGTGTATATATATATATATATGCTCTCTAAAAAATTTTTTTTAATTAAAAAAAATGCAGGTACCAACCAAAAGTGAGCCTTGTTTCCAGGCTCACATAAGTACCTTCCCAGCAGGGAACCAGTCTGTAAACCTCTGGCTTATTCCAGCACACTGAGCACCAGAGCTCATGGAATTACTGCACAGTGGATTGTCAAAAAAAAAAAGTGGTATATATATATATGCTCTCTAAAAAATTTTTTTTAATTAAAAAAAATGCAGGTACCAACCAAAAGTGAGCCTTGTTTCCAGGCTCACATAAGTACCTTCCCAGCAGGGAACCAGTCTGTAAACCTCTGGCTTATTCCAGCACACTGAGCACCAGAGCTCATGGAATTACTGCACAGTGGATTGTCAAAAAAAAAAAGTGGTAGGGACCAGCAGTTGGTGTAATGGCTATGTTGCTGGACTCCCACGTAGTCGACCGCAGTTCAAGTCCCGGAACCAGTGGCTTAAACTCACACTGGGCACGTGTGCATGCGTGCCCAAAATCTCAAGAAGAGAATGGAAGAGAGAGGACTGCAGCATGGCCATCCCCACTAGGGAGTGATTTCTCACTTTCTGTCTCTCTGTCTTTCAGGCAAACCCACATGCCCTATAGCAAAAACCTCTCAAAAAAAAAAAAATGTGGTCTTCTCATTATTATCTGCTCTATTGTTTGATTGCCCCTTTTAATTAGTCCCCATTAATGTGCATTACCTATTGCCTCTCACAAAGTACTTATATTTGCAATGATAAATAATAGCAGACAATTCTGTCATAGCAGTTGCAATTAAACCAAACTGAATAAGCTAGATTTTATACATCTCACATGCTAATGAGCGAAGAAGTACAGGCTTGCTTAGAAAGGGGAAAAACATAGGTAGAGATATTTGTAGCAACTTCAAAGGAAACTTTGAAAACTTTTGATTAAAAATATTAAAGAATTTGTATCATTAACTTCTAAACAGTGCTACAGATTTGTGTACAAAATATGTAAATCTATGTTTTTTCTTTGTATTAGCACATAACAATTTCAAAACATAATAAAATTAGTCACAAGCTTACATCCTAACTAGTAGCTATTTTCATTTACTTTGAATATTTCCCAAGTTTTGTTCACATATATACTTATTTTTACATAATTTTTTTCAGTGTAATTGCAATGTTCTATTTAGCTTTTTTTTTTTATTTTCTTGTAATTTGCCAAAGTGTGTGTGCAAGCTAGGGAGAGACAAAGAGGGAAATTGAGAAAGCATCCCCCAGCCCTTCACAGGGAATGATCATGCCATAATCCTGTCTCTTCCATCTCTCTCTCCGCTCAGGATTTTGAGCATGCATGCCTACATACCTGGTGTGTCTCTTAAACCACTGGACCTGAGACTTGAACTATGTAGTCAGCCATGTAGTATTCAGCCACTTCAACCACCACGCCACAGGCTGGCCCCTATTAATTTCTTTTCATTGAGACCTTTAGGCCAGATATTTGTGTTACTTCAATGATCTTGGTACTATTTTTACTTGCCAGAGGGCATGTTCACTCACCAGAGAGATACAAAGAAAGAAGGAGAGAGAGAAAACACCCTTGATGGGTCATGATCACCCCACAATCCTTTCTCCTCTACTTCCCCATCCTTTTGGGATTTGGGGAATGCACACACATATATCTGGCATGTTTTTCAAGCCACTGGGGCCAGGATTTGAACTCACTATTGGCCATGTGGAATCCAGTTCCTTTAACCACTAGGCCATGGGCCAGCCCACTATTTCCTTTTTAATCAAAACAAAATATCACCTAGAGAAATCATAATTTACTCTTGTCAGGCACTCCTGTTTGTAGATATTCTTGAGAGATGATTGTGGATCACAGAGCACAGGGACAGCAGGCCTGGGCTTAAGTTTTCACTCTCCCCATGCACTATGGGATGTTGGACAAGTTACTTGACCTCTCAGAGCTTTGGATTCACCGTATGTGAGTTGGATCTAATGCCAGTGACTCCTTCAGAAAGTTCACTGAAACAATACACATAGCACATACCACTCAATTGTTGTTATGAAATAGTAATATGACAAGTTCTGATCAGGTGTGGGTATTAGATGTAAGTGCTTTATACATTTTTAGTTTCTCAGTCATTTCAACAACACTTTGAGGGGGTACGTATTTGGGGGAAATAATGATATCAAATTAATTTTGTTTATCATAGTAGTATGTTTGCTGAAGAGAGACTTACATTGGTTACGTCAACTTTTGCTCAACTGGATCCATTATCACTCAACATAGAAATCATGTATTTTATGCCTGGGAGTGGGAAAGTCCTGAGACCTTTTCAGGGATCCTCAAGTTGAAAACTATCTTAATAATCATACTAAGAAGACCAGCAGGTGGCGAAGTAATTAAAAGCGCTGTACTCCCACATGGCTAACAGTGGTTCAAATCCCTGACCTAGCAGCTTGCTTTCTCTCTCTCTCTCTCTCTCTCTCTCTCTTTCTCTGACCCTCTATGGTCAAATTAAAACAAATAAATATATAAAGTTAAATAAAATGATTTTTTAAAATAATAAACATGCTAAGATGCCCCTCATCCTCTTTACTCTCATTCTTCCTTGGGCATACAGTAGAGTTCTCCAAAGACTATCTGACATGCTATCACAATAAATTAGATGAAGAAACAGATATGAAAATACTATTGTATTACTATTCAGTCAGATGCTAAACAGATTCAAAGGAAAAAAATGAAACAATGCCATCTTTTTCTCTATTTTTTTGGTTTATTTTGGAAAATGTACTTATTAGGTCATCAGAAAAGTCATGACATATTTTTCCATTTTTCTATGCAAAACTGTGCCATGACTTTTCCAACAACTCAGTATTTTAGGTAAAAAATGTATAGTAACAAAATGGGTTTATTGTTGTTATTTTAAAAATGGATTACTGAATTTTTTATTATTTTCTAAAACAAGTTTAACCTCTAGTACAGAAAATAGATATGACATGATAGATATTTCCTAAATAAACAAAATCTCTTGGGACTCCTTAGTGATTTTTTAAGAGGTAAAGGGATTCTGAAATAGAAATGTTGAGAACTGTTGTTTCAAACCAAGGTTGTTTCATTCTTTGAGGCTCATGGTTGGACTGAACAACCCCAGATTGGGTTTTTGCTTCTGACTGGCTCCATGAGGGGAGCATCTTGGATTTGGGGAGAGTGATAGTATATTTCCCTATTTTTCTTTGAAGGATTCTAAAAGATTTGAAGGCATAGACATTGACTTTAAGGAGCTAGCTTATAATGCTCAGAAAACTCCAAATGTAGTGGAAGCCACCAACGGGCCAGGGCTTTACGAAAAGCTGGAGGACATTCAGAGCAGGTAATGGTCCATTTGCTGCCCCACTGGTAATGGAGGGGGCAATGTTTGCTTTCCCTTCTGTCTCTGACATCTTTATTTAACTGCCGAAGTGAGTGAGTTGGTAAGTGTATCTGTGCACGTCCTCTACCTTGCCTGTATGTTTGGGTAACATGGGGTGTTATTAGAGGTGTTTATGCTGATATGTGTCTGCAAATATCTTAACTGTTTCTTGTGCTGATTTATGCACAGATTGTATATATCTTGCATTTAGGTAGTCTATGGGTCCTTATGGGTCTAATCATCCTTAATTAGGAAACTGTGTTCTGTGCCCCCAGATTGTGCCTGTGTGAAAAGGCCCTGGCAGAGTACTTGGATACCAAAAGGCTCGCCTTCCCTCGGTTTTACTTTCTCTCCTCTTCGGATTTATTAGATATCCTTTCCAACGGCACAGCTCCACAGCAGGTAAGCCAGAGGAGCCCCTGTGAGAAGACCCAGAGCTCCCTCCTGCTGGGAACACGATGTTATGCCTCCTCTCTCTGGCAGTGTATATTTTGAAGTATGTTGGATCATTGTTAGCCTCAGAGCTTGCTTCATTCTTACCACTACAGTACTGAGAATGCCTACCAGTCCAGTCATGGCTGTTCCCTAAGGTAGAAGTGGAGGGAGGGGCTTTGAGGAAGGCAAGAGTGGAAGGGGTCAAGCATTTACAGAGAATGTCTTCAATATGTTTCTGAAGAGAGATCTATTCAATAGTGGCCAAAAGTGATAGCTAAAATTTACACGGGGAGTTAAGATTGGAAGTCATATTAACCAGACAACTGAGGTAGGTTAATGAAAGAAACATATGTGAGAAGTCAAATATTTAGGGTTTAGCCTCTGGTTCTAGCCATTTATTGGCTATATTATCTTGAACATACCACTTTTTTGCAACTAACTTTCCTGCTTTGTAAAACAGGAGAAGTCATATTAGTCTACTTTCTATCAAAAGCCAGGGTCTCATTGTTTTTATGGCTAAATAATATTCCATATGTGCTGTATTTTTTCAATCCATTCATCTATTCTTGGACGGTTAGGGTTGATTCCATGTCTTAACAATTGTGAATAATGCTGCAATGAACACAGAGTGGGTACAAAGAGGGAATCAAGGGGAAAACATTTAATGAACACAAAAATGGAAAAATTATCAGTTTGTGATAATATGTATAGTAATACCTTTGAATTTGACTAATATACAGTTTATTCATACTGGGAAAATTCATTTTGTGTACTGTGAAAGTATACAGTGATTGAATGTTAAGAAAAAATTAAGAAAATAAAGAAAAAAATACAAACACAAAACAAACAAGCAGAAACCTGCTGTGTTTTTGCATATTAAAGCATCTAGTTGAAGCACTGTTGGTACATAGCACTATTGGATAGTGGTTTTCTCAAACTTGAGAGTGTGTCAGAATCATCCAGAAAGTTGTTAAAATTCAGGTTCCGCAGTCTCATTCCCAAAGTTTCTGAGTTGATAAGTCTGGGTGGAGCTGGAGAATTTGCATTTCTAAGAATTTCCCTAGTGACACTACTGGTCTGGGCATCAAGCTTTGAGAACCACTGCTATCAACCATGGAGTCTGAGTCTCAAAATGACTGCTATAGGAAAGGGATGATGTCTCTACTGTATGTTCTCTTAGCTGTCTTCCTTTTTCACCTTAACATGAGTTCAAGATTTGTTATTATTTCTTTTATTTTTCTTTAGACTGAGGATATACAGTCAAGATACTATGTTCAGAAGTCACTTAAATGAATTTTTACCCTTGACCATTTTCTATCTTCAACGTACCCTTTCTTTTTTTACTTTTTTTAGAGGTTTTTGCTTTGAGGTATGTCCACTCATTGAAGAGAGAGATAGAGACGCTGAGAGAGAAAGTGAGAAATTACCCCTCCGGGGAGATGGATGGCCTTTGATTCCATGTCTCTCGTCGAGAGACCTCCTGGGATTTTGGGCATGCATGCACACATGCCTGGCATGAGTTTGAAGCCACACCTGGTCCAGGACTCAAACCACAGTTGGCCATGTGGGAGTTCAGTGACATAACCGCTATGCCATCTGCTGGTCCCAACATATCCTTTCTAACTTATTGAAATTATGTTTTTGGTTTGTGGATAAGAAGCAGAGTACTAGGTGGTGCAGTGCTAATGCAACTGGGCCCACATGGGGAGGTCCTTGTTAAATATTGTCAAGTGTCTCTCCCTAGGAGTTCTACCTTTTCTATCACTACAGACATGGCTGGGAGCATCTTTAGCAGAGCCTTGGTTTATATCCGAAGGCATCTCAGTTCTTACCAGGGGTACATATGCATACCCATGGTCTAATCTAGCTGAGGCTGGGGTGGATTGTGATATGAGGTCTCTGTCAGGGGTACTTTTCTTGCTCTCTCTTTGCTCTGAAGAAATTTTTGAAAGTACTAAAGAGGTGCCAGCAGATGGCATAGTGGTTAAGGTGCTGGGCTCTCACAAGGCTGACTGCAGTTCGAGTCCTGGACCTGACTGCTTGAAAATCATGCTGGGGATGTGTGTGTACATGCCCAAATTTTCAGGAAGAGAATGGAAGAGAAGGGATTATAGCTTGGTCATCTCCTCTAAAGGGTGATTTCTCACTTTCCCTTTCACTGTCTCTCTCTCTCTCTCTCCATTAAGTGCACATGCCCTATAGTAAAAACCTTGGGGAAAAAAATGACTAAAGAAAGATTATACACAATGTTTATAGTCTTTCTTTTTTCCCCTATAGATTGAAACATCCAAAATAGCCCAGGCATAGTCAGGTTCAAATACTTATTACATTAGCATTCTATTTTATAACCATATTTTCAATTAATTTTATATGCAAAAGGGGTAAGATCATTACCAGACTTCATATTCATTTTATACACAATGTGCTCATTTTCAAATGTATATTTTGTTTTGTTTCTCATTTAGTTTGAGTAAGTCTTTGAGTAGCCACCCTCCTCCACACACACACACACCCTAAGGGATGAAGCATGGTAGAATAATTCCTAATTCCTTCCATATCTGTGACTCTCTAGTTTCATATGTGAGTGACTGAGTGGTCAAGTTTAGAATTCACGGGTCACAGCTATTTGCCCCCAATCCATGCAGACATCACTCTGCTGTTTGTTGTTACATTGAAGTCATTTGAGGCCTACCTCTTTTTTATTCATTTTAACTTTTCTATTTAGCCTAGTTTCTTTCTATCTGAATCCTTATAAAGATAAAAATTTAAATTTTAAAATGTTTGCGTATGTTTAGATACTTGCTTTATGTTGTTAATTTTCCTGACACGTGATGAGATTGTTTTTCTTATCAGAAGACCAAAGCTTCTGTTAACTTGAAAAAGTTTTCTTCCAGCATGTTTTTTCTTCTTCTTTTTTTAATTGCTAGAGGATGCACACACTTGCCAGAGAGAGAATAACTCCTAATTCCTTCCATATCCATGATTCTGTATCTCATCAGGATTTCAGGCATGTGTACACACACTCATGGCATGTTTTTCAAGCCACCAAGGCTGGTACTGGAACCGTGTCTGGCCATGTGCGATCTGGCTATCAATGCACGGTGCTTAGCCACTGCATTACAGAGCTAGCCTTCAGTATATTTTAAGTAAAGAGGCTTCAAAAAGTCCATGAAAAATGGAATTAAAGCACATGTTTAGTTTGGTACAAAAATCTTTTGAAATAATATCCATTTCCATGAACTTTTTGAAGACCCTCTCCTCTATATTTCTATTCTATTTATCTGGATATTTTTTTTTCTTTCAGGTTCTTCATATTTCCATGAGCTACATATATTATCTTGTCTTTAATCTTATTTTTATCTTTTAGTTCTCTTCCTTGGCATTCTTCCAAACTTTCTCAAGTTTGCATATACTGTGTCAGTTCAGCCCTTGACCACTGTTATAAACTGTGTCGTCATTGTTAGCTCGTTCACTTTCTCTCTCTACCTCTGCCAACTCATCCTTAATCTTGTATTTTATAGAGTTCTTGTTTCTTTTATTTAATTGAAAGAACAATGAGGTGATACATTTCACATTGTTTCTTTTATTGAAAAAAATATATGTGTGTGTGTATATATATATATATGTATATATATGTGTGTATATACATAAAATAGGAAGAATATTTTACCTCTTAATTACTATTAACTTGAAAATGGAAGAAAGGATTGCACTGTGACTACATCATTTTGGTGAGGAAGTGCTTTCTCTCTCTCTCTCTCTGGCAAGTGCATACATCCTCTACCAGTTAAAACAGAAAAAAATAAAAATTTTATGTTTTATGATACTTTCTTATGTCCCATGTTGGTTGTGTTTTTGGTTTTGTTTTTGCTTGGTTTTGTTTTTGCTTGCTTTGTTCATTTCTTTATTTGGATCCACTATCTATCTGTTCTTGATTAAAGGAAAGTCTATTCCTTCAGTCTTTGTCCTTAATCAGTATGGGTGGTGTCTCTTAGAGTACTCTCATAGTTTACCTAAATACTCTTTTTTTTCCCCTCATCTCCTAAGCTGGAGAACTGGTTGTTCTAAATTTAGTATCAGAACTCAGGGTACCATCAGCCTGAGGGCACTTTGTATTTATTCAAGAAGCTCTCCCAGAGGGCGGCTTTTCTTTGCTTCTCTTTCGGCCTACTATTTTCCTCACCTGAGGACTCTCAGCCTCTCTGTCCTGGGCATCACTGTGAAGGAGCTCTGCATCCTGCAGCGTCACACTAGTGTGCAGCCCAGCTCAGCCAGGCCTTCAGCTCTCTGTGACCATGCTTGCCCTTGCTTCAGGCCCTCCTGGTGTTTACCTGCTGCACTGAAGAGATTCCAACATGTGTGACTTGTGTCATAGACCACTGTTGCCACCACTCCTGACTCTCCAGACTCTGGTGGATTAGCATTCTGCTGCCAGCTGGCCTTTGCTTATCTCCTGTTGCACAGTGGTGTTTGCTTAAGAAGAAGGTTTATGAATTAACCATCACTTTTGTTTCCAATCTTATCCTATCTATAGCAGATCATGCAGAAACTTATCAAACTATTTGGCTTCATTGGTTTGTGGCTAATGCCCAATTCCCATTTCTCCTTTGGCCAGTTCAGTTCTTCCCATCTTCATATCACTGTCATTCCCATAAACTTCCTTCTAAATGCTTGGTATCCATCGTTCTGTCTTTTACAAGGACTGTCATAAGGAAGGCCCCTAAACAGTTCTAATAAGCCACTTCCTGGACACATTTTCTAACTCTGTGGTATGTATCCCTTCCCTTCAGGTTCAACGTCACCTTTCCAAACTCTTCGACAACATGGCCAAGATGCAGTTCCAGTTAGATGCCAGTGAAAAGCCAACCAAGACAAGTCTTGGCATGTACAGCAAAGAAGAAGAGTATGTGGCCTTCAGCGAGCCCTGTGACTGCAGTGGGCAGGTGACGTGATCATCCTTCTCTCTTTCTGCCCATCCTGCTCAAGTGTCTGCGCTCAAACGTGGTCAGCATCACCTTTGGGAAACGTCTCTCTGGCCTTGGGCTGGAGCTGCTGTCCATGCTCTGATGCAGCCAGCTTCCCTTGACTCGAACTGACATTGGAGCAGCCTCTAGTGCCCTGCTGTCCTCTCTCTGGGAAGGACACATGTCAACATTCATATCTCTTCCTTAACCAAAGACCTGTGCAGAGAGAAATAAAATGTACATAAACAACTTCCCAAGTCAACAAGAAAAGGACTTTAAAATGATTAGTTGCACCAGGAGACGGTAGCATGGCAACCCCTGGAGCACCTTGCAGGGGAGTCTGGAACACTGAGAAAATGGCCTTTGAAATTGACTGAGATATCCCCTCTCTACACAAATACAGCTCAGACTCACTTCCTTCCACAGCCCTTTCCATTCGACAGCCAAATATACTCTGTCCTGGAACTACTAACTCCAGATCTCCCATGTCCTATCCAAAAAAACACAGATCATGGGACTCTGCCCTTCTTACACCACCTCCCACTCTTCAGCACCACCACTAAAATACAAGCCTTTCTTTGCCCATTATCCTAGGTGATCCAGAAAAGCGTTGTCCCTGGGAGTTCTAATCTAGTGTAGAGTAAAACCCAGGAGAAAAAAAAAAAAAGGGATCTTTTATAGGATTCCACCTTTTCCATATGTATTTTAGAAAGCAATTCTAGTACCAGAAGATAACCCAAAGTTCTCAGTTATATGAGTGTGGCCCTAGGGTTTAATTCAGAATGTGTTCTTTTCAGAGTAAGCAAGCGTTTAGTTGGGAAGCATGGTCCTGACTACATCTCCATACTCAGTGTGGACAAGTCTACAAGAATCCACTGACTTATTTACACCTTATATGCACTCTGGGTACCAGCCCCTGATCTCCTTACTGTGCCTGCATGTTCCAAATGGACACATGAGCCTATTTTTGATTAAACCTAGTTCTCACTTACCACTATCCCGGATTACACAAATAAAACATCTCCTTGAGCGTTCTAGTGGCTGCCTAGGGTGCTCACCATGCCTAGGCTCCATTTTCTTCCCTCCCTGAGTGGAAGAAAACATGTAGCAGTGGGCGAAGCTCCCTCGGCACCTGGTATCTGACCCACAGCTCTCCTTTCAGGTGGAAATGTGGCTGAACCACGTGCTTGCTCACATGAAGGCTACTGTGAGGCATGAGATGACAGAAGGTGTCACTGCCTATGAAGAGAAGCCAAGAGAACAGTGGCTCTTTGACTACCCAGCTCAGGTATTCCTCTAATGGGACCTTCTAAAGGCCCCTGTCCTCCACCAGTCTCCTTTCTCAGATGCCTCTCTCAGCCTTCAGAGGCTGCAAGGTAACAGACTTGCTGGATGTTCACCATCAGGAGAGGCTTGAGTCTCAGAAGGCTGTCAGGGGCCTGCAAGATGGAGAGCAGGGCGAGAGCCATGATCTAATTCAAGGATTACCTTGGGAAGTCAAGGGTGTCTGTTTTTACCCTCACTGACTGCCATAGAGAGAAAAGGTAGACAACGTAACTTTTTGAACTAGCTTACTTTGTTTTATATTTTTACTTTTTTAAAGAGGTTTTTGCCTTATGGTGCATGTGCTCACCAGAGACAGAGACAGTGAGAGGAAAAGTGAGAAATCACCCCCCCAGGAAGGATGACCATGCCTCAATCCCTTCTCTTCTTGGGATCTTGGGCACACACACATGCACCCAGAGTGATTTTCAAACCACTGGGTCCGGGACTTGAACCCTGGTCATCCATGTGGGAGTCCAGCAACATAACCACTACACCATCTGCAGGTCCCTGAACTAGCCTACTTTGTATGTGCCAAGATATGTGCTGAGTGCAGGAGACACCAGCATAGAACAACATAGAACTGTCCTGCTGGAACTTACAGGATCTTGTGTTTCTGTCACTTACAAGTGTGACTGAGGTGATAAGGGGGGACTTCAGGAGCACATAGCATGTAGTGGAGCCTAGAAGCCACTCCTCTGAGGGTATGATGTTTAAGCTGAGATTTAAAGTAGCGATTAGCAAGC
>NW_006160007.1:2376123-2380346 GCF_000334495.1 Tupaia belangeri chinensis | reverse complement strand
AACCAAGCAGTTGAAGACTACAGACAAAGGCTCAGAAGCAAGGGAGAGCATGATATGTTTGAGGAGCTCAGAGAAATAGAGTGTGGCTGAAGCTAGAGTAAAGCAGGGGTATGGGGCAGCAGGTGGGCTCTAGAAGAGACTCTAGAAATCATTCTTATAGACCATGTTTGGGAGTCTGAGTTGATCGTACGAGCTATCTGAATTCTTTACAGATTTTCCAGGAGGGCAACCACAGAAGAGAAATCTAATGAGAAATTGTTTAAAGTGACTCTGGCTGTAATATGCCATTCCTTCTTTCTCTAATTAGATAATACTGGTGCTGGTCTATTTGGGGGTTGCACACATTCGATGGAATCAAAGTCATAGAAGTAGATAATATTGACCTTGGAAAGTATGCCAGATGAGATGGGAGCATAGAGAAAATCCTTGAGAACTGTTCAGAACCCGAGCCGGCGAGCAGAGACTAGTGACACAGGGTGAGAAATCGTCTTTGTAGACAGGAAAACTGAGAAACAGTAATGGAAACCAGAAAAGAAGCTGTTGATAGCACCTGCCCAACACATCTGCCAGAACAATCAAAATAAAGAGAATAGGGAACCAGCAGTTAGCGTAATGGTTATGTCGCTGGACTCCCACATAGTCGACCGCGGTTCGCGTACCGGACCCGGTGGCTTAAAACTCACGCCGGGCGCCTATGCGTGCGTGCCCAAGATCCCGAGAGGAGAATGGAGGAGAAGGGATTGCGGCATGACCATCCCCCCTGGGGGGTGATTTCTGGCTTTCTGTCTCTATGTCTCTCTCTGTCTGTCTGGTGAGCGCACGTACCCTATACCGAAAGAAAGAAAGAAAGAAAGAAAGAAAGAAAGAAAGAAAGAAAGAAAGAGAATAAAGAAGGTCCAGGGAAGAAATTGGCTGCTCCAGTGGACTGGTAGGGAAGAAGTCACATTATCGGGAATTGGAAAGTGAGAAGAGGGTAGGACGTATTGATGATGAACTATTGGGTTGTCTGGAAAGTCATGACACATTTTTGAACAGAAAAATATGTCATGGGACCAGCAGTTAGCGTGATGGCTATGTCGCTGGACTCCCATGTAGTCAACCATGGTTGAAGTCCTGGACCCAGTGGCTTAAACTCACACCGGGCACGTGTGCAGATGTGTCCAGGATCCCAAGAGGAGAAAGGAGGAGAAGAGATTGCAGTGTGGCCATCCCCCCTCGGGGGGTGATTTCTCACTTTCTGTCTCTCTGTCTCTCTCTGTCTTTCTGGCGAGCGCACGCGCCCTATAGAAAAAATAATAATAATCCTCTCCAAAAAAGAAAAGAAAGAAAAATATGTCATGACTTTCTTGACAACCTCATAGATACTAGGGAGAAACTTGACTGAAAAAGAGAAGAGAAGGAAGACAACACTGCAGAGAAGAGGTGTTTTTTCTTATTAGAGTCAGCTCAAGCCACCCCAACAAGACTGCCAATGTCAGAGGAACTGCCTTAACACAACCCAGTAGAATATACACTCTGAGGCAGAAACATAACTTGCAGAATGACACTGTTTACTGCACGGTTCTCTGTGTTACAAAAGGAATATTTCCATGTTAGGATTACCCATGTTATAATTTCTGCATCAGAATTTTGAGATAAGAAAATCTGTTGCCTCCTGCTATTGCAAACAGTACCACATAGAGCAATATCTCCCAATTGGAAAGATACTACAGGCGGGCCACTGTCTAAAATCTCCACCTTGAATGATTAACATTGTGCATTTTTTATATAAATATAAAGAGACACAAGGAATATTCATCTTTGAATCACCTTTTCCATTGACTTAATTTTAATCTCTGAAATATGCAAATCATATTGACCACACTGAATTTTGGTGTTATACATGTCAGCCTTCAAAAATACGCACGTTAAAGGACCAGCAGTTAGCGTAATAGCTATGTCGCTGGACTCCCATGTAGTCGACCGCGGTTCAAGTCCCGGACCCGGTGGCTTAAAACTCACACCGGGCTTGTGTGCATGTGTGCCCAAGATCCCGAGAGGAGAATGGAGGAGAAGGGATTGCAGCATGACTATCCCCCCTGGGGGGTGATTTCTCGCTTTCTGTCCCTATGTCTCTCTCTGTCTGTCTGGCAAGTGCACATGCCCTATAGCAAAAACCTCTCAAAAAAAAAAATAGGCACGTTAAAGTTACATGTTTAAAAAATATTCAGTGAAAGTATTGTGGACAAATTTGTGCCATGAATGACCAACAGTGGCTCATAAGTTAGAATCCTTGGATTATGAGAGTTTCTGGAAGAACAGAACAATGACTAAGTGTTGCTGAAATGCTCAGTCAGTCTGATGAGAAGGGAACACCTCTGGGAAGTAAATACTAAATGATCCATGTAGATTTCTTTTTTGAAGAGGTTTTTGCTACAGGGCACATGCGCTCACCAGACAGAAAGAGACAGAGAGACAGAAAGTGAGAAATCACCCCCCAGGGGGGATGACCACGCTGCAATCCCTTCTCCTCTATTCTCCTCTTGGGACCTTGGGCATGCATGCATGAGTTTAAGCCACCGGGTCTGGGACGCAAACCGCAGTGGACTACATGGGAGTCCAGCGACATAGTCATTACGCTAACTGCTGGTCCCCATGTAGATTTCTAGAAGTCACTGACATTGTCCAGAGTCTTTGGTTGTTCTCAACTAAATGACACAATTTTCAAGAGCAGAAGCTCTTTCTCCCCTTGCATTGTAACTACTTCACATCTTTAGGAATTTAGAGCTCATGGCTCACTCAGCAGGTACTGGGGAAGAGGAAGGGAAGGGGCTTATGTTACCCAAACAGCCACATCCTGAGCCTGTGCAGGAGGATGAATGGGCTGGTTGTACACAGCCATGGTAACAGCCTTACTAAAATTCTTGGTGCCGTAGGTGGCCCTGACCTGCACTCAGATCTGGTGGACGACGGAAGTGGGCATTGCATTTGCCAGGCTGGAGGAAGGCTATGAAAACGCCATGAAGGACTATTACAAGAAGCAAGTGACCCAGCTCAAAACCCTCATCACCATGTTGATCGGCCAGCTCTCCAAGGGAGACCGACAGAAGATCATGACCATATGCACCATTGATGTGCATGCTCGTGATGTGGTGGCCAAGATGATAGCTCAGAAGGTGGGTCCCACACATCCTACTCAAAAAGTACCCCTTGTATAAGTATCTACACTGTGGGAGAAGCTCACATATGGCCAAAACATGGGTTCCCAGTTCTGTACAATGCTGGCCAGACAGTTGAGAGAGGACCAAGGTGGATGCTCCTACTGGGCTTGTTTTTTTGTTTTGTTTTTGTTTTTGTTTTGTTTTGTTTTGAGATTTTTGCCTTAGGGAGCATGTGCTCACCAAAGAGAGAAAGAGAGACAGAGGTGGTGAGAGGGAAAGTGAGAAATTACTCCCCGGATGGGATGGTCACATTGTAGTCCTTTCTCCTCCATCCTCCTCCTGAGATCTTGGGCACACACACATGTGCCCAGTGTGAGTTTTAAGCCACTGGGTCTGAGACTCGAACCACAGTCAGCCATATGGGAGTCTAGTGATGTAACCACTGTTCATCTACTGGCCCCTGCTCCTATTTTTTAAAAAAGAATTATTTTATTTAAATTTATTTATTTATTTATTTAAATTTGACCAGAGAGGGACAGAATAAGAGTGAGAGTGAGGGAGAGAGAGAGAGAGAGAAAGCAAGTCGCCAGTTCTGGGACTTGAACCGCCACATGGGAGTCCAGCTCCCTTAACCACCATGCCACCTACTGCCCCCTCCTGCTCCTATTTTTTAAAACTTCCAGCAACACAGTGTAATCATAGCAGCTCTGCTTTCTATGCTGCAGTGGTCACAGCGTGCTGTTAGCAGCAGAGAATGCTTAATTCATCCAGTCTCCTTTGTGTCCTATGGCAAGGGGCCCCTGGTACTGGTTGAACCCTGCTTTATTCACCTCGGTTGCCACTCTCTCCTTAGGTAGACAACGCCCAGGCTTTCCTCTGGCTGTCCCAGCTGCGCCATCGTTGGGATGATGAGGCCAAACACTGCTTTGCAAATATCTGTGATGCCCAGTTTCTGTATTCCTATGAGTACCTGGGAAACACTCCTCGCCTGGTGATCACACCGTTGACTGACAGGTGAGGGCCAATACAGCCACTGACAACCCTACTGTAGCTTGCTCAGGCCAGCCAGTGGCTATCCAGGAT
>NW_006160007.1:2372866-2376084 GCF_000334495.1 Tupaia belangeri chinensis | reverse complement strand
GAGCTTGACTCCACACACGGATTTCAAATCAAATGGATGTAGGCAGAGCCTTTCCTGGAGTCAGCCAGGAAGTCATAGACCATGACTTCCTGAGGCATTACTACGTAATCATACATACTTGGGTTCTAATACTAGCTCCAACAAAACTATTCAAAGTATGGTAGCAATTCACACCTCACATGATTTTTTAAAAATATTTTAAATTTAATTTAATTTATTATTATTATTATTCAGTTTGCTATAAAGCATGTGCACTTACCAGAGAGAGACACAGAGTGAGACAGAAAGTGAGAAAGCAAACCACCAGGTCCAGGACTCGAACTGCATCAGCCATGTGGGAGTCTGGCATCTTAACCACCATGCCACCTGTTGGCTCCCAGCTCACATGATTTTTATAAAGATGAAAGACAGTATGGCCTAGCTGTGGCGGTGCAGGCAGAAAGGTGCTTTCGTGTGATTCTGGAGTCACGCTGGGGACCCAGGTTTGGATCCCAGGTCCACCTGAACACTCTGGTTTACCCATGGGTATACCTATGACTCTGGCTGGCTGGAAGGCTGTATGGGATGGATGTTGGGGAATGGCAAGACCCTGTGAGGGGTCACTTTCTCAAGCAATAAATAAATAATCTTTTTAAAACAAGATAGTAATACTTAAAAAGAGTTTAGTAAATGAGGAGGCTTTAAAAAAATAGTGAGAAAATGGAGTTTAAAGTACAAATTTATTTTTGTGCCAAAAAGTGGAGATCCTTGCATAGCTTTTTCATAATATGCATTTGTAATGAACATTTAATTAAACAAGTTACTTGCACATTTATTCAATACCTCTCACTCTGGGAACACAAAAACATAAACCAGGTAGTTCCAACCATTATAGAGCTTACAATATTTCTTCCTAATAGAGAGTGTGTGTGCCCACGTGTGAGAGAACGAGAGAGAGAAAGAAGCATCCTTAACAGAGTCTCCTCACACTGCAATCCCATTTCCATAGCCCTCCAGCTCCTCAGGACCCTGAACACCTACTTAAGTACCTGGCATGCTTTCAGGCTGACCCGGGAATCTAAACTAATGGTCAGCCATATGGCTTCCAGCATTTCAGAATGCTGTGCTGTTGCTGCCCCTCACTGGACCAAGGAGCTTATGACTATTTAGGGAAACATATTCCCCATCATTCATATTAATTCATGCATGGATGATAGTGAGCTCGTCACTGAGAATATTGAGATGACTAAAACATTCTCTGCCCTTAAACACCAATTCTAGTGAGGGAAATAAGACATATGTAGATAAAAATTTAAATAGCACAAGGGGAAAAGTGCAAGGCCATAGTATAAAACAGGGTACAAAACCATATGCTACACATTTCTAAGCCAACAAGTCAAGAGGAAGTAAGCCCGCTGGGCACAGAGGGTCCCTCTCTAGGTAGAATAAGAACTCTGGAAAGGCTTCAGGGATAGAGTCTTATTTGGACCTTGAAGGATGTGTTGGACTCATGGGAGATGTCAGCAGGTTTTACGTTTGCTGTCAGGATTTCCATGAAATGGTATGGAAATGTGTTCACTATTATTTTTTTCTAATAAGAGGGTACATTGCATTCATTCATTGGTAAATTGGTCTGGGTCCCTAAAAATTAAAGGGTTACTGATAAGCATTCTTGGAAAATGGAATATTATGGGCAAAGTCAAAAAAAATGGGAAAACTTGGGGGCAGCAGGTGGCATAGTGGTTAAGGTGCTGGGCTCCCACATAGCCAACTGTGGTTCAGGTCTGGGACTGGTAGCTTGAAAATCATGCTGGGCATGGGCATGCCCCAAATCTTGAGAGAATGGAGGAGAATGGATTGTGGCATGGCCATCCCACCCAGGGAATGATTTCTCATATTCCTACTCTCTACCTCTCTCTCTGGTGAACATGTACACTCTATGGTAAAATATCTTTTTTTTTTTTCTTTTGAAAAAAAGGAGAAATTTGAGATATGTTATTAGAAGGAATGTAGAGTCTTTTGACTTTGGGGGAGGTAGTCAGCCATAGAAGTGAGACTACAGAGTATAAAGTAAACTCCCGTGTAGTTGAGCGTGGTTGGAATCCTGGATCTGGCAGCTTAAAACTCACACTGGGCATGTGTGCTTAAGTGCCTAAGATCCCAAGAGGAGAATGGAGAAGGGATTATAATGTGGCCATTGCCTCTGGTGGGTGATTTCTTGTTTTCTGTCTCTCTGTCTCTCTGCCAACCATATGGTCCCTATAGCAAAAATCTCTCTCTCTGAAAAAAAAAAAAAAAAAGCATATATTCTCCATCTGGTAGTTAGCAAAAAACTACTGAAAAATTTTTACCAAAGGAGTAAAATGATTAAGGCTATTTTATGGAGATTTATCCCACAGCAGAATGCGGGTGAAGGAGAGAAAGGGCAGGGCAGGAAGATTATGGTCCATGTGAGGAATGATATTTTAACTCTACTGAGATTTCTGTAAACTCTACTAAAAACTCATGCCTTTTCCTTATCATTTCATTGAATGCTAAATCTCTTCTCCAAAATGAATTGTATATCTGGATGACTGGCCCAGTGAAGGTAATGACTTGCAGGTAATGAAGAGATTGTCATAAACTGTGAAGGTTAAAATGGCGAGGTAGACTCTGAGCCTTCTTTCACTTAATTTTCTCTCTGCCTATTTTAAGTGATATCTCCTGTGTATTAGTCAGATCTGCAGTTCTGTTTCCAAATAGCTGATAAATAGTTCCCAAATCAATTCAGTTGCCATCACTGTGCTCATGGAACGAGCAGGACATGGGAAATCCAAAGCACTTGAAAATCCCGTCACCTGTGTATGAAGGCGGCACCACTCATCTCCCTCCATTGTGCATTTCTTCGATTCATTCTCCTGGACAGCTCTTCCTCTCAGAGCCCCACTGCAACCATTCCTCTTTTACTTTCGTGTCTCCCTGTTTCATGGGACCCGAGAAAGGTCACATCACTGTCTCCAGTGGCGCCCTGCTGTACTTAGACTGAAATCTGAGATGTGAACTCATTGGAGCTGGTAATTCCTGCCGACTGCTCAGAAACCCCACTCCCTACACTCCAACCACAAGGCCCCCTTTCTGTCCCTCAGTCACTTGGAGATCACTCCAATTTCATGCATGTGGTTCCCTCTGCCCAGAATCCCTTTCCCCAGGCTCCCCATTCTACCATACCTCCTCATTGTTTAATTTGTTCTCAATTCTGA
>NW_006160007.1:2365418-2372835 GCF_000334495.1 Tupaia belangeri chinensis | reverse complement strand
CCCACTCTTTCCCAAAACAACTTCTCCTGGCGTGCACACGTGGCAGGTAACCTGGCGATGCCCATTCACCTTCTCCCTGACCTTCCTCTATTCTGAAATGGCCTAGTTCACTTGCTCGATTGCTTGTGTGTTGCCTGCATCCTACTTTGGAATCTAAGTTCCCGTGATCAGAGAGACCCTTGTCTTGTTTCCTACAATGTCACCAGCACCTAGTAGGTGTTGAATTAATAGTAAATGAAAAATGGTTGACTCCTAAAGACCTAAATCATACAATAGGCAGAATCGGAGCCAACCTCATAACACGGTGATTAAGCACCATGTTTTGGGATAATCTGAATCCCACATAGCTAACAGCAGTTTGGATCCTAGCCCTGGCTGCTTGAAAAATACCCTGGGCACATACACAGGCTCCAAATCTTGACATGATGGAGAAGTGGATAAAGGATTGTGGCATGGCTATGCGCCACTGGGATATGTTTTCTCTCTCCTCCCTCTCCAACCCTGGTGGATGCTTGTATCCTCTGGTAATTAAAAAAAAAAAGAAAAGAAAAGAGGAAGTTAAAAAAAAAAAAAAAGAAAAGAAAAGAGGAAGAGGGCCGGCTCTGTGGTGCCACAGTAATGTGCTGCTCAATAGGAGACAGATCTCACATCGCAACTGCCATTCTAATCTCTGGCCCAGTCCCCCTGAAATGCCCTGGGCATGAGCGCAAGTGCCCAAGATCTAACTGGCTGGAGGACCAGAGGAAGGGAATGACAGTGTGGCAGTGTGACCAGACGCTGTGAAGGGTGCTCAGCATGATCTCTTTTCTCTCTCTCCTCATGCATGCATTTACTTCTATCATAAAAGTAAAAAAAAAATAAATTTAAAAGAGAGAGAGAGTTGACACAAGGGACAGCTTGTTGTCCTTGTTGACCCTGCCTGTACCTTGGCTCCCAAAGAGGAAACAGTGGCTACTTTGTCTTTTTGTTCTTAGCTAGGAACCCCCTCTCCTTCCTGCCCCAGCTTAGGGAGACAAAAGGCAGGAAGCATTGTTCAGGGGAAATGCAGAGCTCCCTGCAGCTAGGATAGTAGAAGCAGCAGCAGCTTTAGGGGATTGGGAGTCCTGAGGGGTTTACGTGAGTTCAGTTCATTGCAGGGGCTCATCCAGTATGGGCTGAAGGAAAAACTTTCCCACCTCAAGCTTCATTTAGTCTGGGACTTCTCGAGAGTCTGTGTCTTTATGGCAAGTCTCTGCAAGACATCCTTAGCAGGGAGGAAATCTGGTATGGCATTCCTTATAGCAATAAGTTTCACTCCCTGTCTTGGAATATGAGCTAATAGTTTGGGAATTTATGTCACTTGGAACAGAATAATAATGAAGCATTACATATTTGAGCAAGTTGAATAATGTCTGTCTCCCACTCTAAACTATGTCTTTTAGAATAACATTGACTTGACTTGTTCCCTACTCTATTCCCAAGCCCTAGCAGAATCTTGCACTTAATAAGACATTCAAGAAATACTCTTGGAGTGAATGCAGTGAAATGACTTCTGAGACTCTGGATATGTACCCAGCTTCCCCATCCCAGGCAGAATCTTTCCTTTCTTTCTATTGGCGTATCGGACATTATCATTCCAAGTGATAAAAAGCACAGCACTTTTCTTTTCCCTGGGCCTTTGCATCTGTCCAAGAACTGAAGAAGATAATTGCCTCTTTTGGATTTAGAGGTCTCTAGTACACTAATTCTGAATGCTTGATAGAGGGAAAAGGTAAAGTTTTGACAGCGAATTCTTTCTATAATAGGGATTTATCACCTCTCCTGTGAAATGATGCAAATAAGAACTTGAAAGGAAGATTTGCTGCAAATAATGGCAAATATTATATAGACCTTGACCTTGTTTTGCATGTTAGATGCCTTTCTGACAAAGTAGTACGTAGATGAATATTTATATTGCAAATTCCATTTTCTCATTGACTTCCATTATTATCTCAAGAAATGTTTTGTCCCCCCCAAAAAAGAAATTGGCCTCAACATAGAAAATTACATTTTAAAGAGCTTTCAGCCTTTACTGGTGTGTAGCCTAAGTACATTTAATTCTTTCCTTCCAGAAGAATTAATCAAATGGACAATTGATTCATACAACCTTTGCACATTCATTAAAAGCACACCCGTATTACAGTACATCCACCTGATTACGCCTATTTCTTTGGAATTTCCTGCTGCCTGGTTGAGACCTGAATACATAAGTAGGTACAATGGCTCAGCCCTTGTCGTAAGACTTTGGCACAACACTAAGTTGAATAACTAAATGGAAATTTTTTTTTTTCAGGTTGAACAAAAGCAATTCTCCTAAGTTGTTTCTTAACTTTGACATGATTTCTACCTGTTTAGTCCCCTTCCTTCACCTTCACACATAAACACTCCTTTCTGCCCTCTATTAAGGGTTGTTTTAATCAACTGCTTACCAATTTTGAGAACGCCTTGAATTTCTCAGGAACTTCTGAAAGTAGGCGAGGTATAATTGATGAAAGAATCTTTGAAGGTGATTTGCTGGACAAGGATACAACTAGCAAAAGTTTTTCTCAGATATGTTTATCAGAGAAAGTTTAGAAAACTTAGTCATCTGTAACAAAGAAAATAAAAGCCACCCAGAGATAGCCATTGTTAATATTTAATCTGTTTCCTTCTGCCTGTAGATCTTGAAAAGTAAAATCAAGATCACATGCTACATATAAAATGTTATAGATTGTGTTTTTCACTTAATATTATATTGTGTGTATTCTCCAAATATTCTTTTTAAAAAGAATTATTTATTTAATTTTACTTATTATTATTATTGTCTTTAACATTTTCAGTAGGGCATATGTGCTCATGAGCGAGAGAGAAAGTGAGGAAATCAAGCCACCAGGTCTGAGATTCAAACCATTGTCAGTCATGTGGGAGTCCAGCGGCCTAAACACCATGCCACCTGCTGGCCCCTAAATATTCTTTTTAAACACTGCAATACTTACAGGTATCCCATAATTTATGTAGCATAACCATATTATGGGGTACTTAGAGTATATCTAGTTTCATTTTATTTAAGAAATGGGCACTCACTGTATTCCCCAGGCCGACTCAGAAGCCTCTCTCCCCAGTCTCTGACTCGCTACATAAATTTTTTACCGAATTTATCATTATTTCCCCAGGATAGATTCCAAGAAATGATATAATTAGATGATACATACTTTCAACTTGTCCTTGAAAATAATTGTCATTCTTGGGAACCAGCAGTTAGCGTAATGGCTATGTCGCTGGACTCCCACATAGTCGACCGCGGTTCGCGTCCTGGACCCGGTGGCTTAGAACTCACGCCGGGCGCGTGTGCGTGCGTGCCCAAGATCCTGAGAGGAGAATGGAGGAGAAGGGATTGCAGCGTGACCATCCCCCCTGGGGGGTGATTTCTCGCTTTCTGTCTCTCTGTCTCTCTCTGTCTGTCTGGCGAGCGCACGCTCCCTATAGCGAAAATCTCTCCAAAAAAAAAAAAGAAAAAGAAAATAATTGTCATTCTCACTCTAACAGTTTATGAAAGTGTTCATCTCACAACACCTTGAGCAGCATTAAGTATTATTGTTAATTTTTTAATGAGTTTTATTAATCAAAATTGTATCTCATTTGGATTTCGATGTCCTTTAATTATTCACAGAACATTTTTAATGTGCTTATTGGCTTTTCAATTTTCTTCTCCTGTGAATTACTTACTACAGTCATTTCTCATTTCTCTTTTATTACTTCTGTTCTTAGTCCCCTGAGTGGCTTTCAAGATCAATTTAACATTCACCTTTTTTTCCTAGTTTATTTTACCCTTTTCTTTAATCTTTTTTAATTCTTTGAAAAACTTTTTGATTATTGAGGCGAGTCAAAACATTTTTGTCAAAACATATTAGTTGCAAGTAACAGAATTCCAACTCTAACTTAAACAGAAAAAAAAAGGAGCTACATAATTGGGCAATGAGAAGAGCTTGCTGCAGTGTAGCTAGTTCAGGGGCCTAAACAGAAGGATGTCAGGGGTTGGACTCACGTTGTGGCTTTGCAGTCTTCTGATGTTGACTTCTTTCTTGCATAAGCTGGAAAGATGGACTCCTGGTCCCATACCTTTGTGACTATATGACTTTATAGCTAAATCCAGAAGGCAGCCCCTCTCTTGCCCAGCACCATATATCAGATTCCAACTTTTCATGTTCTTTTTAGCCATTTGTATATCTATCATCTTTAGCATAATATCTGTTCATGTGTTTGGCCACATTTGATTTGTTTGTCTATCTTCATATTATTGAGTTCTGAGAATTCTTTATATATTTTGAATATATCATGTATGTGTTTGCAAATATTTTATTACAGTCTGCTATCATCTTATTTCCTTTTCTAATTTTGGTGTTTCTATTTTTTTGAGAGAGAAATTTTTGTTATAGGGCACATGCCCTTGCCAGAGAGACAGAGAGACAGAAAACAAGAAATCAGCAGACAGCCAAGTCTCAATCCCTTCTCCTCTATTCTCCTCTCAGGATCTTGGGTGTGCACTTACAAGTACCCAACGTGAGTTTTAAGCTGCTGAGTCTGGAACTCAAACCACAGTCAACTATGTGGGAGTCCAGCAACGTAACCATTATGCCATCTGCTGGTTTCTCTTTTCATTTTCTTAATGGTATCTTTTGAGGTGCAAAAAATTTGAGTTTTGTTGTGATCAAACTTAACAATGTATATTTTATGGACTATGTTTTTAATGTTGTATGTAAGAAACCTTTGCCTAACTTAATTATGTCTTTAACTTTCTTTTTACTTGTGTATAGGATATTAGTTTTGGATTTTTTTTTTTTTTTTTTTTTTTTTTACTGATTTACGCCATTCATTACAAATTCTAAGAATTATATTCTTGTTTCTCTTGGGTTTTCTTAATCACTTCTAGCACTTTTAATCATATTTGAGACATACAAATAATACAAAATCTAATCATAACTCCTTAAGTTTGGTTCCTAAACACACTGTTAATTTTGCTAGATGGCTCATATAGGAGACATTGTGGTTCTTTCTTCCCCGTGTTGAGAAAGACATTTATAACTAGTGCAGGGAAAGAAAAGGATGAGCCCTGGATGATGAAGGATTTTATAAATAAGTGGTGTAAGGATTAGATCATAAAATTGAGGGCATTTATGATAAAGATGAAAAAATTTCAAAACTGAAATATTAAAATGTTGTAAAAGGAACAGATTTAGGTTGGTATTAGTACCATTGATGATGTTTTTCTTGTTGAGTTTGGAACCCATTGAAAGTGCTAGGTCTTTCTCATGTCAACTACCATCTAACCACCACCACCACCCCCCATTCTGTAAGTATACAAGTGCTTGGGAGATTGCTCTGCATTTGCCCCTCTTAAATTTGCTGAGTCTGGCCAATTTGATTTATTTACTTCTAAGTTTATTTCTTTATTTCTCCAAAGAGAGAGGAGGAGAGAGAGGGAGACAGAGAACCCCCAACAGAGTCTAGACAACACAATCCACTCTCAACTTCAACCAGCGCTTGTGTGCCTTACACACTCTGGAAGGTCTCTGGACACAAACCAGGAAACTTCCATGTAGCTTAGCCTCACAGAATGTCACATTTTACTGCTGTGCCAGTATCCAACTATCCAGTCTTTTTGTTTGTTTGTTTTCTCTTTTTAGTCATAGAGCTTATGTACCCACCAGAGAGAGACAGAAACAGAGAAAGGGAAAGTGAGAAATCACACCCCTGGGGGGAGGCCACAGTGCGATCCTTTCTCCTCCATTCTTTTCTTGGAAAATTTCAAGCTGCCTATATCCAGGATTCAAACCTGGAAATTATTTTCATAGACCCAGTGCATTCATCTGAGCCTTTAAAACAGAGCTTTCTCCCGGCTGAGAGCAGAAGTCAAAGAGATATGATACATTAAAAGAATGTGACATGCAATTGCTAGTTTTGAAAGTGGAGATGACCATGTGCAAAGAAAGCAGAATGGCCTCTAGAAGCCCAGAGATTCCCTGCCCACACAGCTACCATTAGGGTCTTCTGTCCTTCAAGAGGTGGGAAGTGAATTCTGCCAAGACCCTGAATGAGCTCATTGCAGATGACCCCCAGTCTCCAGTTAGGAGTCCAGCCCAGCTGACAGCTTGATTTCGGCTTTGTGAGACCCTGTGGAGAGACACAGACAGACACACTTACAGAACCCACGAGGTATTAAATAGGTATTGTTTTAAGCCACTAAGTATGTGATAATCTGTTACGTAGCAATAGAAAGTTAATATAAACCATGCTATGATTTCACTATCTCTAAGGTTATTTAGACCACATTTCTGTGATAGTTATAGGCTATTCATAGCTGAAATCAAGATATAGCATCTTTGATATTTTCACTATCTGCCAGTTAAAAAACTGCATCAAAAAAAAAGATAAAGAAAAAAACTACAACTCACATATTTATCACCTCAAACATACTGGCTTTCTACTTTTCAAGGCACTTTCAAATCTCATCTCATCTTATCCTCATAAGAGCCCCATGGGGAAGATAAGAACAAAACTTATAGAAGTAATTTGGTCAAAGAACACAAAACCAATTTTAGTTCAGTGTTAGGAAGGCCATTCAAACTGTTAGAACTAGTTTACTGTGGAAGGTTCTACTGTCTAGAATAATAGACTGTGCTTTGCTGGAAGAAAAGGCTACATGATCATATTTGAGAGATTTAATGGTGGATAACCTGCCATGGTTAAAGAGGCAAATTGCCTCACCTTCAAGGTCTCTTCTAACACTACAGGTTCTGTGTTCCACTGGAACCAAACCAGATTGATCCATGTCTATGTTGGGTTCATTGGTTAGTCGGGATCTCTTCTTAAGGATATTTTTGCATTTTAGCAATTGCCATTGCTTTTTGTTTTGTTTTTGTATTGCCAGAGGGCACAAAGAGAGACAGAGGGAGAAAGCATCTCCACTGGGGCATAGTCACATCACAATCCCTTTTCCTCCATCTCTTCATCTTATTGGGAATTTTGGGTATACGCACAAACATATTCAGCATGGTTTCCAAACTGGGATTTGATTTAAGGTCTGGGATTTGGACCACAGACAGCTATGTGAGATCTGGCTCTCTTAATTACTAGGCCATGGGGGCCAGGCACCATTGCTTATGAAGGAGCAAATTCTTCTAAATTCCTTTGTATGAAGAAAATGCCATGTGATGGACCTCAAGGACAAATTTTTATTTATTTATTTATTTATTTATTTTAAGTAGAAGAGGTTTAAACAATTTGGCCAAGTGTCATAGATACTTCCATGTGGAGGAAAAATTTGAAGTCATTTCATCTGATTCCAGAGTATTGGCATTAAACCTCCATGGCATAGCTACCTTCATGGCATAGCCACGCTAGGAAGCAGGACTGGAGTGAA
>NW_006160007.1:2361536-2364515 GCF_000334495.1 Tupaia belangeri chinensis | reverse complement strand
TTGTGTATTTTTTTTTTTTTTTTTTTTTTTTTTACTGATTTACGCCATTCATTACAAATTCTAAGAATTATATTCTTGTTTCTCTTGGGTTTTCTTAATCACTTCTAGCACTTTTAATCATATTTGAGACATACAAATAATACAAAATCTAATCATAACTCCTTAAGTTTGGTTCCTAAACACACTGTTAATTTTGCTAGATGGCTCATATAGGAGACATTGTGGTTCTTTCTTCCCCGTGTTGAGAAAGACATTTATAACTAGTGCAGGGAAAGAAAAGGATGAGCCCTGGATGATGAAGGATTTTATAAATAAGTGGTGTAAGGATTAGATCATAAAATTGAGGGCATTTATGATAAAGATGAAAAAATTTCAAAACTGAAATATTAAAATGTTGTAAAAGGAACAGATTTAGGTTGGTATTAGTACCATTGATGATGTTTTTCTTGTTGAGTTTGGAACCCATTGAAAGTGCTAGGTCTTTCTCATGTCAACTACCATCTAACCACCACCACCACCCCCCATTCTGTAAGTATACAAGTGCTTGGGAGATTGCTCTGCATTTGCCCCTCTTAAATTTGCTGAGTCTGGCCAATTTGATTTATTTACTTCTAAGTTTATTTCTTTATTTCTCCAAAGAGAGAGGAGGAGAGAGAGGGAGACAGAGAACCCCCAACAGAGTCTAGACAACACAATCCACTCTCAACTTCAACCAGCGCTTGTGTGCCTTACACACTCTGGAAGGTCTCTGGACACAAACCAGGAAACTTCCATGTAGCTTAGCCTCACAGAATGTCACATTTTACTGCTGTGCCAGTATCCAACTATCCAGTCTTTTTGTTTGTTTGTTTTCTCTTTTTAGTCATAGAGCTTATGTACCCACCAGAGAGAGACAGAAACAGAGAAAGGGAAAGTGAGAAATCACACCCCTGGGGGGAGGCCACAGTGCGATCCTTTCTCCTCCATTCTTTTCTTGGAAAATTTCAAGCTGCCTATATCCAGGATTCAAACCTTGGTCAGCCATGTGAAAATCCAGTGCCTTAACTACCACTCTACCTGCTGGCCCCTCCCTCTGTTATTTTTAATTGTTAGAATTATTTAGAATTTTGATCTATTTTATATCTAATTAATTATTTCTTAATTCAAGCTATTGATAAATATATTGAATGCCATGGAACTGAGTCCAGGGCATGCTGCTCCAAAGGCCTCTCTTCACGAAGATACTGTTATATTCATATTCATTCCTCAGTTATGATCATTGAATCATATGGTAGGCAGAATTCTAAGAATGACCACCAACGACGCTTACCCTTACACAATCCGCTTCTCTTTGAAAGTGAGTGAAAATTGTAAATGTGATTATATCATTCCTTTGTTTTGTTATATAGCAAAAGGGAAATTATTTTCATAGACCCAGTGCATTCATCTGAGCCTTTAAAACAGAGCTTTCTCCCGGCTGAGAGCAGAAGTCAAAGAGATATGATACATTAAAAGAATGTGACATGCAATTGCTAGTTTTGAAAGTGGAGATGACCATGTGCAAAGAAAGCAGAATGGCCTCTAGAAGCCCAGAGATTCCCTGCCCACACAGCTACCATTAGGGTCTTCTGTCCTTCAAGAGGTGGGAAGTGAATTCTGCCAAGACCCTGAATGAGCTCATTGCAGATGACCCCCAGTCTCCAGTTAGGAGTCCAGCCCAGCTGACAGCTTGATTTCGGCTTTGTGAGACCCTGTGGAGAGACACAGACAGACACACTTACAGAACCCACGAGGTATTAAATAGGTATTGTTTTAAGCCACTAAGTATGTGATAATCTGTTACGTAGCAATAGAAAGTTAATATAAACCATGCTATGATTTCACTATCTCTAAGGTTATTTAGACCACATTTCTGTGATAGTTATAGGCTATTCATAGCTGAAATCAAGATATAGCATCTTTGATATTTTCACTATCTGCCAGTTAAAAAACTGCATCAAAAAAAAAGATAAAGAAAAAAACTACAACTCACATATTTATCACCTCAAACATACTGGCTTTCTACTTTTCAAGGCACTTTCAAATCTCATCTCATCTTATCCTCATAAGAGCCCCATGGGGAAGATAAGAACAAAACTTATAGAAGTAATTTGGTCAAAGAACACAAAACCAATTTTAGTTCAGTGTTAGGAAGGCCATTCAAACTGTTAGAACTAGTTTACTGTGGAAGGTTCTACTGTCTAGAATAATAGACTGTGCTTTGCTGGAAGAAAAGGCTACATGATCATATTTGAGAGATTTAATGGTGGATAACCTGCCATGGTTAAAGAGGCAAATTGCCTCACCTTCAAGGTCTCTTCTAACACTACAGGTTCTGTGTTCCACTGGAACCAAACCAGATTGATCCATGTCTATGTTGGGTTCATTGGTTAGTCGGGATCTCTTCTTAAGGATATTTTTGCATTTTAGCAATTGCCATTGCTTTTTGTTTTGTTTTTGTATTGCCAGAGGGCACAAAGAGAGACAGAGGGAGAAAGCATCTCCACTGGGGCATAGTCACATCACAATCCCTTTTCCTCCATCTCTTCATCTTATTGGGAATTTTGGGTATACGCACAAACATATTCAGCATGGTTTCCAAACTGGGATTTGATTTAAGGTCTGGGATTTGGACCACAGACAGCTATGTGAGATCTGGCTCTCTTAATTACTAGGCCATGGGGGCCAGGCACCATTGCTTATGAAGGAGCAAATTCTTCTAAATTCCTTTGTATGAAGAAAATGCCATGTGATGGACCTCAAGGACAAATTTTTATTTATTTATTTATTTATTTATTTTAAGTAGAAGAGGTTTAAACAATTTGGCCAAGTGTCATAGATACTTCCATGTGGAGGAAAAATTTGAAGTCATTTCATCTGATTCCAGAGTATTGGCATTAAACCTCCATGGCATAGCTACCTTCATGGCATAGCCATGCTAGGAAGAAGGAATGGAGTGAA
>NW_006160007.1:2350405-2361519 GCF_000334495.1 Tupaia belangeri chinensis | reverse complement strand
TGGAGTGAAGGTACTGGCTTGGGTGTGTAAGGAGATGGGCCCTCTAACAAGATCACAGAGGGCATCCTGCAGCAGGGCTGGATCCTCAAGGCCCAAGAGATTCCTGACTCCGTAACTCAGGCACCATGGCAGCCTCTCTTGTGGCTGAGAAAAATCCTTCTACTTTCTTTAATTTATGCTTTTCTCACAGTCTGAGGTAAAGTCCCACTGGTCCCACCTTAGTTATTAGAATTAATCGGACAGCCCACTTCCCTCCCTGAACCTTAGTCAACCCATCTGTAAAACAGGGGAATTGGATTAGTTGATGTTAGAAATCTCTCCCAGCTCATGGGGGTGACAGGTGGTGCATTGGTTAAGGTGCTGAACTCCCACATGGCCGATGGTGGTTTGAGTCCTGGATCTGGTGGCTTGCTTTCTCACTTTCCCTTTCTCTTTCTCTCTCTTGTCAAATTAAAAAAAAAGAAAGAAAGAAAGAAAGAAAGAAAGAAAGAAATCTCTACTAGCTCTTGACTTGTATTATTATGGAAAAAATATTTTTGCATTTCTCTCCACGTGTTCCCAGAGATCATCAGAAGCCTAACAGATACATTAAAAAAAATATGTATATATATTGACAGGATATGTTGAAGATACTTGCACTGCCATGTTGGTTGCAGTGTTAACACAGTAGTCAAGATATGGAATCAGTTTAAGTGTCCACCTAGAGGTAACGGTGTATAGATATATAGATATCACATTATACACACACACCACTCAATGGCATACTGTTCATCTTTTAAAAGAGAAAGAGAGGGGATTCTACCATTTGCAATAACATAGGTAAAATCAGAGAACATTATATTAAAATGAAATAAACCAGGCACAGGAAGATAAATATCACATGATCTCACTCCTTTATTGAACCTAAAATTGTTCATCTCACAGAAGCAGAGCATAGAATGGTACTTACCAGGGAAGGGAGGGATGTTGGTCAAAAGATACAAAATTTCAAGTAGGTAGAAAGGATAGGTTTATGAGCTCTTCTGTAGGAAAGGGTGACTAAGTTAATACAATAGATTGTATTCTTGAAAAGTGCTGAGAGGATGAATATTTACTGTTCTTACCCCAAACTGACAACTATGTTAAATAATGTAGAACTAGATTTAGTCATTCCATAATGTGTGTATACTTAAAAGCATTGTGTTGCACATGATATATGCATACAATTTTATCCATCAAACTAAAAATATAAAATAATTTTTTAAACTAAAGGCAATAGTGGTGGGGCAAAAATTAGAGGATGATTCCCAGTTCCAGAGATATTTTTCAAGGGATTTTTGAGTTTGTTTTATTCTTTTTTAAGAGAGATTTTTGCTATATGGTGTGGTCACTTGCTAGAGAAACAGAGACAGAAAGACAGAAAACAAGAAATCACTCCCCGTGGAGATGGCCATGTCACAATCTCTCCTCCTCAATTCTCCTCCTGGGATCTTAGGCACCCGCACACACGCACCCGTCATGTTTCAAGCTGCCAGGTCCAGGACTCAAACCATGGTCAACTAGGTGGGAGTCCAGTGATGTAACCATCATGCCATCTGCTGGTCCCAAGGATACTTGAGATTTTACTATGAGAGGTTTTTTTTTTTTTTTTAATTTGCCAGAGGGCATGTGCCCTTGCTTGACAGAAAGAGAGAGAGAGAGAGAGAGAGAGAGAGAGAGAGCATCCTCCCTCATGGGGAATGGTCACAATGAAATCCCTTCACCCCCGTTTCTCCCTCCCTTCAAGATTTTGGTCACACACACACACATACACACACATGCCTGGCATGTTTTTCAAGTCAATGGGTCCTGAACTTGAACCATGCTCTCTACCACGTGGGATCCAGCTGTCCAGACCACCATGCCACAGGCTGACACAAGGACTATATTTTTGTGAACCCTTGTATATCTAGATTCTTAGATTCCTTAAGAATCCTGCAACTGCAGAGAGAGGTCTGGCATGCTATCTGGCCAGTAGAGAGGACAGCCATGGGACAGGAAGAGGGCAGAAGGGAAGGCGATGAGATGAGTTGTTGAGGGGTTGAGACTCTGCTGGTTCAGGCAGCGGCCTTTCCTCTGGAAAGGTACAGGGTGGCAGCAGACTCTGATTGACTGGAGAGGAAGGCTGAGGCTGGGAGAGGTGGAAGGCCCATCTAAAGTCAGAACTTGGAGCCCAGGATGGCGGGCACAGTTAAGATAGCACACAGGACTCTGAAGATCTAGCTATGAATGTTTGAGAAAAGAGAGAACTATTACCAAATGGCCAGGGAAGATGAAATGAGCCTCAGCTTTTAACCTTAGCTCTGACTCACCTCACCTCATCTCACCTGGTGGCCCGCCTAAAGGTCATCATTCTAATGTCAACAAGGAAGACAAGGCAGCTATGTAAGCCCAGGTAACCAGGGGTTAAATCAGCCTAGGCCTCCTGATCAGCTAAATCAACTTATTCCATTACACCGGAACACTTGAGAAGGAATAATAATTCTGTGCACCTCTCCTCTGCCAAGGGAACCAGCCTTCCTGGGTTTTACTTTCAAAGGCTGAAACAGATAAGGGAATTTTGCACTCGATTAAAGAAGAACGGAACTTACTTTAAGTCCTTTCTAAAGCATTTTCATTCAAGACTTAGTGAAGTAAGTAAGTGGAGACCTGATCCCCATCTGGCATGAAAGGCATTAACTCGGAGGCTCTGATCAACTTAAGACAGAAAATTTAGAAACAGAATTAATTTCAGAGGCATCTCCAGATTGCCCAGCTTTTAAGTCGAGAATCTATGTATTGATTTGCTAGGTATTAAAAAGTTAGACTAATGGCGAAATTTGTAACAGCTTTATTGAGGTATAATTTATATGCCTTAAATTTTATCCATTACAGGCGTACAATCCTATGATTTCTAGTAAATATATACAGTTGTACAAGCATCACCACAATCTAGTTTTAGAACATACCTTTTACTAAGGCCAGCAGGTGGCATAGTGGTTAAGGCACTGGATTCCCACGTGGCTGAAACAGTTGAGGCTGGGACCTAACAAATTGAAACACACTAGCTGTGTGTATGTGTGCATGCCCCAAATCCTGAGAGAATGGAAAAGAAGGGATTGAGCTGTGGCCATCTCCCCTGGCAGGGGTGATTTCTCACTTTTTCTCTCTCTGTCTCTCTCAGTGTCACTGGCAAGCACACATGCTGTATTGCAAAAATATCTCTTAAAAAAATAAAAAGAAGGACCAGCAGATAGAGTAATGGTTACATAACTGGACTCCGGTGTAGTCAACTGTTGTTCAAGTCCCAGACCCAGTGGCTTGAAACTCACACTGGGTGGGTGTGCATGCATGTATGCGTGCATGACCAGAATCCTGAGAGGAGACTGAAGGAGAGGGTACTGTGGTGTGGCCATCCCCCGTCATGGGGTGATTTCTTGCTCTCTGCCTCTCAGTCTCTGTCTCTTGGGCAAGCACACACACCCTATACAAAAAACTCTTTCTCTTAAATAAAAAACAAAGAGACTATATCCTTTGCCTTATTTGCAGTCAACCCCTGCTTCCACTCTCCAACCCCAGGCAGTTACCGATCTGCTGGCCATCTCTGTTTGTCTTTTCTAGGCTTTTCATGTAAGTGGAATTATAATATATAATTTTTTGCATCTGGCGTCTTTCACTTAGCATAATGTTTTTGAGGTTCATGCATTTTGTAGCATTTTCAGCATTTCCTTCTTTTATATTTCTGAAAAGTATACATTCCATTGTATGGATAGAACACATTTTCTTTACCCATTCACTGCTAATGGACCTTTTGGTTGTTCCCAGTATTTTGCTTGTAGGACTATTACTGCTATGAACAAATAAATACTGCGCCACATACAAATCTCTGTGTGAACTTATGTTCTTATTTCTCTTGGGCGAAGTCCTAGGAGGAGAATTGCTAAGTCACATGATACACTTTACTTTCAAAGAAAGTACCAAGCTGTCTTCCAAAGTGGCTGCTCTATTTTGAGATTCCCACCAACGGTGTATGAAGTTTCTGATTTTTCTACATCCTCGTTTCCACTTGTTATTATCTGCTATTTTTTTTTTTTGAAGAGGTTTTTGCTATAGGGTGCGTGCACTTGCCAGACAGACAGAGAGAGACAGAGAGATAGAAAGCGAGAAATCACCCCTCAGGAGGGATGGCCACAATCCCTTCTCCTCCATCTCCTCTCGGGATCTTGGGCACGCACGCACACGCGCCTGGCGTGAGTTTAAGCCACTGGGTCGGGGACGTGAACCGCGGTCAACTACATGGGAGTCCAGCGACATAGCCATTATGCTAACTGCTGGTCCCATTATCTGCTATTTTTAATATAGCCTCCTATGGAGTGAGTAGTTGTATCTCATGATGGATTTAATTTGCATTTTCTTAATGATCAATGACCTTGAGTATCTTTTCATGTTACTGTTATTCAAAGGCACATTTTAAATTGAGACTAAATGATATAATTTTTTTAAGGCACCAGAAATAAGTCTAAAACAGTTTATCTTTTTATGTTGATTTCTTTCTTCTCTGAGAGGAAAACACAAAGAGAAAGGGAGAGAAACCAAAAGATAGGCATCCCTACCAGGGTCTTCATGCTGTAATCCACCCCCAGTCTTAGCCAGCCCTTGGGGTCACAGGTTCCTAAAGTACTTGAGGAGGTCCCAGGACACAAGTCCAGGATTTTTTCCAAGTGACTCAGGTTGCATTACCATTGTGCCATCATCACCTGGTCCCTAAAGCTGAGTTTAGTTTATTGTCATTAGTTAAAAAAAAAAAAATGGTCACAGAGAATTAAATAGATGGAATAATTGGTTCATTCATTTGTGGATTCATTCATGTGTTTCATAAATAGTTCTTTATGGTCACTATGAGCCCAGAACTGCACTAAGTTCTGGTGATCACACCACAATTAAGACATAAGGGCACCATCGCATATCTTGTGAAGGCATATATTGAAGATTTGCTTGGTACACTTGTGGGAAGGTAAAGTGCTACAGAGCAGCTCAGCAAGGTGGCATCTGCTCACCTGTGTTGGGGGGTCTGGGGACACTGGGTGGGGGAAAAAATGTCATGTATGTGTCCCAGGGAGTCGGTAGCCACTAGCTAGGCTGAAAGAAACATCATCCAAGTAGACTCCAAAGCGTGGGAGCAGGGCCAGCAGGTATTATGGTGGTTACGATGCTAGATTACCCCATGGTCAACTGCAATTCAAGTCCTGGATGCAGCAGCTTGAAAATCATGTTGGGTGCATATGTTTGTGCCCAAAATCCCAAGTAGAGAATGGAGGAGAAACAACTACAGAGTGATCCCCCCCCCAGGAGGTGGTTTCTCACTTTCTCACTGTCTGTCTCTGGTGAGAGCATGTTCCCTATAGCAAAAATCTTAAAAAAAAAAAAAAAAATAGAGGGGGGTGGGAAGAGTTGAGAGCTAGACAGGGATAAGAAGGGGAAAGTACTGCCCTAATGTGTCAGACAAGTGAAAGTGGCTCTATAAGGTTGGACTTCGGAAAGCTGAGGCCTAGCGGGAGGGGAACAGAGGCAAAATGAAGCTAGAGAATTAGGCAGGGGCAAGAGCAAGAAGAATCTAGCAGAGAACCACTGATATCTTGGGTAGGAAATGTGATCAGGTTGCTCATCAGAATGCCGTCCTTGTAGTACTGTGGAAACAGATAAGAATGGGAGGCTCTGGGCTTTCTTCTAGAGAATCTATGTTAGGCCTCACATGGCATCAACGCTCAGATGTATCTCATTGGGACCTGGCAGGGTCACCTGTGACACTGAGGATGACCTTGTCCCTCCTGTGTTCGCAGGTGCTACATTACCCTCACCCAGTCTCTGCACCTGACCATGAGTGGGGCTCCAGCAGGACCTGCAGGCACAGGCAAGACCGAGACCACCAAGGACCTGGGCCGAGCGCTGGGCATCATGGTCTACGTGTTTAACTGCTCAGAGCAGATGGACTACAAGGTACAAGGTGGCCCAGCTTTGGGAGGGACTAGGAGCCTGAAGGCAGCTCAAGCCAGGGGCAAGGTTTGTCCACACCAGCCTCAGGTCCCAGAGCCCAGATCAAGAGGTCTCCACTTGTTCCTTTATGATTAGTCTTGGTATTTGCAAACTTTTGTCGCCTGCTGACCTCCTTATAAGCCTCTGACATGGTAAGGAGGCAGAGCACCATGGATTCCAATTCTGCTAATGAGCTTTGTGACCACAAATTATGTTCTTTTCCTTTTGGGTATTCCTTTTGTTGTCTATAAAATGAAGAAACTGAACACATATCCAAAGTCCTAAATTCACTATTTGATCTAGCATCACAAAAAGGTGTGTAGATAGCTATTCTGAAGATACTTGTCTTCATATAAAAGCTCTCTGTAGAGTGGACATTCCCCCAGAGTGCCCACAACAGCAGAATATTCCACAAATGCAAGTGTGTCTTCAGAAAAGAGACTAGAGTAACCTGTGCTCAGCAAGAGATGCCCTCAGAAGACAAAGCACAAATCTAATGCTCATTCAGGTGTTCATCATTTCTTAAATAATTTATTTAATTTTATTCAATATTATTATTTTAATTTTCTATAAGGCACATGTGCTCACCAGAGAGAGAAAGTAAGAAAGCAAGCTACTAGGTCCAGGATTCAAACCATGGTCAGCCATGTAGGAGTCCAGCACCTCAACTACCATACCAGCTGCTGGCCCTGGTACTCATCATTTGTGAAGAATTAATACATTACAAGTTCTGTGTCACAGAGAAATAAAAGGCCCCCCCTAGGTCACTTCTTGACTAGAAACATTCTGTCCATGGCTGTACCTTACATAAATTAGTTTTAAAAAACGAGCAATAACAGATTGCCTCATTGTCCTATTTTTATTTGGTTATATTGCATGTGTTTTTGTCAACTGTGTAAGTCCCTTTTGTAAACAGAATAACATGTAAATAAATTTAGAGTAGCAAAAACTAAAACCATTACATTTACTAGACTAAATATTTATGTGTACATATAGCACATTATATAATGACTGTGCAATAAATTTAAGGTAGAAATAATTCTAGAGATGACAGCATAACACTTGGGTTACTGTGTTTAGGACTCTTCACATGAGATTTCTCATCTATAACCTTAATAACTTTGTAAGTTACTGTGCAAAGAGCTGCAGCATTCCAGGGCATTGGTGTTCTCATGGCAAAATTGAGAATCCAGGTCCCAATAGTTGTCCTCCCCATGGTCTTCACCCCTGAAATTTTAGTATGCTTGCTGTTATTGGTGAACACATGACGAGAACATTTCTCTTTAAGTCAGGCTGGAAGAAGACAGATTCTTTTCTCTTTGAAGAAATAACTCAGCCTTAACAATTATTTTTAAGTTTCTAGAGTCTCCAATAGTTGACATTGGCAGCACTGCTGACATAAGTAGTCTCTCAAAGGAAACATTCTGGAAGACACACTCATTTAGATGCAGAAGACGTGGTATATTGATTGACGAAAATCAGCTGGATTTCTTCAAAGTCATACCTAGCATAGCAAAAAGGAAAAAATGAATTGGCCTCATGGCCAGAGGTCACTAAGATCATTTTACTCAGTCTTTTCCAAACTAGTCACTGAACCTCAACCTCACCATTTTCTCTAAGACTGGGGTTGAGAGGAAGAGACTGTTCTTGGCTCATTTGAACTGTGAATGAAGCTTTGGCCATGAAGTCCAGACACAGAGCAACATCAACAGTTATAATCATAACAAAATGCACCAGAGGAAAAGGTGATTCTTTCCTAGACACCAAATCTCTCTTAGAACAGAACAGCCTCACTAAGCTGTTTGTAAACCTCCTCTTTCCTTTGTTGTGCAACTGTTCAGAATCATTTTTATTGTAAAACACAATATAGAAATTAAGTTATTTTTTTTTTTTGTAGAGAGATTTTTGCTATAGGACATGTGTATTCGCTGGAGAAACAGAAACAGAGAGAATGTGAGAAATCACCCCTCAGGGGTGATGGCCACATAGCAATCTCCTCTCCTCCTTTCTCCTCTTAGGATTTCGGGCAAGCACACACACGTGCCCAGTGTGAGTGTTAAGCTGCCAGGTTCCAGGATTCGAAATGTACTCGACTATGTGGGAGTTCAGCAATGTAACTAACCGTTACACCATCTGCTGGTCCCACAATCAATTTCCTTTATTGAATATTGTGATTGCTCAATATATATTAGGCAGCATTGAAGAATACCAAAAATAGATGAGACAGATAGATGGTTACATAGACAGGCAGATAGGTGGATGGTTGGTAGGTAGATTATAGACAAGTAGATAGATAGATGATAGATGATAAATAGATATTAGATAGATTATAGATAGATGACAAATGGGTCACAGATAGATAAACCTATAAATAGACATAGATGGCTAGATAAATAATGTATAACCTAGTCTATCTGGAGGAGCAAAACACGTGTGCTAGAATTAGGGAAGCTAGTCAGCACTCAGCATAATCCTGGGTTCTAACATTGCTCTACAAACTCTAGGTCTCAGACTATTCCAGAGTAAGGGAAGAGCCGCAGAGAGCATGGGTCAGGAAGGACAACATGGAGAATGTGACACCCAATCACGATTGTTTATTTAATTTTATTTATTTACATTCATTCACTATACATCATTACAGCAAACAAAATGAGATTTCCCATCCAGAATACACAGTGTATTGGCTCAGTCAAGCACATCAATACGTATTATCATCAACAAATAATTTTCCATTTTTAGTTTCCTGTGTATTTTGTTATTTTTGCCATCCTTGTTTCCCTCTCTCTCACCCTCTGCCGTGTCTCACCCTCTTCCTATACTGTCTCTGGTATCCATGGTTGCTTTCTATGCCTTTTCCCCCCATTTTATTTATTCACTAATGAACTTAATTAATCTAAATACTTCCAATAGCAAGTGCAGCTGATATATACATATCCATGAACACAAGTCTGACTTTAGGTATAAACCTCAGTGAGTAGAATGAACATACTATAAAGTAGCACCTAGCTGGGACTATATAGCTTACTGCAGTCATCAAATATGCATTTTTTTAATTTCAAGAAGAATAGATTTTCATGGCTTTTTTTTTTTGAGAGATTTTCACTGTAGGGCGCGTGCACTCGCCAGACAGACAGAGAGAGACATAGAGACAGAAAGCGAGAAATCACCCCCCAGGGGGGATGGTCACGCCACAATCCCTTCTCCTCCATTCTCCTCTCGGGATCTTGGGCACGCACGCATACGCGCCCGGCGTGAGTTTTAAGCCACCAGGTCCGGGACACGAACCGCGGTCGACTATGTGGGAGTCCAGCGACATAGCCATTACGCTAACTGCTGGTTCCCAATGACTTTTTTTCTTCTGAAACTTTTTAAAAATTCATTAATTTGCATTCATCCCCTAATCTTGTCACAGCATACAAAAAATGGTTTCTCATCCAGAATATACTGCATAGTGGCTTAATCATGTATGTTATCATCAATAATTTTCCATTTCTAGTGTCTTCCATTCCCTCTCCCCCCCCCACATTTTATTGATTACACAATTTCTTAAATAATCTAACTACTGTCAATAGCAAGTTCAACTGGTAATTTCAAGAAAAGCAGTTTTGAATTGGTAAGGAAATTCCCTTAAAACTTAAAGCCTGGGAACAGGTTAGTATTCTGTTTGAATAGTAGGTACATGAACCTATTGACAGCTCAAGACAAGACAAAAACTCTTAAAACTGGACAACAAAGCCTAGAAGAAAAGCAGCAATATTTTAGTAAAAAGTCACAGAATGCTATTTCACCAGTTGAGTCTCATGGTGGTTCCATCTTCCTGATTGAATTCTGGGATATAATACTCAACTCCAGACTTGTCCCTACAATTAAGTTGACCATTTTCTTAGTTTCTGAACCCTTATTTCTGTGTGACTACATTTAATTTTCCTGATATAGCACTCCCTTGAGAACTTCTTGGAGACCTGGTCTGGTGCTGGTAAATTCAGGTTTTGTTTATCTGAGAATGTTCTTGTCTTTTCTTCCCATATGAAGGATGATCTTGCTGGGTACAGTATTCTCGGTTGTGATTGCTTTTCTCTTAACACTTTGAATATATTTTCCCATTCTTTCCTTGCTCACATTGTTTCCCATGAGAGGTCTGCTGTTAGTCTGGTGAGATATCCTTTGTAGGTAACTTGCCGTTTCTCTCTTGCCAATCTTAGTATCTTGTCTTTGTGGTTTTGGTCAGTCTGGCTATAATGTGTCTTGGAGAAGATCTTCTTGGGTTGATTCTATTTGGGATCCTTTGTATTTCTTGGGACTGGATCTCTAAGTGCCTCTCTAGGTTTGAAAAGTTTTCTTGCAGGATTTCATGGAATAGATTGTCAATGCCCTTATGAGTCTCTTAGCCTTCTGGGATGCCAATTATCCGGATGTTTGGACGTTTGATGGTATCTAGTATTGCTCATATATTATTCTCAAATTTTGGGGCAATTTTCTCCATTATGAATGTTCTAAATTCTTTATCAGACATTTCCATGATTTCCATTGAACTGTCTGTGGATGAAGAGGAGTTATTCTTTTCCCTTGGAGGAGAGGTATTTTCTTGCTTTCCTATATTTCTTGTGGCCATATGGTGATTTCTAGTCATCTGATGAAAAGTGTGTTTCTTCCCAAACTTAAAGTTCAATCTGAGCATCCAGGAGTGTGCAGAAAAGGAAACAGAGAGAGAGAAACAACAGCAACAAAAACAACCAAGAAACAGAGAAAAAGAGAAGAAAAAACTGAAAAAAAATTTTTTTAAAAAAAAAGCAAAAATCAGAAAATCATGCAGCACAAAATCACTAGTTCTCAGTAGCCATGAAGGTGTCTTCTGAGGCCTGCTCCCTTGCCTCTCCTGGGTTGGGAGGGGGAGACGGTATTATTAACAAGATAAAGGGAGAGAGGCTGAAAGCCATGAAAATGTTTTACCTTAAAAATTTTTTTCTTCCTTTTTTTTCAATTTATTTATTTGCATTCATTCACTGTACATCATTACAACATACAAAATGAGATTTTCTATCCAGAGTACACTGTATATTGTCTCAATCAAGCACATCAACAAA
>NW_006160007.1:2319381-2349387 GCF_000334495.1 Tupaia belangeri chinensis | reverse complement strand
TCTCTTGCCAATCTTAGTATCTTGTCTTTGTCTGTGGTTTTGGTCAGTCTGGCTATAATGTGTCTTGGAGAAGATCTTCTTGGGTTGATTCTATTTGGGGTCCTTTGTATTTCTTGGGACTGGATCTTCGAATGCCTCTCTAGGTTTGGATACCTTAAAAAAATTTTAAAAGGAAAAATTATCTAAAAAATGGGAATACAGATACAGAGGTAGAGAGAGACAGAGACAGAGAAAGAGGCAGAGGAAGAGGCAGAGAGAAGGCTTGAGGGAGCTCCTACCACTGGAGTTTGTGGGCTGGAGGCTGAATTATCAGTAGAAAATCTTCATTTCTTTTTTCCCTGAAATCACTAGTTCTCAGGAGCCATGAAGTTGTCTTCTGAGGCCTGCTCCCTTGCCTCTCCCTCTCTCTAGTGAGTACACATGCCCTATAGCAAAAACATCTTAATGTACACCTTGTCCAGCAGAGCACGGTCAGCACAGTGGCAGATTTCCCCCAGTGACCACGCAGAGGGAACTTAGCACTGCAGGCAGAGCCCAATCACGGTTGTTTAAATTTGGGGACTGGACCAGCAGATAATATAATGGTCACTGGACTCCCACGTGGCCTATAGTGGTTCGAGTGCCAGACCCAAGTCTTGAAATTCATACCAGCATATGTACATACAAAATCCTGAGAGGAGAATGGAGGAGAAGGGACTGTGACATGGCCATCCCCATGAAGGGTGATTTCTCGCTTTCTGTCTCTGTTGAGCACACATGCCTTATATCAAAAGTATCTCTTAAAAATAAATAAATGAACAAATACAAACAAACAAAGAAATTTTGGTGTTAATGCCAAACAGGGCATGCAGCATTTAACACAGCCTAACCCACCAAAATATCAATTTTAAAGCCATGGCCATGTTTTATGTGCAGCCGATATCCTTCCCCACCCATTATCCTGACTTCACCTCTGAACTCTCCTCCCAGGGCCTGGATGGGATGAGGAGAGCAAAGGAGCAAAGGTCAGGAGGGGCTGCTGTGCATTTCTGCAGGGGTCGTATGCATCAGTATACACGTCGTGTTTACATATCTCTGGAATAAAGTCTAGGAATAATCACAGGACTATTGCCACACTACCTTAAAGAGGGCTAGAGAATAGGAAAAGATGGGTGATGGGGCCAGAGAAGGAGGGGAAGGACCGAAAGCCACAGAGAGGATCTGACCTGCAGTGATAGACTACAGAAAAGCCCTGCAGGCTTCTAAACAGTAAAGGCATTAAAAAAATGGTCCTTCAGGAAGATACCTTGGATGGCCAGGTGAATTGAAATAGGGGAAGACTGGGAGGAGGAAATGGTTTTGGTGAGAACACTGCTGTCATTCAAACCAGAGGAAGTGAGGGACCAGATGAGGAGGGTAGAAGAAAATAAAAGAAAGAATAGAAGAGAAAAAAGAAAAGATGAAAAGAAAAGGAAAGAAGAGAAAAGAAAAGAAAAGATAAAAAAGAGAAAAGAGTGTAAATGATATGTAGGGAACATCAGGAGGTGTTGGGGAGTGAAGCAAAAGGAGGAGAGCTTGGGCTGCCTCAGGAATGCTATAAAGGGCATCCTCCTATCTGGCTCCACAAGAACCGGAAGTACAGGAAGGCTGAGGTGCACATGAGAGCAATATGAAGACTTGAGAAAAGGGAAAGTTCTTGCTTTATTCTGTTAGAACTAGTTGGAAAACTCATAAAACTAGCCACTTTCTTTAGAAATGGTTGCAGTTTTAGAGGTGAGACATCCTTTATATTCTAGCAGCAATACTTTACCCCTTGACCTCAATTTGGAGAGGCTATTGCAGAAGCTTCAAATGGTTTTGAACCTGAAAGTGTTTGGAATTATTTCTGAGCCTCTGTAGCTTCCTTACTATGGGTACTACACTGTTTCTTTAAGATCTCCTACTTCCTCAGCTCTGAAACATTATACTTCCACAATTCTCCTACTTACAATGACTGGATCCCATTTGTTCGCCCTCTGTCGTGATTTCTACTTTGATGTGGGAAGTCTGTTCTCCAGCTTCTCCCAAGTTCCAGGGCTGCCTTTCTCTCAGGGGGCGATATGCACTTTTATTGGGGCGCCTTTCACTTCCACTGTGATAAACACCCTGCCCTCCTCCCCGCCAGATTCCTCATCCCTTCACTAATGATCAGTGCATTCCCCCTAAGACCCAGGTGGAAATCGTAAGGCATCCTGGTGTCTGATGTGTTTCCTTTCCTAGTTCTGATCAGTCGCCAATGTAAGATCTCCCTCAAGCACACCTCTCACTTCCAAGCCTTTGACCTACTCTCCTTGCCCTTATCCTACTCCAGAATCTCGCCATCTCATGGCATGCTGCCACCACAGCCTAGCTGAGCATACCATGAGTCATGTGGTGGGGCAGACAATTGGGAGGAGGCCAAGTCCTGGGTTTCTGCTGCAGGCCTTCGGGGGATGAAGTATGGATGGGGGTGACAAGCACCTACCATAGAAGCTTATCTTTGTATTTTGCATACAAGGGTTCTATGTTGTGCAAGAGGCCCACAACTTGAAAAACTTTCAAAACTACTGTGGATGTTGATTTCTAAATTTTAATATTTGTGATACTTGATGGGTTGAGATTTTATATGCACACGTGCATATGCATATGTGTACACAAATTCATGGAGAATGCATATCATTAAAAACTATACATGGATTTCCAAAATTTTTTGCACCAAAATACATTTTCATGAAATTGTTGAAGACTGTATGTATGTGTGTGTTTATAAAATCTCAATCTGTAGAACTGTTTGGAAAATGAAATTGGATCATCTAAAATCCATAAACGCAATGCCTGGAACCTACATCACCTCCTCAAAGAGACCGTCCCTGACTATTCTTTCTGAAGTTTGCCACATCACTCCCATTCCAAGACTGTAAGAGGACTTAGAACTGTCCGTTATTTTATTATTGTTCACTGTCTGTTTTCCTCACTAGGAATTAGCCTCTTAAGAATAGAAGTTTTTTCTACCTTGTTCTATGCTGATTCTTCGTGACCTACAACGACCTCTGGCACATAGTACATGCTCAATAAGTATTCGTTGAAACAATAGAGGGATCCATTAATTCCAGGAGCTTAATAAAAGGCAGGATTTATTTTTCCCTCCCTCTTTAAGGTCTGCTCTGCATTTGACTCAACCTAGGTAGACATTAGATTGATTCTTCTGAATCAGGTCCTCTGCTCCAAACCTCCAAAGATCCTAGCTAATAATTTGAGTTTTTTGCAACCAGTACCCTGTTTAATAATTCAGCTTCCTATTCTAAATGGCATTTTACTTTTTCTATAGATGTATCATTATTTTTCTCATTTTCCATTACCTTTTCTCCTCCTGAAAATTCCTTCCCTTTCATTCTGCCTACATAAATATTCCTATATTATAAAATCAGCATTTCTCACGTGTGTCCTGAGGCATACAGTTCTGTGAGACGACAGTACCACAGATCTTCCAACTACACGCTTGTGATCCTTCCACTCTACCAACGTTAGCCAGAATGCATTCTGAGAAAAAAAAAAAAGGTATCATATCAGGGAAAAAAATTCTAATCATATAACAAGGTTAAATCATTTCTGTTGCTGGACTTTTCAGGGTCTTTACAAGGCTAATATATATGGTAACTTGGCAAAGTGGGTTATAGCATGTGTAGTATTTCCTCAACTTTTTTGAACAAGTCCCTTTTTTTTTTTTTTTTGGAGAGGTTTTCGCTATAGGGTGCGTGCGCTCGCCAGACAGACAGAGAGAGACACAGAAAGGGAAGAGAAAGAAAGAGAAAAAAAGAAAGAAAGAGAAGAGAAAGAAGAAAGAGAAGAAATGGAAGGAAGGAAAAGAAGAGAAAAGAGTGTAAATGATATGTAGGGAACATCAGGAGGTGTTGGGGAGTGAAGCAAAAGGAGGAGAGCTTGGGCTGCCTCAGGAATGCTATAAAGGGCATCCTCCTATCTGGCTCCACAAGAACCGGAAGTACAGGAAGGCTGAGGTGCACATGAGAGCAATATGAAGACTTGAGAAAAGGGAAAGTTCTTGCTTTATTCTGTTAGCACTAGTTGGAAAACTCATAAAACTAGCCACTTTCTTTAGAAATGGTTGCAGTTTTAGAGGTGAGACATCCTTTATATTCTAGCAGCAATACTTTACCCCTTGACCTCAATTTGGAGAGGCTATTGCAGAAGCTTCAAATGGTTTTGAACCTGAAAGTGTTTGGAATTATTTCTGAGCCTCTGTAGCTTCCTTACTATGGGTACTACACTGTTTCTTTAAGATCTCCTACTTCCTCAGCTCTGAAACATTATACTTCCACAATTCTCCTACTTACAATGACTGGATCCCATTTGTTCGCCCTCTGTCGTGATTTCTACTTTGATGTGGGAAGTCTGTTCTCCAGCTTCTCCCAAGTTCCAGGGCTGCCTTTCTCTCAGGGGGCGATATGCACTTTTATTGGGGCGCCTTTCACTTCCACTGTGATAAACACCCTGCCCTCCTCCCCGCCAGATTCCTCATCCCTTCACTAATGATCAGTGCATTCCCCCTAAGACCCAGGTGGAAATCGTAAGGCATCCTGGTGTCTGATGTGTTTCCTTTCCTAGTTCTGATCAGTCGCCAATGTAAGATCTCCCTCAAGCACACCTCTCACTTCCAAGCCTTTGACCTACTCTCCTTGCCCTTATCCTACTCCAGAATCTCGCCATCTCATGGCATGCTGCCACCACAGCCTAGCTGAGCATACCATGAGTCATGTGGTGGGGCAGACAATTGGGAGGAGGCCAAGTCCTGGGTTTCTGCTGCAGGCCTTCGGGGGATGAAGTATGGATGGGGGTGACAAGCACCTACCATAGAAGCTTATCTTTGTATTTTGCATACAAGGGTTCTATGTTGTGCAAGAGGCCCACAACTTGAAAAACTTTCAAAACTACTGTGGATGTTGATTTCTAAATTTTAATATTTGTGATACTTGATGGGTTGAGATTTTATATGCACACGTGCATATGCATATGTGTACACAAATTCATGGAGAATGCATATCATTAAAAACTATACATGGATTTCCAAAATTTTTTGCACCAAAATACATTTTCATGAAATTGTTGAAGACTGTATGTATGTGTGTGTTTATAAAATCTCAATCTGTAGAACTGTTTGGAAAATGAAATTGGATCATCTAAAATCCATAAACGCAATGCCTGGAACCTACATCACCTCCTCAAAGAGACCGTCCCTGACTATTCTTTCTGAAGTTTGCCACATCACTCCCATTCCAAGACTGTAAGAGGACTTAGAACTGTCCGTTATTTTATTATTGTTCACTGTCTGTTTTCCTCACTAGGAATTAGCCTCTTAAGAATAGAAGTTTTTTCTACCTTGTTCTATGCTGATTCTTCGTGACCTACAACGACCTCTGGCACATAGTACATGCTCAATAAGTATTCGTTGAAACAATAGAGGGATCCATTAATTCCAGGAGCTTAATAAAAGGCAGGATTTATTTTTCCCTCCCTCTTTAAGGTCTGCTCTGCATTTGACTCAACCTAGGTAGACATTAGATTGATTCTTCTGAATCAGGTCCTCTGCTCCAAACCTCCAAAGATCCTAGCTAATAATTTGAGTTTTTTGCAACCAGTACCCTGTTTAATAATTCAGCTTCCTATTCTAAATGGCATTTTACTTTTTCTATAGATGTATCATTATTTTTCTCATTTTCCATTACCTTTTCTCCTCCTGAAAATTCCTTCCCTTTCATTCTGCCTACATAAATATTCCTATATTATAAAATCAGCATTTCTCACGTGTGTCCTGAGGCATACAGTTCTGTGAGACGACAGTACCACAGATCTTCCAACTACACGCTTGTGATCCTTCCACTCTACCAACGTTAGCCAGAATGCATTCTGAGAAAAAAAAAAAAAGGTATCATATCAGGGAAAAAAATTCTAATCATATAACAAGGTTAAATCATTTCTGTTGCTGGACTTTTCAGGGTCTTTACAAGGCTAATATATATGGTAACTTGGCAAAGTGGGTTATAGCATGTGTAGTATTTCCTCAACTTTTTTGAACAAGTCCCTTTTTTTTTTTTTTTGGAGAGGTTTTCGCTATAGGGTGCGTGCGCTCGCCAGACAGACAGAGAGAGACACAGAGACAGAAAGCGAGAAATCACCCCCCAGGGGGGATGGTCACGCCACAATCCCTTCTCCTCCATTCTCCTCTCGGGATCTTGGGCACGCACGCACACGCGCCTGGCGTGAGTTTTAAGCCACCGGGTCAGGACGCAAACTGCAGTCGACTACGTGGGAGTCCAGTGACATAGCCATTATGCTAACTGCTGGTTCCCAACAAGTCCCTTTCTTCAAGGAGCATCTCTTAAGTCTGGTGTTCCATGTAAAGTGTCGTCAAAAAAGTCGTAATGAATTTTTGCATAGAAAAACATAGAAAAATACATCATGGCTTTTCTGACAACCCAATAATAAACATGGGAAGTGCCACTTCATATTCACCTCTTTGGCAAGACTGGTCACTCTAAATGTGACCCACTCCTCTCCAAACTCCATAACGTTTGTGGTTTGCATGGTCCATTTGAACCCTGCTTGGTAGTAATTGTCCCGCTTTATGTAAGTCCCTTATCCCCTCAACCTAACAGTTCTTAGAAGAACCAAGCGTCTCTGTGTCTCATAATCTATGAATGTAACTGATAGTCAGAAAAAGGTCTACTGAATAAATGAATGAGACTTTTCCATTGTTTTCATTTTCTGGGTTTTTTTTTTTAATGATGTCTGCTCATCAGTGACCTTGAGAATGTCTCTGGAAACCAATCCCTTTCTGTTGCTCCTTGGTTTACTAGTACACACTGAATGCCCAGGATGATTTTTATTTTTAGAACAGAAATCTGTCCTTCTCTTTGTAATTCTTTCCTAGCTCTCATTTGAAAAGCCTTGCCTGTACTGTATGTTCTATAGATGTCATTACCTCCTGTCCTCACCTCAGCTTCCCATCACTCTGGGAAGTAGGGGCTGTTGGTAGGCATATGTTTAAAGATACAGACGTAAACTCTTCCATCCGCACATGCCAGAGGCTGAGTGGAAGGCTTTTTGTCTGGTTGGTGCAAGAAAAATCATCTTTTATTCATTTCCTGGGATTTTGAAAGCTACAGAATCAACAATAATGCAACCCTGATGACATTTTAAAGGGATTTTCATCCCAGTGTTTTGAAAAGGTTCTGTTTGATCCCATGATTTATGTTGGCATCTCAAAATCATCAAAAATTTAATTGTTCTTGAAATTTTAATACAAGTTTCTTACTAGTAGTCTTTAGGGGACTGGAAATATCTATAACATACAGGGTAGAATGGAAAATGACTTAGACATGTATTGATAAGCCCAGTGCTATTGGTAATTTAATCTTTGTACATTTTTGTTGTAGTCTTGTGGCAACATCTATAAAGGCCTCGCTCAGACCGGTGCCTGGGGCTGTTTTGATGAGTTTAATCGAATCTCCGTGGAGGTCTTGTCGGTGGTGGCAGTGCAGGTATGGGGACCAGAAGTGGGTGGGAGCATGGTCTTCATGTTAAATACCGTGGAAGTCGGCTTCCTCCTGTGTGCAACCTCAGCGCCTACTTCCCTTTCTCCCTTGCCATTTCACACCCCTTCTTCACCCTGTAGAGCCAAGTCCAGGGCTGGATGATAGTGTGAAGATAACACAGTGCTGCACAATGCTTAGGCCACATGGAAAGGTCCCAGGTGCAAGTCTCACTGCCATCTCCACGTACAAGCCCATACTCATAATCCTAGCAGGCTGAGGCTAGGGGTGGATTGCAAAGTGGAAGACCCTGTTGGGAGTACTTCTCTCCCTTTTTCTCTCTCTCATAGAAGAAAAATGAATAAACTTAATGGATAAAGAGGTGGATAAACTTGGAGCCAGCAGATGGCATAATGATTACATCGCTGGACTCCCACATCATCCACCGCAGTTCAAGTCCCAGACCTGACGGCTTAAAACTTATGCCAGGCACGTGTGTGTGCATGCAAAAATTCTGAGAGGAGACTGGAGGAGAATAGATTGTGGCATGGTCATCCTCCCTGGGAGTGATCGCTCGCTTTCTGTCTCAGTCTCTCTCTGTGTCTTTGGCAAGTGCAGCACATGCCCTATAGTGAATAGATCTTGCCAAAAAAAAAAAAAAAAAAAAAAAAAAAAAAGAAAAGAAAAAATAAATGCATAAACTTAATGGATTATCTTTGGATATAGACTGGGGCTTAAATTTCAGCTTTTCCAGCAGATGGCATAGTGGATACATCGTTGGACTCCCACATGGCCAACCATGGTTTGAGTCCTAGACCAAGTAGCTTCAAAATCATGCCAAGTGCATGTGCATGAATGCTAAGACTCCTGGTGAAGAATGGAGGAGAAGGGATTGTGGTGTGTCCATCCCCCTAGGGCATGATTTCTCACTTTCTTCCTCACCATCTCTGTTTCTCTTTCTCTCTAGTGAACACACATATCCTAAGACAAAAACCTCAAAAAAAATTTTTTTTTCAGCTCTTCCATTCCTATGGAGTACCTGGGCAAGATATTTCACGTCTCAGCCTAATTCACTCAATTATTTCTAAAGTAGGGAGACAGCATGGATGTTATTGAATGAAGTCATTTTGAGGGTCAGATTTTATGTAATCATGCCACTTGTCTTTCAAATCACACAAAGTATTTATTATGATATAGTGAAGATTGTGCTAAAGACCTGGGGTGAAGATCCCCAGTTGAATAGGATTTGATCTCTAAGTTCACAAAACAAAAAATCCCACTTGTTTTTGAGATAGATGTGAGCACTGTCAGTGTTCCAGAAGTGATTAAAATTCTGACTCACAATATGGGGCAAGACTTCCAAATACATAAACTTAAAGCTTGCCAAGCTGCTAGGGCCAGAATTTTAACCACAGTTGGCCACTTAACTGGCTTCCTTATCTACTAGGCTACAGGATGACCCTCGTGTAGGAAGTGTCTAAAGAACACTAGTGGGACCAGCAGTTAGCGTAATGGTTATGTCTCTGGACTCCCATGTAGTCAACTGTGGTTTGCGTCCCGGGCCCGGTGGCTTGAAACTCATGCCGGGTGTGTGTGCGTGCGTGCCCAGGATCCTGAGAAGAGAATGGAGGAGAAGGGATTGCGGCATGGCCATCCCCCCTGGGGAGTGATTTCTGGTGATCACATGTGCCCTAGTAAAAACCTCTCAAAAAAAAAAAAAAAGAATACTAGTACCCAGGTGTAAAATTTTGAATTTGAGTAAATATCCCATAGACAATGGAAACAATAGAAAGGAGAATGGGGAAAGTCTGTGTTGAAAGTCTATTCTATACCAGACACTTTCCCTATATCATCTCTTTTACCTCCACAATGGCCCTAAAAGCCACTGTTATCCTCACTGTACATATGGAAGAACTGACAACCTGAGAGGAAAGTAATTTGCCCAAGGGCACACTGTTGGCAAGTGGCAAGGTTAGGATTTGAACTTGGCACCCCCAACCATGGTGTCTGGGTATAGATCTGGACACAGGTCTGGTTTCTAGAGGATAAAATACTAGAAGAGGAAATAAGAATAAAACAACAGGTTCAAACCACATAATAGACAAGCTTAAATGCCTTCTTCAGAGGCAACAGGGAGTCCCTGCAGATTTCTGAGAGGGAAGTTATCCTTTTATTGATGGGCAGTAGTTTTAAGGAGGTTCTAAGCAGTAGCAAGATTGGTAGCTAAAGCCAAGGCAAGGCTCTCGAGTCCCGAGTAGAGAAAGCTGCAAAGGCTCCACCTCGCCTGTGCCTCCCCATCACCAAGATGAAGCCCATTCTTTGCCAGTGCCTGAGTCTACACCCATCCTGGAAGTGGAGTGCCTCATTTCCCTCTAAGAATAGCTGAAATTTTTTTTGAGAGTTTTTTTTTTTTTTTCCTCTAGGGCACATGCACTTGCCAGAAGGACAGAGAGACAGAAAGCAAGAAATCACCCACCCAGGGGGGATGGCCATGCCACAATCCCTTCTCCTTCATTCTCCTCTTGGCATCTCGCGCATGCACGCACACGCACCCAGCGTGAGTTTAAACCCCTAGGTCTGGGACTCAAACCACAGTCGACTACATGGGAGTCCAGCAACATAGCCATTATGCCAACTGCTGGTCCCAGGAGTGGCTGAATTTTGAGCTCCTTCTCGCCCTCACCTCAACAAGCCAAAGCAGTTGTAAGGATGCCATATCGTGATAAAAGCAATGGTGAGGGGCGGGGATGGTGGTGTGCCTGTTGCTCCTCATTTGTGCCTACACACTGTATGTTCGAAAATGGTTTTACTTTGCTCTCATGGTTCATTTTTATTTCCAAAGAAGTATGTATATAGTACAGAAAAAAAAATGTAACCAAGCTCTTCGGTCCTTATAAGCCTCTGTGTAATTCTCTTAGTGCAGACAAAGTGGTAAGGACAGCAGTCAGCTTGACTGGCATATTCCTCAGGTGAGACTATAGGGTTGAGAGAAAGGGTGGCAGAAGGAAGGTGGTAGAGACTTTAGGCAGAGAGTTATCCATGGTGGGGAAAGCTGGCTAGGCAGCACCCTTTCCCTCCCACTGACCTGTCTGCTCCAGTGGATATCACCTACTCCATTCATGTAACTCCATATGCTGGCACCCTGATGTCCAGCTTGCTGTTCACTGGTAGACTGGACTTAGATTGGTGGCAGGGTGCTGAAAGAACTGTAAGCTGAATTGTGGTGGAGCTCACACCCACCTTTATCTCCAGCTGCCACAGGGAGCCACAGGTAGTCAGTGGGGTCTCTTCACTCTTCACAAGTTGTTCTGTCTTTCCATCTCTCTTATTCAACAGCCAGTTGGTGCTCCCACACAATGGCTGTTGTCCAGACTATTCCTTGGTCAATCTCTAAAAAGCTGCCAAAATGTGATGCTCTTCTTGAGTTTCCTATGGTAAGATATGGATTTTCCTTTCCTTAGAATTGTTCTGTTCAGGAGTTAGAGGAAGGAAGACACTTGGTTGACCTAAACATTCTTGGACTCAAACCCTTGGCTAGCTTGGCTAGAAAGGGCTGACTGTGCACATATCAGTGTTGTCACATTGGTGTAGCTTGAAATGGGCTAGGATGAGAGTATTTAATTGTGAAAAGTGGTAAGGGCTGGCCCTGTAGCACAGTGAGTAAGTGCTGTGCATAGAGAGCCAGAGCCCACAGCCCATCTGTGGTTCAAATCCCAGCTCCAGAAACTGAAAAAATTATGCCAGCTGCATGTGCATGCATGCCCAAAGTCCTGACAGGATGGAGAAATGGAGAAAAAAAGGATTGCAGTGTCACCATACCCCATTGAAGGATGCACTCTCTCTATCTCTTGTTCTCTCCCTCCTCTCTCTCTTTCTCTCTGATAGGCACATGCACCTTCTAGTAATTATAAAAATGGTTTACTCTACAAATCAAGGGTATTTTGGTTTTCCTGGAGAGCTGGTTGTTAAAAATTTACCAGCACACCTCTCCTTTGCAGGGACATGAACTTGATGTTGCCACATCTTTTAAATTTTTAACAGAAGCTGGATGTTTCAATTTTTATAAGAAATCAAATGTTTCTGGCTTCTTTCACCTTTGGGTAATCACTACACAGCCTGGAACTAGGCATGATCCCATCTGAGGTCTGTTTGGATTTGAGGTATAAGGTATGAAGTAAAATGAGTAAAATAAATCTTTGTCAGAGAATTAATTCTAGATTTAGAATGATTCTAAAAATCAAGAAAAGCCAAGCTCCTCACTACTCTGGCCATTGGAAATGATTTTGTTTCTTTTCATCTTAGCCCATAATTGTACCAAGTATTTGGAGTTTTTCCTCACTTCTTCTTCTGCAGATATTGAGCAGCAGATATCATCTATCTTTTTATTCCCTTGCTTGCTATCCTCTGTTATTTCCACTCACCTTTATGTCTCCCTTTTTCATCTTCATTCTTATGATTTTTCTGTACTGTCTCTTCCGGCTGCTCAGCACAGATTTTGGAGGACATTTCTCATCCTCATCTGCCAGATTGCACCACTGTGCCTGCTGTCACTTACATCCAGGACCATGCTATAATGCATTGTTGCACCTATGGGTGTCCCTGTATGTTGCTCAAGAATAGTGGGTTTGCCACAGGGCTGTCTCAGTGTGTCTCTCACCCTCAACGAGCCTCAAGGAACAGCAGATGGGAAGCAGTGAGAGCCAGAGCAGGTCAGCACACAGCCTGTCTTGGGCTCCAGAGATTGTGCAAGCAAGCTCCATGTGCAATTTGGGATTTTTTTTAAAAATGGGTTCATGTACAATGGAGTTAGCCAGACAATGGTATGGGAAGTGGTTCCTTATGGAGGCTCTGAAATCAGACCGCCAATGCTCAGTTTTTGTTCTGCCAGTTGCTAGCTGTATGACTTTGGGCAAGCCATGTCACAAGTTCCACATCTGTAAAAGGAGTTAATAATTGTACTTACTTAAAGCAGTTGTAATAATTTTTAAATGAGTTAATTTGTCTGAAACACTTGAAGCCCTAAATAGAGTAGGCACTCAATAAATATTATGAAAATGATAGAGATGATGATAAGGGTGGAGGTGATGTTAGTGGTGTTAATGGGGATAGCGGTGATAATAATAATGATGATCATGTTGTTAGTGGTGACACTAATGATGGTGATGATGATAGCAGTGATAACATTGATGTTTGTGATGGTGGTGATGATAGTGGTGGCAATGGTGATGCTAATGGTGATGACATTTATAGTGGTAGTGAAAATGGTGGTGATGTTGGTGATTATAGTGGTGGTGATGGGTGGTGGTGACACGGATGATTGCTATCATTATTATCTGAACATGGCAGGAAATGGGTTGACAGTTGGGACACACTAGACAAGGAAGGAGCATCCACACCCTGGTTTCTGGACCTCCTCTATACCTGCACTCCTTATTAGCTGAACCAGCTTCAGGCTGTCTTACCATACTTAACAGTGTACTAACCAATGAGGCAAGTGTCCAATAGCCATTGTCCCCCCTGCTTAGAAAATAGACACTGAATCTGCCTTACTGTGAAACTGCCCCACATGAGGGTTTGCTAAGATCAGTTAGTTTCTTTTATTTCTGGAATTAAGTAAAATAAGTTCAACCTGGAATTCCCAGATGGGTCTAATAACACACCCATAGGAGATATTCTCAAGAAAGTGGCCTGACAACAGCTTGGGGAAAATCTGAGCTGATAACATTTAAAATTGTACACCCATCCAAGGAGAAAATTGCCCTTAATTATTCACACGGTAATCCAGGCTGGCATATTGGTTCAGAAGCTGCACCAGCTGCTGACAGTTCCCCACTGCCAGCCCTTTTCTTCCTCCCCAGTCCTCGCCTGTCTCTGTTTGTCTTCCCAATAACTTCTACAAAAGTAGTTACACTTCAGAGTCTCTGTTGGTGGGTATTTTCATGTCTCTGTCAGACTGGCCAAGCAGAATTTCATATTCACTTGGGAAAAACCTCGGTGTGGCAATTCCATGAGACACTACTTTGCTATTTTTAAAATTTGTAAGATATGACTTTTTTTCTCCCAGAATCCTTCTATTACTATTGCAATAGCCTTCAAGGCCTTGGGTTATCTGGGCTGAGGGGATGCACTATGTGAATACTCCCCTTCACCTTGTGCTTCCATCACTTGTCCCTCTCTACACTCTCTGGCCAGGTGACCTTGCCACTGTTTTGTCTTCCCTGGGTACAATCTCCAGTAATGGACTGGGCTGAGGCAGGAGACAGGAAGCAGCAGTAGCTCAGTTCCAAGGGCTCAGGAGCCTATAGTTACTAGGTTCTAAGTGTCCTGGGCACCCAACAAATGCTTGTCTCAGTACCAAGGGAGTTCCCCATATAACACCCTGTATAGAGGAGCTTAAGGTCTCATTAAAAAAAAAAAAAAAAAAAAAAAAACAAAAAAAATTGGGCACCCAACAAATGCTTGTCTCAGTACCAAGGGAGTTCCCCATATAACACCCTGTATAGAGGAGCTTAAGGTCTCATTAAAAAAAAAAAAAAAAAAACTCAGAAATATTACAAAATCTAAAAAGTGGTGAGTTGGTTGCACTTTCTGAAGACAACACACTCCAATCTGTCATTGCAGAGGGAAGCATGGAGCGAGCCAGGCAGGATTTCAGTAATTTGGGGTAAAGGCTGAAAAAAAGACCAACCACCTATGACTCCAGCATGAGCCAGTTCCTGGAAGGGAAGGAGCAAGGTAGATGGATGTGGGGGCAGAGCTGAGAGGGTTCACATAGGCTAGGCTAACCCACAACCTCCTTAAAGTATGAGAAAACATGTAAATCACCACTTCATCGAGTGAGGCAGATGCCAGGCCCTAACTGGAGTGGGAAGATACTGGGACAGGGCCTTCTATGATCGTGAGGGAACTAATATCATTCTCAAGTCAGAAGTCCATCACCAATAAGGACCAGCAGTTGGTATAATGGCTATGTTGCTGGACTCCCATGTAGTTGACCACAGTTCAAGTCCTGGACCTGGTGGCTTAAACTCATGCCTGGCGCATGTATATGCATGCCCAAGATCCCAAGAGGAGAAAGGAGGAGAAAGGATTGCAGCATGGCCATCCCCCATGGGGGGTGATTTCTCGCTTTCTGTCTCTCTGTCTCTCTCTCTCTGTCTTTCTGGTGAGTGCACATGCCCTATAGCATAAACTTCTTCAGAAACAAACAAACAAACAAAGAAGTCCATCACTGATAGGTACACAAGGCTTGTGTGGGTGATAAGATCAATAGTTTAATACATCACGGCAGGCCTACAATATATGGAAGTAAAGCCTATACGGTTTATCTAAATGAGGCCGAAAATACTTCCATTAAAGGGGTGCATTAGTTCCATTAAAGGTCCATAACGACCCATCTGGCTGAAGGGCAATTACTATGGGGCAATGTGATCCAGGGACTAAAGTGCTCCAGATGTGCTGAGAGTAGATAGCAGAGGGCACCAGACATAGACTGTGCTATCTAGGCCCATGCTATATAGACTGTGGGCCTGCAGCACCAGCCCTCCCACAAGCTTGTTAAGAAACACAGACACTCAGGTACCACCCCAGAATGACTGCAACAGAATCTCCATGTTAACAAGTCCCTTGGTGATTCCTATGCACAAAGTCAGAGTCTAGGCTGCTCCAGAATAGTCGTCTCAACCCTGGCTACACATTAGGGTTGCTGGTAATTCTAAGTAATAGTGTACACACCCCACTACCCCAAAAGGCTGGTCTAGGGTAGGGCCTGGGCACCAGTGTTCTTTATATAATTTTCACATGGAGGTTAGCCCATAGCCTAGCCAGATCCACATGGCCACTGTGGTTAAAATTCTGGCTTTGGCAGCTTGAAAAGCACACCAGGCACATGTACATACATGCCCCAAATTCGACAGGAGAGAAAAATGGAGAAGAGATTGTGTGTGACCACACTCCATTGGGAAATGTTTTCTCTCTCTTTCTCTCTCTCTCACAAGTGCATGTGCTCTCTGGTAATTTCAAAACAAACAAACAAAAAACACTTTCCACATGGTTCTCAGGTTCAGCAAACTTTGAGAACCAGACCTGAGGGGCAAAAAAAAAAACACTTTCCACATGGTTCTCAGGTTGAGCAAACTTTGAGAACCAGACCTGAGGGGTAGATTGTCAAGTATGGAAAACATACTTTGAAAACTGCAGAGAGGAATCTCCATATCGTTCTTCACAGTGGTTGTACTAATTTCCATTCCCACCACCCTACAAATAGATCTACCATATGATCCAATAATTCCACTCCCAAGTATCTACCCAAAAGATAGGAATACACTCAGTCAGAAAAGTACTTGCACATCGATGTTTATTGCAGCATTATTCACAACTGCTAAAACATAAAATCAACTCAAATGTCCAAGAACAGATGAATGGATTGAAAAAGTGTGGCACATATACACTATGGAATACTACTCAGGCATAAAAAATGTAACCCTGGCATTTGATCGAAATTGAGTAAATATGGAAGATTTGATGCTGAGTAAAGCAAGCCAGACTATGAAAGAGAAGCATTATTTGTCCCCATTTCATATAAACCAAATATTTGCACTCCATGACAGAAACAGAAAGATTGGAAGGTTATAAAGATTTTGGGAGTAACTGTAGAAACTAGAGGCAATGTGAGAGGAGGGTGGACAGTGGAAGGGTAAGAAGGAGGGAGGGATTCAAGGAGGGGAAAAAAAGAGCAAAATATTAATGAACACAAAAATGAAAGATTACCTGCTGACAATAATGTGTATGGTAATATCTTTGATTGGACTAATATATAGTTTATTCATGCTGAGAAAATCCATTTTATGTGCTATAAAGATGTATGGTGATTAAATCTAAAAAGAAAATAGGAAAATAAAAGTGAAATTTCAAAAGAAAGAAAACTGTAGAGTTAGGTTTTTTATCAAGACCCACAAGATTGAAACTGGTTGGTCAGAACTTCTGGTGGTAGGGAGGAGTTCTGTCCGTGGCAAGAACTTCCCTTTGGGGGACAAGTGGGTCAGTGTGTAAATAAGAATGAAGACCCCTGGTCAGGAGTAGATTCATACCTATCAGAATTGAGAGGACTGCAGAGGTTTTCAAACTTTAGGAGCATCAGAAATGCCTGGAAGGGACCAGCAGATGGCGTAATGGTTGCCTTGCTAGACTCCCACCTAGTCAATTGTGATTCGCTTTGCTTCCTTGACTCAGCAGCTTAAAACTCATGCCGGTCGCATGTGTGCGTGTGCCCAAGATCCCAAGAGGAGAATGTAAGAGAAGGGATTGCAGTGTGGCCATCTCCCCGGGGGTTGATTTCTTGCTTTCTATCTCTTTCTGTCTCTCCGAAGAGCAAACATGCTCTATAGCAAAAATCTGTCTTAAAACACACACACACAAACACACACATACACACACACACACACACACACACACATAATTACCTGCAGGTTTCTTTAAAGCACGCCTTGTTGAACCCTGGCCCCAGAATGTCTTATTTGATTGATCTGGAGTGGGGCTAAGAGTTTGCACGGCAAATTGGTTGGATCCAAAAGCACATGGTGTGGGATGGTAGACAGGACCCCTACACCTTCTAGGTCTCCATATCTCCATTGGTGAACTGTTTGGTCCATGTCAGGGTTTGCTCATCTCAGGACTTCTGGGGCTTCACACCAGGCACTCTTTGTTGTAAAGGTATGCTCTGCTCATTGCAAGATATTAAGCAGCTTCTCCCGTTTCTACCCACTAGACACCAACAGCAATCTGCCCCCCGCCCTGTTGTGACAACAAAAATGTCTCCAGACACTATTACATGTCCTCAGTGGGAATATCGGGTTCTACATCGCTTTCCACTTAAATTGTTTGTTATTTTAATGGGTGGCAAACAAACAAACAGAACTCTTTCCTTATTCTGTGGAAACTATGTCTTTAAATCAAAAAGGTAATTATTTTTGGATGAAAACAAATTCCACTGAGATTATTTGTATTTGATGAGAACCTAATAGTGGCTGGTATGGTGCTTCTTCTGATAGAGGGAGTTTGGGGAAAGTGACTAAAAGCATTTCTTTGGTATTAGAGTGCTTAGTTTTAAACTTGCCCCCCTTACCAACTATTAGATATCAAATTTATTTTTTAACTTTCTATTTTGCACCAATGTTAGATTTATAGACAAATTGCAAAGATAATATATGAGTTCATAAATATCCATCCCCTATCTTTCCCTTTTTTTAATACAGGACAGTTTAACTACCTTAGCTTCAGTCTCCTTAAATAAGGACCTAGGGTCACCCATCTCATATAGCTACTGAATAAATTGAATGGAATAATTCATGTAAAATACTCAGAATTGTTTCTGCTACTGATCATGTGCTCAAAAAATGTCAGCTTTTTTTATTATTCTCCATGGCTTTAAAATCTCAAAAAAAAAAAAAAAAGAATCTTTCGTGGAAAATAGACTGTCCCTCCCCATGGAGGGAGAGCAGCCCTGGCCGTCTTAGTTGTCAGTCCGTGCCCACCTGTGCATGTACTTCCCCTGCCTAGGCTTGCATTGAATCCATACATTACCATTCCACCTGCTCCTCCCCCTTGGCCTCCTGAAGGACCTCTGGTCCTCTGGTCTGGTCCAGAGCCTATACTTTATCAAGGCTTTGTGGGCCTGGATTACTGGCACATTCTAATGGAGTGTTATGTGGACCTCAGCTGCTGCTAAGACAAGAAGGAAAATTCTCTGTAAGTGGTTTCCTGTCCTGCCCAAGCCAGGCTAGCAGCAACTTTTATGAGCACCAATTCTCCAGCATTATCTGCACCCTTGAGTCTGCTCAACATTCCCTCAAGGGCCCCCCTACGGAATTTTACACAGGGACCAGCAGATGGTATAATGGTTACATCTCTAGACTCTCACATAGTCAACCTCAGTTCAAGTCCCGGACCTGGTAACTTAAACTCATGCCAGGTGTGTGTGCAGGCCCAATATCCCGAGAGGAGAATAGAGAAGGGATTGAGGCGTAGCCATGCCCCTTAGGGGGTGATTTCTTGCTTTCTGTCTCTCTGGCGAGCGCATGCGTCCTACAACAAAAATCTCTCTCTAAAAAAAAAAAAAAAATTTTACACAAAAGCACAGATGCCTCCAGTCTGAAAGTGCATCATAAATTCTTGCTGAGTGTGAGATTTCTGGGCTTTAATGTTGCAGAAGAGAATGTTGAGTGAAAACCAACCGCACGTAGCCCTGGGCTCTCACCTTAGTCTTCACCCAAAAGTAGGAAAGCAGTGTGAAAAATGAACTAAATTTGCTTTTCACTCCTTACAAAAGTGAGTGTTTATAGGTGGGAGGACTGAGGACAAAGGAGAGAACCAGGGTTTATCAGTTGCACTATTTGCAGGACTATGAAGGCAACGAGAGGGTTCATGGCAGAGCCTGGCTGGGCTGAGAGCCTCAGGGAACCAGCAGAGCTTGGTCTGTTTGGCCGGCATGCTGGGTGCTGAAGGCAGCTTCTGCCAGGTTGGCATTGATATTCTGCGCATATGAAAGAAGTTTCAGCTTCAAACTAATTGCTGTGAGCTCAAATGCATCCAGTCATTAGAGCTTCACTTTGGGAAGGGAACTGAATCCTAATTGCAGAACTGTCACATAGTCTGGCAAACACTGCCCTTCCAGGCTCTGGAGACAGCCATGCCCAGTGGTAGATGGTGCAGCTGCCTCTCCCACTTCCTCTCTCTCTCTCTCTCTCTCTCTCTCTCTCTCTCCCTCTCTCTCACTTGCACACACACATACAAAATCTTGAAGCCCCATCCCCATAGAACTAGGCTACCATTGTCTGTTCTAGCACCTGGACTTGGCTTACATGTTAAGGACTCACTTAGAACCTTGCCATTGGTCTAGCTGCAACAGCATGAACTGGACACTGCTACCTGGCAGGCTGACCCACCCACCCTAAATATTTGGACATCATGACATGCCTGTGATTCCAGCTACTCAGGGAGCTAAGGCAAGAGGACAGTAACATGGTGAAACCTGTCTAAACACAGCAACAAAATCAACAGAAACCGGGCACTGGCCCCAGCTTTCAGTTTTTGTTAAAGCTTATTTATGTCTTATATGAGTGAAAGAGACAGAGATGGTCAGCACCCCAGCCAGGTCTTGATGCCGTGATCCACCCCGGCATGTACCCCTGCCCAATGTACTCTGGAAGGTCTCTGGACACAAACCTGGAACTTTCTCACGTGGGTTAGCTTCACAGAGCATTGCATTTTCTTTTTTCTTTACTTTTCTCTCTTTCTTTTTTTGATTTTTTTGTTTGTTTTTTGAGAGATTTTTGTTATAGGGCACATGCACTTGCCCGAGAGACAGAAAATGAGAAAGAAAAATCACTCCCAGGGGAAGTGGCCATGCCACAATCTATTCACCATTCTCCTCTCGGGATTTTGGGCAGGCATGCATACGCACCCAGCATGAGTTTCAAGCCACCGGGTCCAGTATTTGAACTGTGGTCAACTACGTGGGAGTCCAGTGCCCCAATCACTATACCACTTTCTGGTCCCCAGAGCGTTGCATTTTACCATTGCACAACCGACTGACCCGTAAGAGAATTATTTTTTTAAGTTTTTCTTTCTTCTTCTGTGTATGTGAGGATCAGAGACCCACACCCCAGCAGTCCCCATGTCAGTGGCCTGGGTCACAGGTGCACCAGCATGCTCAAGGAGGTCACAGAACAGGAACTGTGGAGCACCCCTAGGTGGACCCAGTGGACCACTGCACCACCACATGGCTCCATCAGATTTTGCTTCTGAGAAGCCTGAGGCTGGAAGGTCCCAGAGACATTTTGAGGCCTGGCTAGACAAGCTCATGGGTTAGCCTACAAGTGTGCCCCCTTGTTTTCTTCTCATGTTTTTCTGTGACTGACCATTTCAAAGCCCCAGTATGAAAACAAATGGTTTAATTTCATTTCTATTTCCCCTCCCACTGCCATAAGAATGATCTAGAATGTAGATCTGACCAGGTCAAGCTTCAGCTTAGATGGGGTTAGGACCACCCAACCCTATTTAAGGACAGTCTAATCATTTTAGAAAGGCACTCATAGCCATTTTGGAGTCTGGCGCCAGCCTACCTTTCTCATATGAGTCTTGCCACTCCTCATCATAAACCTGACACTCCATCCATACAGGGGTCCCCTTTGCCCTCACCCCGTGCAGTCTGTTCTAAAGATGTACCAGTCTGGGCAGCGTTGGTGAGGAGTTAACCAAGACAGGACTACGACCACACAAGGATGATCTGTCAACAAAGTCCATGTTAACTGTTATTTTATATTGTACTTTTTCTGTATGCTGAGCTCTCTATTTCATTTAATCCCTAGACACAGTCCAGGAGGTAGGTACTGGCATTCTTGCCATCATTCAGTAGCTAAAATCTCAGGGTCCAAATTCCACTTGCCTGAGTTCAAATCTGACACCCCCGGCAGTAGGTGGGTAGCTGTGCAAAGTAGTCCACCTCTCCATCTTTCCATTTGGTCGTGGAGAATTGGAGGTGATGGGATTAAAGGACCATGGTGAGGCTCCAATGAGTTCATATTTAAAAAGCGTTCAGGCCTGCCAGTGGCATAGTGATTGTGGCAGCTGGATCCCACATGGCCAACTGTGCAGATAGAGTCCTGGACCCAGTGGCTGTGGCTTGGGAAACATGCTGGGTGTATGTATGTGTGTACCCGAAGTTCTGAAAAGAGGGAGGAGTGAAGGAAAAGAGATTGCAGTGTGACTATGACCCCTGGAGGATGCTTTTTCCCTTTCTCTCTCTCTTTCACTGTGTCTCTATGTCTTTCCAGCGAATGCATACACCCTCTGGCAAACTTTTTTTTTTTTTTTTAAAGTGCTCAGAGCCATGCCTGTCACATGGTCAATGCTAATACACCTCAGCTGCCCCTTAGAGGCAACCTCTGCTCTGGGAGAGCTAGACCCCTGCTTGCCCTTCGCGCCATGCCTTCAGCCCTCTCAGGTGCTATAAATACGGATGTGGGCAGCCAGGTTTCTTTTAGACATGAGCCCAATGCCCATCAGCAAAGAATCAAGGATGTTGTCATCATGCCTGTCCTTCAGCAAATGGGACAGTCATTCATGCTGTGTGATGCTGGTTTGCGCTGTGATGGGTTCCTAGCTTTAGTTAGGACCTACCACTGAGAAGCAGTATGGGCATCTTCCTCTGATTGGCTCACCAGGTCAAAAGCATTCAAGATGCAATCAGAGATAAGAAGCAGCGATTCAGCTTCCTTGGGGAGGAGATTCTCCTGAATCCTACTGTTGGCATCTTCATCACCATGAACCCGGGCTACGCAGGCCGCACGGAGCTACCCGAGAACCTCAAGGCTCTCTTCAGGTGAGCTCTAGCTTTGCCCCAGGTAAGGACCTCCTGAGATGTTTTTTTAGCCCTCTCAGGTGCTATAAATACGGATGTGGGTAGCCAGGTTTCTTTTAGACATGAGCCCAGTGCCCATCAGCAAAGGATCAAGGATGTTGTCATCGTGCCCATTCTTCAGCAAATGGGACAGTCATTCATGCTGTGTGATGCTGGTTTGCGCTGTGATGGGTTCCTAGCTTTAGTTAGGACCTACCACTGAGAAGCAGTATGGGCATCTTCCTCTGATTGGCTCACCAGGTCAAAAGCATTCAAGATGCAATCAGAGATAAGAAGCAGCGATTCAGCTTCCTTGGGGAGGAGATTCTCCTGAATCCTACTGTTGGCATCTTCATCACCATGAACCCGGGCTACGCAGGCCGCACGGAGCTACCCGAGAACCTCAAGGCTCTCTTCAGGTGAGCTCTAGCTTTGCCCCAGGTAAGATTTTTTTTTTTTTCAAATTTTCCACTGATAATGTCTGACATAGGAGGGGACTTCAGGAAGTTCATAGAAAGTAGAGTTGAAGTACAAGTTGATTTTACTAGCTGATTTTACTACAGAAAGATTTCAAAATCCATGTGTAGTTTTTTTTTTCATAATATGCATTTTCCATGAATTTTTTTTAAAAAGTGTATATATTAGAAAAATTTGGAACATATAGAAAAATAGATTTTCAAAAACCTCGTTTAATGCAACATCTCCAGTCAAATTCTTTTTTTGCTCCATTGTATTTTGTTCTTCTTTATAGGCATTTTAAAAACTCACACATTTATAGTCTACATATGTGGTCTACCTACAGTTTTAGAGTGTTTTGTTTTTCCATTTCATAAGCTATCATGTTATAAATATTTTCTTCTATTATAGTCTAATAAATCTCATTTCATGGCTGCATATTTTTCTATTGAGTGCATGGTCCACAATGTAATTAACTAGTCCCCCGTGGTTAAATATTAAGACTTTCTAACATTTAAAATAAACTTATGCCTAATGCTGTAATGTACATCTTTGTATATAAATCTTTTTATTTTTCCTGTATGCATGATTATTTTCTTTGGCTAGCTTCCCAGAAGTGGAATTACTATATGAATGGGTAGAAACATTTTTAAGGCTCTTGATACATTTTGCCAAATTGCTTTCTAAAAAGAGGAGCACAAAATTACACTCCTGGTAGTGACGCATGAGAGCACTTTTATTTCACACTTGTGAAATAGTTAATATCCAATGGATATTGCTCTGTCTTTAAATCTTCTCTATTTTGATAAGAATACACAAATCCATTTTCTAGCAAGAGATGGAGCCTGCATTCTTTTTTCAGAAACAAGAAGCTGACCTAACCAAGAGGAATCTGAAGGATGTATGCTGAACTTCTCCCTTAGAGAGATAGACTATGAGGAGTTGCAAAAAGGCTTTTGGGGCAAGAGATCCACTATTCCTGTTTGGGGAGATGGGCTTAGCATTTCTGGAGGTCTGGGAGACCAGTGGGCAGCTCCCTCAGTATTTTAGTCCCTCATTTTCAACCTGCTCCAGTTGGAGCCAATTTCTCAGTCACAGGAGTTAGATGGGTACCTCCTTATTTAGGCAGGTCCCATTTCAACCACGAGCTCTTGGAATGTCAGCGAGCCTTCTAAACTGATGCCATAGAATATTGTTTGCTATTTGTCCACATAGAGTATTTTTTGAGTAACATGTTACCAACAATAATGCAGCAATAATGCAGGTATTTTATCATCCAAAATTTCCTTACACATTTTTTTTTTCTGAATTTAAAGGAAACTGTCTTAGTCTTTTTGGTCCTTTTGTGCTATAATACAAATACCACAAACTGGGTGTCCTAAACAATAGACATTCATTTCCCACAGTTCTTGAAGTTGGAAGTCTGAGGTCAAGATGCCAATGCAGTCAGGTTCTAGTCAGGCCTCTCTTCTGCGTGGTAGATAACCAACTTCTTATCGTATTCCTACTTGGCAGAAAGAAAGCTAGCTCTCTGGTCTCCTCTTACAAGGGCACTAAGCCTTGGGTCAAAATGTGGCACAGTGATAACATAACACTTTTCAATGCTGAATCCATGAGAAAGTCCTGGGTTCATGTTCTAAGGCCTCTTGGTACACATGTGCCCATGATCAGGGCTGGCCATGGCGAGGGCTTAATTGCAGCATAAAGATGCTATTGGAGGATCTCTCTCTCTCTCTCTCAGGAAACTTTAAAAGTTGAGAGGGCACTAATTCTATTCACGGGGGCTCTCCCTCTTGACCTTATTTCCTTTTTTTTTTTTTTTTTGGAGAGATTTTCAATATAGGGTGCGTGCGCTTGCCAGACAGACAGAGACATAGAGAAAGAAAGCGAGCAATCACACCCCAGGGGGGATGGCCACACCACAATCCCTTCTCTTCCATTCTCCTCTCGGGATCTTGGGCACTCACGCACACGGGCCCGGGGTGAGTTTTAAGCCACCGGGTCCGGGACACGAACCGCGGTTGACTACGTGGGAATCCAGCGACATAGCCATTACACTAACTGCTGGTTCCCCCCGTAATTACCTTCTTAAAGTTCAATCTCCACATGCCGTCACACTGAGGGTTAGGAATTCAAAGTACACATTTTTGGACGCAAGGGACACAAATATTCAGTCTATAATGTTTGTAACATAAGGAACCTTCAAAATGTTTGTCGAAAAAAGTGGAACTAAAGTGCAGAAGAAAATTTGGAACCCATGCATAGTTTGATTTTAATAACACACATTTCCCATCAACTTTTTGAAGATCCCTCATGCATCATAGAAGGAAATTAGGAAGAAAAAAACATTTTTTTTTCATTTGCTGTAGGGCACAAGCACTCACTGGAGAAAGACACACACAAGGAGAGGGAAAGTGAGAAAGCATCCCCAGGGGATGGATGGCCATGCTGCAATCCCTTCTCGTACATTCTCCTATCAGAACTTTAAGTATGAACATATATGTACCTGGCATGCTTTACAAGCCATGGTTGGCCATGTGGTATCCATCTGCTTAACCATCACACCAGGACTGACCCACAAAAATATTTTTTTAAACAATAAATACTCGGCCCAGCCTGGTAGCACACTTGGTAGCAAACTGAATTGCAATGCTGGAAGCCACATGGCTGACCACAGGTTCAGATCACCAGGTCAGCCTATAAACATGCTGGGCACATGCTCATAAGGGTTGGAAAAGGGGATCATGACATGACAGACCCTGTTGAGGTGCCTCTCTCTTTCTCTCTCTCATGTGTGCTCTCTATTATGAACAAAATAAAATAAACATTAAAAAATGCAAACATCTGTTTTTATATTTAATTCTCACAAAAATGTTACAAGGTGGATACTATTAATCTGCCCCTGACAGTGTGAAAACATGGATTTCGAAAATTAGCCGGGGTGGTAACCCTAGTTGCTGGGGTTAGCTAGTAACCCAAGCAGTAAGGTGCAGAGCTGGAGCTTGGACCCAGAGGCTCCGCCCCTCCCCCTTCCAGTCCTACCATCCAGAGATGGCCAATGTAACCATCTGCCCCTCCCATTCCAGTCTTATTATCCACATAATCATGTAACCAGCTTGGCATTTTTCCTCTCAGTATGTCAGAGAGCATTTCTTTTTAAAAACTGGCATCAGATCCCATGTAGTTTAATGATCTGCTTTCATTAATTAACGTTTTCCTGTCTTTCGTTTTCCTTCTGTGGCAATATTTCATGGCCACGTCGCATTCTGTTGTATAGATGTATACTTAACCCTATGTTCAGATTGCACAATAACTTGGAGAAGCTGACTATTTGGGTGCTCCATTGAATTTGAATGCTTGAACTACTTCAAACAAACACTTGAACTTGAATAAAATGTTTTTGAAAATTTAATATCAGTTAGAGAAAATGCAATTTAACCAATGTAACAACCTTAGGCTCCTATTACATACCTAATAAATAATTTTTAAAATGAGTAATTTTAGGCCCAGCCTCAGTGGTGTGTGCTGCTGAGTAGTAGACACTACTACTCAGCAGGCAGAGGCTACATGGGAGGCCCGAGTTCATTTCCCACCTTAAAAGCCAGTCATTGCAGCAAGGACCTCAGCTACTCAGGAGGCTGAGGCAGGAGGATTACAACATAGCAAGAACCTCTCTGGGGATATAAAAGGTATTTTTTAAAATCAAAAGTGCAGTAGTAAAACACAAGAGACCATGAGGAAATCCCACATGGAAAGGTGCCAGGTTCAAATCGGAGACCTCACTGAGTACGTCAGGCAAACACTTTCCATCATCCAGGGCTGGCTGAGGCTAAGGGTGGACTGTGACCCTGTTGGAGGAGCTGTCTCTACTTCTCTCTCTCTTGCTCATGGAATAAGTAAATAAACTTTTTGAAAAAATCAAATGTTTCTACTGCCATATGGGGGGAAATCACAGTAAATCCTAAATATAGACAAAAATTTCCATCTGCATTCTCAAATATGCAATTTTATGTCAAAGTGGGGTTACTAGGCGTCTACCATAGATCTCAGTGTTAGGAATTCATATTCGTCTGCAAGTACAGACTAAGCAATAATTCCTGAGTGTCTAGATCTAGACAAGACACACATCTTGAAGATGAGGAGTAGTGAGGTTCTCTGTTTCTTATAGACACCAGTCTAAGCCCATAATCTATTACAGACTACCTGACCTATTAACCCATGCCTTGTTTAAGGCACACTGGAAGAACTGTTTTATAGTTAGAAGAACTGATTTGTAGCTCCAACTCTCCCCTTTCTGCTAATATTACTCATCACCCTGGAAGAGACTTTGCTTCCTTTTTTAAAAATTGCTAGAGGGCATGTATGCTTTCCAACTAGAGACAGAGAGACAGAGACAAAGAGAGTGGAAGAAAGCACCCCCAGTGGGGCACGGTCACACCCCAATTCCTTCTTCATTTCTTCACCCTGTTGGGATTTGGGGCACATAAGTCTCGCATGTTTATAAGCCACTGGGGCTGGGATTTGAGCCAGATGCTCAACCATGTGAGATCCAGCTCTTTTAGCCATTAGGTTATAGAGCTAGCCCAAGAGTTTACTTCCTTGGGAACCAGCAGTTAGCGTAATGGCTATGTCGCTGGACTCCCACGAAGTCGACCGCGGTTTGCATCCCGGACCCGGTGGCTTAAAACTCACACCGGGCGCGTGTGCGTGTGTGCCCAAGATCCTGAGAGGAGAATGGAGGAGAAGGGATTGCAGCGTGACCATCCCCTCTAGGGGGTGATTTCTCGCTTTCTGTCTCTATGTCTCTCCCTGTCTGTCTGGCGAGCGCACGCGCCCTATAGCAAAAACCTCTCCAAAAAATAAGAGTTTCCTTCCTTTACCCTTAGGTAACCCATCTCTAAATTTAAAATCTTAGACAAAATAAAGATTCCTCCATATGAGATCTCAGCTAGTGTGTCTTGTACGTCAATTTCCTCTTCAACCCTGTTTCTCGGCCTTCTGTCTCCCTGTACACAGGCCTTGTGCGATGGTTGTTCCAGACTTTGAGTTGATCTGTGAAATCATGTTGGTGGCGGAAGGATTCATCGAAGCCCGGTTGTTAGCCAGAAAGTTCATCACTCTTTACCAGTTGTGTAAGGAGCTTCTCTCCAAACAGGTATAATTTCTAGGGAGACTGGATGATCAAGTATCATGTGAAAGCCCCAGCTCTCAAGAGAAGTGGGGCTGATGTTTAGGGAAACATTAGAGCTTTCTCATAGAGTCATTGTGCCTGTCAGCATACTCAAAGCTCTGAGCATGTCTATAACAGATTTGTGTTCATGTTCCTAGCTAAGCGTTTTTCAAAATTCGTTGATCACGGAACTTTATTTTTCAATTGACTACTTTTTTATTGAAGACCTCATAGACACCAGTGAGAAATATGACAGTGCTCACAAAAACCCCTGGAAGGAATGACCTATATGTGAAGGGATATGAGATAGGGCTTCGGGGTGGCAGTCAGGGAGAAATTAGGCCCACATTCCTCATTGCTTTTTGACCTTAAGTGTGGTCTCTGCCTAAGACAGTCTCCCTTGCAGGAAATAGCACCTTAACAAAATGTGACCTGCAAGGTTAGAGCGAGCCTTGGATGGAGAATTTCTTGGTGTCATGAATAACTCACCAGGCTTTTTTAGGCTGTTCTCAATAATCCCTTCAGGTAATCTTGTCATTTTGTTTTTAAAGTTTATTCATTTATTTCTCTTGAGAGCGAGGGATCCCCAGCAGGCTCCTCCTATTGCAGTCCACCCCCAGCCTCAGTCAGCCAGATCACGGGCATGTGCAACCAAACTGTATAGGGAGACCTCAGCACACGAACCCAGGACCTCCCCACGTTGCCTTGGCATTACAGAGCATTGCTCTTCCTCTCTGCCACTATGGCCAGTCCATCAGTTTATCTTGTTTTGATCATTTTTTCCTGCCAAAACACAGATTCTGTCAGGTCAAGATGGAGAAAATCCTGTTGTCTTCCTACCTCCTTTCTCAGCGTACCCTTTTTAGGTTCTCTGCCACCATTGACTGCCAGGCCAGTGATTCCCACTCAGATGGCTCTATCCCAAACCTCTCCTTTGAGCTCTAGACCTATGAGTCTATACCATAGCTCCTCCAACTGTTTTAAAACACCTCCTGTGGTTTGAAAAGCATGCTGGGTGCATGTACATGTGTGTCCAAATCCCAAGAGAAGAGCGGAAGAGAAGGGATTGTGGTATGGCCATGCCCCCGAGGGTGACTGCTCACTTTCTCTATCTCTGTCTCCTCCAGAAAGTGCACATATCTTATGCAAAAATTGAAAAAAAAAACAGTACTCAGTATGTCTAAAGCTCATTCTCCCTACTAGCTCCCAGCCAAAACCTACTTCTGCACTCCCTATCTCAATATTCAGAAGCATCAGTCCCCCACTCAGTAATTCTGCTTCATTCTTTACATTTCCCTCTTCCTCAGCCTTCTGTTGAATCAAAAACAAATATTGTTAGATACTTCTCAGATAAGTCTCATGTTCTTTCTGTACTCACTGTACTGCTTTAGTTTCAAGAACCCATTGCTATTGTTTAAACTAGCTTGTCTACTAGTTTCTCTAAGTCTCTTCTTGCTTCTCAGATCTGCTCTATAGCTAAAGCCCTCATTTAGCAGTGTTCTTCACTGGTCTTAGGATAGAGACCAGCACTCTTGCCACTCTCTGCTGAAGACAGTATGATGCTGTCTTCTGCCTACCTCGGCAGCTTGATTCCACGGCTGTCTCCCCGATGGGCTATGTTCCACCTACATTAGTCCTCTGTGAGTTCTTTGAAATCAAATGTCTTCTCAACTCAGAGCGTGGGAACCTCTTGTCCCCTCTGGTCTTAACTGTACTTCTTCCTTCTCTGTGCTCAACTTGATTCTATTCCTTTGGGTCTTCTTTAATACGTTCCTTCAGGGACATTTGAGCTAATATATCCTTCAGGTTCATCATGAACTGAATTTTCCTTTGTAGCATTACCTCATCTTTAAATAATGATCTGCTGCGAAGCAGGCAGACCTAGGACCTGACCCTAGAATTCATCTGAGTTCAGACTCCAGGCCCTGATCCACATATTCCACCATCTCCCCACAGACTCCACTGTCAGCACCTTGTGACCAGTGAGTTACTTACATCTTTGGAACATGATGTAAAGAACTATTCTTTTTTAATTCCTTTTCTCACAGAGTTTGAAGGCCTCTGTGGTGGTGTATGTACGCTCAGCCTGTACCATCTCTAAGAGCTGCCATTGCTCCCTCCTTCACAACTCTTTTTTCTTGTACCCTCTGAATGTACCGGGAGTAGCATGATGGGTTTGAACAATTTAATTTAATCTTCCTCGCCCCTACTTTCTTGCATGCTCTCTGCCTTGTGGTCATGAGAGTTGGAAAAGTAGCTATTGTCAGACCAAAAACTACAATTTTGTGATCTTGATTTTCTATGCTATTAATTCCTTTCCATGCTTCTTCATGGCCTTCAGGAGTTGCCTAGTACTGCTATAATAACTATATAATTTTTCAGATACGAGCCCAAGCATATGAACCCTGCATCTCAGAAACCTTGGTCTAACCTGCATT
>NW_006160007.1:2310142-2318877 GCF_000334495.1 Tupaia belangeri chinensis | reverse complement strand
TTCCATGCCTGCAGGACCACTATGATGGGGGCTTGCGAGCCATTAAGTCTGTGCTGGTGGTGGCAGGATCCCTGAAGCGAGGGGACCCTGACCGACCTGAGGACCAAGTCCTGATGCGCTCCTTGAGAGACTTCAACATCCCCAAGATCGTAACCGATGACATGCCTGTGTTCATGGGCCTGATTGGAGACCTCTTCCCTGCCCTGGATGTCCCTCGGAGGAGAGACCTCAACTTCGAAGCATTGGTTAGGAAGGCAGTAGTGGATCTGAAGCTCCAAGCTGAGGACAACTTTGTGCTCAAGGTACATGGGATGTTCCCTCCCAAGATTTCTCTATCTCTTAATTCTTTTCTTAAATAATGGGTTATCCTTCATCTTTAATCCAAAAATTTGCTTTAGGTATATAAATATGTAACTAACTAATAATAATTCATTTCAGCAACTTTTCACTGGGGTTCTGCAATGTGAATACCTGGTGGGAAATATAAGAGAAAGACCCCACCATCAGGGAGCTCATGATCTAATACGAAGAATAAGAGATACAGTTTGCTCTGCTACAGAAGGACCACTTTCATGGGCATTACTTACATAGACAATTACAGAGGAATAACAATGGTATTTCATGGAAGCCATGATAGTTCACAGGCAATTTTTCCAAGTTCATAAACATTTTGAAGTGTCCCTGGGTAAGCTTTCTTATAACTAAAGAATACAACTTAGAGTGGTAGGCAGAATAATGTGTTTATACCAAAAGACACTCACATCCTACTCCATAGAATTCATGACTATGTTGTGATACATGGCAAGGGGGGATTTTAGTTGTAGATGGAATTAAAGTTGCTAACCACTTGACCTTGAGGTGAGAGGTTATCCTGGATTGTACAGGTGGATTCAATGTCATCACAAGGATCCTTATTAGTGGAAGAGAGGAAAAAGAGAGAAAGACAGAAACATAGCAGAATGAAGTGGATTTGAACTGCCATTGTTTTTTTGTTTTGTTTTCCCCAGTTATTTGTCACTTTACTCTAAGGACTGCCTTTCTTTCAGTTTCCAGTAGCTATTTCCTATATTGTATTTGATACCTCACCAGAATATCTTTTATTTTATTTTAATTTCTTTTATACATTCAATCACATATGTCACTTAGCTTGTAAAGTGAATGTTCCAACATGAATCCCAAGATCGTAACCGATGACATGCCTGTGTTCATGGGCCTGATTGGAGACCTCTTCCCTGCCCTGGATGTCCCTCGGAGGAGAGACCTCAACTTCGAAGCATTGGTTAGGAAGGCAGTAGTGGATCTGAAGCTCCAAGCTGAGGACAACTTTGTGCTCAAGGTACATGGGATGTTCCCTCCCAAGATTTCTCTATCTCTTAATTCTTTTCTTAAATAATGGGTTATCCTTCATCTTTAATCCAAAAATTTGCTTTAGGTATATAAATATGTAACTAACTAATAATAATTCATTTCAGCAACTTTTCACTGGGGTTCTGCAATGTGAATACCTGGTGGGAAATATAAGAGAAAGACCCCACCATCAGGGAGCTCATGATCTAATACGAAGAATAAGAGATACAGTTTGCTCTGCTACAGAAGGACCACTTTCATGGGCATTACTTACATAGACAATTACAGAGGAATAACAATGGTATTTCATGGAAGCCATGATAGTTCACAGGCAATTTTTCCAAGTTCATAAACATTTTGAAGTGTCCCTGGGTAAGCTTTCTTATAACTAAAGAATACAACTTAGAGTGGTAGGCAGAATAATGTGTTTATACCAAAAGACACTCACATCCTACTCCATAGAATTCATGACTATGTTGTGATACATGGCAAGGGGGGATTTTAGTTGTAGATGGAATTAAAGTTGCTAACCACTTGACCTTGAGGTGAGAGGTTATCCTGGATTGTACAGGTGGATTCAATGTCATCACAAGGATCCTTATTAGTGGAAGAGAGGAAAAAGAGAGAAAGACAGAAACATAGCAGAATGAAGTGGATTTGAACTGCCATTGTTTTTTTGTTTTGTTTTCCCCAGTTATTTGTCACTTTACTCTAAGGACTGCCTTTCTTTCAGTTTCCAGTAGCTATTTCCTATATTGTATTTGATACCTCACCAGAATATCTTTTATTTTATTTTAATTTCTTTTATACATTCAATCACATATGTCACTTAGCTTGTAAAGTGAATGTTCCAACATGAATACATTTCTCACCAGTCCAGTTTGGGATACTAGCCATTGTTGTTTTTGAAGGTGGAGGAAGAGGCCACAAACCAAGGAGTGTAGTGACTTGTAGAAGCTGGAAATGGAGAAGGAAAGGATTTGGGGCACACACATACATGTGCCTGGTGTGAGTTTCAAGCCAGTGGGTCTGGGACTCAAACCACGGTTGGCCATATGAGAGTCCAGTACCTTAACCACTATGCCACCTATTGACCCCGCCATTACTTGTTCAGGATTCCCACTAAGTTATTTCATGGGAAACAAAATGCTCCCCCTTGAAGAACTCATGGGCTAAAGGGAAGGTCCCTTCTACTCCACTCCAGAAGGAGTTTCTGGCACACAATACTTTCACTGTCAGAAATGAAGCCCTGCTTATGTATAAATAGAACGAGGAATGAATTGGACTTTCCACTTCCCATTGCAAGTAGGTGTCTCTTTTAATTTCTGGGATTTCCTTTTACAGACAGTACAGCATTACCTTGTCCTTTGCAGCTGTGATTGTATCTGCCACTTGGCCCATTTGTCAACCTCTGCCCTCCCAAATTCAGTGGATAGTCTTGTTAAAACAAAACAAAAATGCTAGAGAGCATCCATGCTCACTAGAAGGAGAAAATTTACACCCTATCTCATAGTTAGTTCATCTTTGTAGCCTTAAACTTCAGGGCCTGTGCTTCCTTCCTTGAGAAAGCAGCAAAGCACCTCCCATGGGGAATGGTCACGTTGCCATCCTTTCTACTCCATTTCTCACTTTTTGGGATTTGGATCATGCATGACATGTGCACAGCTGGGTCTGTAACTTGAACTGCACGGTCGGTCTTGCGGTATCCAGTCACCTTAACAACCACCTCACTGACTCAGTGGATAAATGGATGCATGGGGAAGGATGCAGGAGTGGACAAAAAGACTTTAAAAATATGTAATATAGGACCGTAGTAGAGAGGGCCTTGAATGGCAGACAGACAGCGATCCTCTTAAAGGGTCTAATCCTAACAGGTATCCTGACTTAAATCCAAACGATGTCCACAAGATGCCGTGAGCTGAGGATGACCTCTTGGATTCAGGACAGCCGTATCTTTCCAGACTCTCTGGGGGTCTGATGAGGCCATCTGATTCTCTTCCCCTCATTTTCTGCATCTTTTTCCTACTCGAAATTGTTTCTTTCTATTTATTTGCCATTTGGGCCACATTCTGTTTCCTTCCTTTCCTTCTCTTCCTTCTCATAGCTGCTTTCTACCCTTCTGGTAAGACAGATGCTCTCTAGTAAAGGATCTTGGAACAGGTAATATTTCTACCCACTTTTTATTTGCACTGTCCACTTATACTTCTGAAAAATAATTCATCAAAAACTGTCTAATGGGGCTCTGGCTTGAGGTACCATCCTAAGATCCTTAAAAATTATAAGATACATTTCATTCATTTTTTAAAGAAAAAGGAATATGTTCATAAAAGTGTGAAAGCTGGGAAGGGGATATTAGAATAAATTTCTAAAAAGATGGGAAGAAAATGGAAGCGAGTTGACAGATCAAGCAGAGTAGAGGGGGCTGCAGGCCAGAATACACCAGAAGGGGCTTCAGGAGGAGAGGAACCAGAAGGCAGCCATTCTGCCAAGCAGACCCCTAGAGAAGCTCTGGGCTTGGCATTGGTGGTTAAGGAGGGCAGAAATGAGAAAGAGAACTGAAAATAGCCACAGGGGGCATCGGGAAGTCTGTTTACCCCATGATTTTGCCACTTGGCTCCCCTCTGTCTTGCTCAATACTCCTTCCAGTCCACAGCTCCCAAATAATGCAGACTGTGTGCAGCCAAGCATTTAACTGAGGCCAAGAAGGCAAAATAAAGGACCATAAGGAAATGTATAAACTCTACGGGGAGAACTAGGACTGCTTCTGGAATATCGGCAACCCAATTTAAAGCCCTTCCATTCTCTTTGGGGTCCCTCAGTTCGAAAATGAGCTATCTGCTCACTCACCCACAAACAAAAGGACAAAGACCAGGATCTGACCCTGTCACAGAGCCTCTGCTCGGTCCACCTGCCCTGGTCAGTAGCAGAGCACACTCGTCCCAGCCTCCTGGAAAACACAGTGCTGCCCTTTGTTTAGAATTCAGGCTCAGCAACTATTGGAGAAAACCTACAGTGTAAGAGATAAAGACTCACTAACAGACATACACACAGCAACTGAACTGAACCCAGTGGAATTAAGAAAGAAAACATTTAAAATGTTCTAATTCGATTCCTTGAAGAAAGTAAAGAAAACAATATCCACAAAACAAGAATTAGGTGCCATTTAAAAATAAAAAAAAAAAAGGCTGTCATGATCCAACCTGATGATGTAGGTGGGAGCATACTTAAACTGAAGTGGTGAAAGTCACGTGGCCAACTCAGGTTCAGACCCCCCACCCAGTCAGCTTAAAATATACTGGCTGTGCCTGTGTACCCTCATGCACATGCATCTTATGAGCTTAAGGAGATCACTGTGTGCTAAAACGTATTGAGAATGCCTTTCTCTGTATCTCTCTCTCATGCATATATACATGCCCTCTATAATGAATAAAATAAACAAGCTTAAAAAGTTTATGGACAGCATGTACCCTAGTGGTTAGGGGAAGCCAGATCCTATATGATCAACTATGGTTTGAGTGCCATCCCCAGTAGCTTGAAAAACGTGTCGAGTGTGTATGTGTATATATGCCCCCCAACCCCAGCAGTATGGACAAATGGAGGAGAAAGGATTGCAGCATGACCACACCACTGAGTGTGGTGTGCTTTCTCTCTCTCTCTCTCTCTCTCTCTCTCTGTCTGTCTCTGGCAAGTGCACATGGCCTCTGGCAATTTAAAAAGAAAAAAATCAAGAAACTATGGGAGAAGTGTAAAGAGCTCTCTGAATGCAAAATTGTCATTGATGAAAAAAAATTCAGTGAGAAGACTGGAAAATAGAGTCAAGAAAATCTCCCAGAAGATGTAAGTGTATGATAAAGTGTGCACATTTACACATAGAAATTGCAAAAAAATAATAATAATAATAAATAAGATGACATACAAGGGCTCAATCTAGATTATTCAACATGTTACCAATAAGAATTCCAGAAAGAGAACAGAGAAAACTTACTAGAACTAGAAACATTTGTCCACATTGGAAGGACTCAGTACTGAATGGAGAAAACTTAAATGACCTTATATGAAGACTCTTTATAATAAGAGTTCAGAAACTGAGGGTCAAGAAAAGAAAAGAGTAAAAGTTTGTTGGCTGAGTGATGGAGTGGAAAGGTTGTACAAGTGGCCCCAAAATGAATGAAACTCAGGATGACGTCAGACTCTGTCATAATAACATTGGATACTATAAAGGACAAGGAAACCATTCCCTCAAAGTTCTGAAGGGAAATGATTTTAAGACTAGAATTCTATAAAACCAAATTATCATCCAAGGTACTTTGAAAGACTCATAAATTTTATTTCTTCTCTGTAAAGTTTATTTATTTCTTCCATGAATGAGGAAGACCAAAAGAGAGAGAGAAAGAGAGCACCCTTAACAGAGTCTTGATGCTGCATCCCATCCCCAGCTCCAGCTAGCCCTGACTATGGACATGAATGTACCCAGCACACTCAGGAAGGCCTCCAGCCATGAACTTGGAGCTTTCTTGTCTAAGTCAGCCTTACTGGACATCATGTTTTACCACTGCACCTCCACCTTCCCCTTCCCTTTAAATTTATTCGTTTTTTTTTTCTTTCATGAGAGATAAGTTTACTTTATGTGCACTCTTTTTAAATAAGGTAATTTAGGATGTATACAGCAAAACAAAGAATTTTTTAAAATGAGAAATGTCATAAAATTAAAAAATAAGAATTTAATTAAAAACGTAAAAAGGAAAATAAATCTTGGAATGACAGTTATCAGCAGACCTAGAACAAAATCAATCCAGATTAGAGGAGAAAGTCATGGTCTCCAAGAAAGAGGCTCACAAGAAGAATGAATGTATTTAAAGTGATAATAAACTAACAAGTTGAAAACTCTTATGTGTTTTACTTATCTTGTAAGTTATGGGGATTGCGATGGTTAATTTTGTGTGTCAGCTTGACTGGGCCACAGGGTGCCCAGATATTTGATCAAACCTTATTTTGGGTGTGTCTGTGAGGGTGGTACAAATTTCCAGTTGGACAGGATGATTAAGTGCTAGAGATCTACTGTAAAGCACAATAACTATTGTTAATAATAATGTATCATATACGTAAAAATTGCTAAGAAGGTATTCTCACTGCAAAAAAATGGTAAGTATATGAGGTAATAGATATGGTTAATTGTTTTGATTTAATCAATTCATAATGTATACATATATCTAGACATCACAATATGTACTATAAACACAATTTTGTTTGTAAAAGATACCTTAATAAACTGAGGAATGAAGGGATGAAATACTGATACATCCTACAACATGGATGAGCTTGAAAAATAGTATACTAAGTCAAATCATCTAATTACAAATGACCGCAAATGTAATTATTCTATTTATGTGAAATGTCCAGAATAGACAAATCTATGGAGGAAGAATCTTGATTAGGGATTCCATAGGGCTGGGGTAGAAGTCGGGGAAAGAGGAGTGACTACTAATAGGTACGGGTGTCTTTAGGGGATATGAAAGTGTTCAAAAATTAGATTGCAGTGATGGTTGTAAAACTCTTAAAATTTACACTTTAAAAGAGTGAACTGTGGGGCCAGGAGATGACATAGCAGTTGCATCGCTGGATTCCCATATGGCTGACCATGGTTAGAGTCTTGGACCTGGTGGCTTGAAATTCATGCCAGGTACATGTGAGTATATGCCCAAGATCCAGGAGGAGAATGGAGGAGACAGAATTGCAGCATGGCCATCCCCTCTGGGTGCTTCTTTCTTGTCTCTCTCTCTCTCTCTCTCTCTCTTTGTCATGAGTGCACATGACCTAATGCAAAAATCCTCTAAAAAAAAGTGAGTTATATAGTATGTGACATATCTCAATAAAGTTGTTCAACAACAATAAAAGTAGTTGATGGAACTAGAAAACATTTTAAAATATTTACAATAGCAGAGTTTGGTGCCATTATTCAATCAATAGTTAATGCAAAAAAAATCTTTTTTAATCTAGGAATACACAGTCCCCTCTTTCTCGTCCTCTTCTTCCTTCTTCTCTTTTACCTCCTCCTTTTCTTTTTCTTCTTCTTTTTTTAAATGCAATCACTTCAGATTAATTTCACACTGAAAGTCTTGCGAATGCTTTCTACTGTACATAAAATAAAATCCCTGCTACTAAATCCTACATATCAGACCCTACTTGGCTCTTTGACCTCATCTTGTACACTCTCCCACTTTCTGTTCTCTTCGTCCTCCAACCTTGATGTTGAACTTAAAGCTTTGTGCTATAGCTCTACCCAGAATGCTTTCCCTGTTAGTCTTTATGCAGCTCTTTTTCATTCATATCTTAGCTTAAGCATCTCCTCCTTGGGGACCCTTCCCAACTCTCTCCTCATTCCTAATAATTGTCTGACCGAATGACGATTAAGTGAATAAACCATCTTGTCTCTATATTTCAGCCCTCATCGCATATGGGGTGCTGACCCTTCCTCTCTTGACTTCAGCTCTCACAGCAGACACTGGCCTGGCTCACAGGAGAGCGGTTAGGATGCAGGTGAGTGACAAGGTGGTGCCTCTGGCTGAAGTTCTGTCTCTCCAGGTGGTCCAGCTGGAGGAGCTGCTGGCGGTGCGGCACTCTGTGTTTGTGGTGGGTGCCGCTGGTACTGGCAAGTCTCAGGTCCTAAGGTCCTTGCACAGGACCTACCAGATCATGAAACGTCGCCCCATCTGCACTGACCTCAATCCCAAAGCAGTCACAAATGATGAACTCTTCGGCATCATCAATCCAGCCACACGAGAATGGAAGGATGGTAAGTATGAGCAACCCCTGGAGACGTTGCTGCTATCCTCAGAGTCTCTTGGGCAGGCTTTGCTGTGATGGAGGGAACCTTAGACTAATCTGTTTGAGGCCTTAGAAGAAGCTGAAAAGACTAGGATAAAGGAAGAAATTCAGTTTGACTTGGAGAGGACTGTCTCTCCTTGGAGAGAAGGGACTTACAGAGGACAAAGCAGGGCAGGTATGCAGCTGTCTTTTGCTGATTCTGAAGCACAAGCCATGGGGTAGTTGCTGCACTGCCTGGCAATGGATTTAAGGCACATGTTGCATCAGGAAACTCATGGCTTGTTGTCAAAGAAGTGCAGTTAAGCACCCCACAGAGGGCCCCTTTCTCTCTCTCACCATTGCCCCAGGAATGATGGGAAATTGTATGCTATAGATCCCTGTGCCTAAGGCAGGCCCTGGTGACACTGAAGACACCCATTCAACCTCAAGGCCATTCCTAGGAGCATATTCCTTTCTGTAGTGATTCAGAGGAACCCCAACCCATGGTCACACGGTGCTGATCTCAGCGTCACTTTCAAAAAACTAAATACAGCAGACTGACCCTTAGCCTAGTGGTTAATGGA
>NW_006160007.1:2304659-2308797 GCF_000334495.1 Tupaia belangeri chinensis | reverse complement strand
GTTAATGGAGCGAAACCGCAGCTGACTGCAGTTCTAATCCCAGCCCTGGAGGCTTTAAAGCAGCACACTGGGCACATGTGCATGTGTGCCCCAAATCCTGAAAAGACGAAGAAACGGAGAAGTGATTGTGGTGTGATCGTACCCAATTGAGGGGTTCTTTCTCTCCCTCTCTATCTTTGGTGAGCATACCCACCCTCTAGCAAAATTAGAAAGAAAAAAAAAAAAGTATCACTGACAGACATGGGAAAGGGTCACCTGTCACAGAAGAGAAAATTGGGGAAAATAACTCTCTGTAAGCTGATAGGGACACTTTCTGAAATCTATGTGGTTTCTGGGCCAGGGAAATTTCAGCTCCCTCCTAATGGGTTAGCGCCTGACTGCATCAGGGCCAAACCGTCTGGATTTCTCTAATTTAGGAGATTCACTCAGAGGCCTAGAACAAGAGGATTTAATGAGCAGTGACTCTAATTCTTATTTTGCTAACTATTAATGAGGCTTAGCATATTTTCATTCTTATTAGTCTTCGTAATTTGCCCTTTTGTAATTTGTATTCCTTTGTATAATTCTTGTATTTGTTGTATGAATTCCTTATATACTAAAGATAATAACTCTTTATCTCTTATACACACTGCTCAGTTCTCCCCATGTAGTATTTGTCTATACACAGTTCATGGCATATTTTACCTTTCTTTTTTTTTAAAGGTTTTTGCCACAGGGTATATGCACTCACTAGAAAGAGACAGAGGAAAGGAAAGTGAGAAATTACTCCCCAGAGGGATGGTCATAGTACCTTCTCCTTCATTCTCCTCTTGGGATTTGGGGATGCACACACATGTGAGTTTCAAACCACCAGGTCCAGTACTTGAACTGGGGTTGACCATGTGGGAGCCCAGAGCCTTAACCGCCAAACCATCTACTGGCCCCTACCATGCGCATTTTTTAAGAAAGGAACTTTGGATTCTGGTTAGTGGCATAGTGGTGAAATGCAGTGCTCTGAGAGGCTGGCCCATGTGGAGAGGTTCTGGGTTTACATCCAGAGACCTTCCTGGAGACATCTAGGGCTGAGTCTGGGCTGGATCACAGTGTCAGGACTCTGCCGGGGGTGTCTCTCTGTATATTGCTTTTTCTCCTCCCCATGGAAGAATAAATAAATAAAATTTTAAAAATAATAAAAACAAAAAAGGAAATTATGTCTGCCTAGTCTTTTTAGCATCTGGAATTCCTATTTAGTTTATAACTTTCTAACTTTTATCTACAGATATAGTATCATAAATTTGGTCCCTAAGGATGCTTTCTACATTTAAAATTTTTAGCCATCTGGAATTTATTTTTGGGCTTAGTATGAGGTAGGGTAGAGGATCAACTTTATTTCCTTCCAGATAGATAATTGATTGTGCCAGGATCATTTATTAAATAAATTGTTCTTCCCCTCTGAATTTAAACACCAATTTGTCAGTTATTAAATTCCACATGTATTGAGTTCAGATTCAGGGCTTCATAATCTGTTCTACTCACTTATTATCTAACCCTGCACGACATCATTCTGTTTTATTTACATCTATTTTATAGAATATCTAATATCTGGCAAGGTAAGTCCCTTCCCAATATTCTTACATAATTTTCTTGGCTAGTTTCAGCCACTTCTTTTTCTATATTAAATTTAAGCTCACTAATATGATTGAAATTTTAAACTCTGTTGGATTTCTAATTAAAATTTTATTAAACTTATACATTATATTTGGGTAAATTGACAAAGGAGATGTAATAATCATATATCTAATTCATTAAACAAGATAACTTCAAAGTAAATGGAATACAGCCTTTAAAATTTTTTAGTAGAACTTGATAAAAGTACAATTACAGTGGGTTATTTTAATATATCTTTTTTTCCTAATTAGAAATTGCAATAGACAGAAAAATATAGACTTAGAGAAAATGGAAAATACACCATTAAATTCAACAGAACATAACACATGTATTTTATACAACTCTGTATTTTAGTATTCTATAAATAAAAATATTTCTTTCTTAGTTGGTTTACAGCTCATTTTCAAAAATTAAATATTTAGTTGGCTACAGAAGGGCTACAATGAATTTAAAAGTATCAGTTTTAGAGCCACATTCTCTGATAATAATGCAATAGAATTAGAAACATATAGCAAGAAAAGAACCACAAATAATTTTTATTTTTTTTACATTTTACTTGCAAATCAGCAAATGCTCTCTTTGGGCCAGTCCCGTAGCCTAGTGATGAAGGGAGCCAGATTCTATGTGATCAACCACAGTTCAAAACTCAGCCCCAGAGGCTCGAAAACATGCTGTTTGCATGTACATGTGTGCCCCAAATCCCAGTAGGATGGAGAAATGAAAGAAGGGGTTGCAGTGTGACCATATCCCATTGTAGGGAGAGAAGGGTGCTTTCTTTTCCTTCCCCTGCCCCATCTCTGTCTCTCTGGAGAGCACATGCACTCTCTGGCAATTAAAAAAATAACGCTCTTAACTTTAGATCAAAAAGAAAATTAATGTGCAACTCCTCTAGAAAGCAATAAGAAGAATACACATCTAAAGCTTATAAGGAAAAATTTTAAACTCACTTTGTTATAGAAGCTAGGCTGGAAATAAAGTTAATACCCATCTAGAGAAATTATTCAAACTGAACCTGATGAAAATGAGGACAAATAAGCAAAGATAAAATTTTACTAGTCAGAAGGAATTCAAAAAAAATAGAAAAAGATAAATAAATATAAATATTAGATTTTATAAGTACCAAAAAGTAATTCCATTTTGAACACAACTAAGGGGAAAGAGAGTAAATATACATATGATTAGGAATTAGAAGAGGGATATTGTAGTCTGGATATAAACAAGATTAAGTTAAAATAGATTATTTAGATGACTCATATTTTCAAAACTAAAAGACTCGATCACATGATTTCTAGCAAAATATATATTAATAAAATTTGCTCAATAAAAAACAAAACAAGAATACATTAATAAAAAGGAAAATTTAAAGATTGTAGCAGAACAAAAAACAGTTAATTTCAAAATCATTATGAAGAATAGGTTTAAATTATTTTATGGAGCCAAAAAAATCTTGATATCAACTTTTAGAACCATGTACACACATACCAAAAAATAAAAATGCTGGTTTTATTTATTAATATAAGTATGAAATCCTAAATAAAATACAAGTAAATAAAATCTAACAGTGTCTCTAAAGAATAATATGTGGGGACCAACAGGTGGTATGGTGGTTAAACATGCTGGACTTCCACATGGTTAACCACGGTTCGAGTCCTGGACCTAGTGACTTGCTTTCTCATGTTCCCTCTCTCTGTCTTTCTCACTCTGTCCCTCTCTTGTCAAATTTAAATAAATAAATAAATAAATAAATAAATAATTCTATTTTTAAAAAGAATAATATGCTTTGACCAAGTAGAATCTAGAAATTTATGGCAAGATCAATTTTGTTTTATTTTTTTTAGGTTTTTGCGATAGGGCATATGCACTTGCTGGAGAGAAGCAGAGGGGGAACATGAGAAATCACCCTCCCTTCCCATGATGGATGTCCACACTGCAGTCCATTATCCTCCTGGGGTTTTGGGGCATGCCCACACATGCACCTGCATGATTTTTAAGTTTCTAAGGACTCAAATTGCCCACACATGCACCTGCATGATTTTTAAGTCTCTAAGTCCAGGACTCAAACTGTAGTCAGATGTGGGAGTCCAGTGCCTTAACCACCACACTATCTGTTGGCTCCAGATCAGTGACTGTAAAACATGTTAACAAAAAGTATGGAAATGTTAAAGGAGCACATCATTTGATCAGTCAATAAAAATTCAATAGCCAGGGACCAGCAGTTAGCGTAATGGCTATATTGTTGAACTCCCATGTAGTCAACTGCGGTTCGAGTCCCAGACCTGGTGTCTTTTTTTTTTTTTTTTTTTTTTTTGAGAAGTGTTCGCTATAGGGTGTGTGCTCTCGTCAGAAAGACAGAGAGAGACAGAGAGACAGAAAGCGAGAAATCGCCCCCCAGGGGGGATGGTCACACCGCAATCCCTTCTCCTCCATTCTCCTCTCGGGATCTTGGGCACGCGCGCACACGCGCCCGGCGTGAGTTTTAAGTCACCGGGTC
>NW_006160007.1:2293486-2304614 GCF_000334495.1 Tupaia belangeri chinensis | reverse complement strand
GACTACGTGGGAGTCCAGCGACATAGCCATTACGCTAACTGCTGGTTCCCCAGACCTGGTGTCTTAAACTCATGCCAGGCACGTGTGCGTGCATACCCAAGATCCCAAGAGAGAATGGAGGAAAAGGGATTGTGGCATGGCCATCCCCCCTGGGGGGTGATTTCTCACTTTCTATCTCTGTCTCTCTCTCTTTCTGGCAAGTGCACGCACCCTATAGCAAAAACTTCTCAAAAAAAGTAAATAAATAAATAAATTCAATAGCCATTCCTAATAGGAAATTCTAAGTAAAATAAGAATTAAAGAAAATCCCTTAAATAGAAATATTCTGCATCTAAAGAGAAAAGGAAAATAAAATTATTCTGAAAAATGATACACTAAAGCCATTTCTATTAAAATGGGAACAAGTCAAGGAGGCCTATTATCGACATTATTAGTCAGTGTTGCATACTGAGCTTCTAGAAGATGCTGTAGTACAAAAAAATAGACTACATGCTGTAAATTGGAGGAAAGGAGAAAAATTATTGTTTTGCTTCCAGTGCAACTTCATAACTGAAAACACACGAAACATTATTAAAAACTTAATAGAATAACAAGAAAACTTATTAACAGTAACTAAAATAAAAGCACCAACTTTGGTAGCATTTGTCTATACTAGCATAGTCACATAGTCAGTTAAAAATGGAAATACAGAGTAAGAAGATTCCATTCACAATAGCAATAAAAGCTATAAAATATTTATGGATGCATGTAGCTAAAGAGATATATTTTTAAAGCCATAAAAATGTATTAGGAACAACAACCAGTATCTGAATAAAAATGCAGGCCATATCATTGACTGGGAAAAATTTAATATTATAAAAATCAATTCTGCCCAAATTTATACATAAATTTCATGTAACGACAGTTAGAATCATGTTGGGCCTTGTCCCAAAGCCTGCATTTTGCAATTACAGAAGATGAAGATTTTACCTAAAAATGTTTCATGTAATCCCATCATGTCGCAATCACTTGCTGAAATGATTCACTGGGTCCCTTGTTACTTAAAACGCCAGTAGTTTCAGGTGTTGTTGATGATGCCATGAAAAGTTAGACTGAAGCACAGAGAGAATGAACCTTGGGCTGTCAAATTTTGGGGGGAGTGAGATACAAAGCCAGACTGATGAGCCTTTTCTATTTACAGCAGTTTCTACTGACACTATTACATCATTTCTATTTGCATTATTTTCTATTTACATTATTGATGTTATAGCTAACAGGAAAAGTTATGATAAGACAGAACTCACAAAGAAACAGAAAGTAAGGTGTCAGTGGTTTCTTCTAGGCCTGTTCTCTTCCATCATGCGGGAACTTGCCAATGTCACCCACGATGGGCCCAAATGGATTTTACTGGATGGCGACATAGACCCCATGTGGATTGAGTCTCTGAACACTGTCATGGATGATAACAAGGTATCAAAGTGAGGGGGGCTCGGGAGATCCCTGTGCCATCTCTAATCATCTATAAAACCAGTTCCCCAAGGCAGCAGGCACATTTGAAAATCTAGATTCCTTGGGCTGGCCCCATAGCTGAGTAGTTAAAGAAGCTGGATTCCACATGGTCGACAGCAGTTCAACCAGTCAAGTTGCCCAGCTGTGGCATCTTGAAAGACATGCCACCTTGATCAAAAATCCCAATAGGATGGAGAAATAGAGGAGAAAGGCTTGCAGCATGATCACACCCCACTGAGGGGTGCTACCTCCCTCTCTCTCTCTGACCAGCACATGCACATTCTAGCAATTAAAAAAAAAGAAAGAAAAGGAAAAAGAGAAATTTAGATTCTGTCCAAGCTGGCTCAGGGTAAGGCATTTCAGTACCAACAGATTCCCACAAGCAACTTTTGCTTGCTTCAGTGGCACTGCCCCAGATCACGCTGTCCTTGTCATATGTGTGATTTCCTTCAGAATCCCTTGCACATGGATTCACTTAGTATTTGGAACTGAAAGGAATATTAAATCATCTAGTCAGGGAACCAGCAGTTAGCATAATGGCTATGTCGCCGGACTCCCACGTAGTCGACCGCGGTTCGCGTCTCGGACCCGGAGGCTTAAAACTCATGCCAGGCGCGTGTGCATGCGTGCCCAAGAATGGAGGAGACGGGATTGCAGCATGGCCATCCCCCCGGGGGGTGATTTCTCACTTTCTGTCTCTCTGTCTCTCTCTGTCGTCTTGCGAGCCCACGTGTCCTATAGTGAAAACCTCTCCAAAAAAAAAAAAAATCATCTAGTCAAATTTTTTTTGTTTTTTAATCATTTTTTTCTTTCTTAGGTATAAAGAAACTGAGGCTCAGAAATATTTTGAGTCTGTCAAACATCCTCCACAACAAACATTTATCCACTGAGAGTATATTGTATTATTATTATTTCCTTTTACGAACAGTAAGAACTAACTGGATGCTGGTTAAGTGGCTATTAAACTGGTAGCTGCTCCTAAACTTGTTCAGAAAGCACATCCAGATTAGAAGTTTCGAAATGTTTTCAATGTAGACAGTCATTAGAATAAAAGTACGCTCTCCCAGAGGGACTACTTTAAAAGAAACAGTAATAATGTGAAAACTGAAGTCTTTCATTATTCCAATATGGCCTAGATCATTCAAATCATTGACATTGCTTTAAACTATTCAAATAACTTTTTTTTCCCTGTTTTGACTGACAGAAACACACACACACACACCCACACACACACAGAAAGGTTAGGATGGCAGTGTACAGGAGGAGAGAGGGGGGATTATTGTAGAAAATACTTGTCATTGCAAAGAAATTAATCCCCCATAATCCCAACTGACAATAATCAGCCAAATCTCCAGCAGCTGGCAAAGCATCCTGACTCCTTCCTGAGGGGCATGTTTCTCCCTGTGATTTCCAGGTACTGACCCTGGCAAGCAACGAGAGGATTCCCCTTAATCCCACCATGCGACTCCTCTTTGAGATTAGCCACCTGCGCACTGCCACGCCAGCAACTGTGTCCAGAGCCGGTAAGGCCCAAGGAAAGGAGACACCACAAGGCCGCTGAAGGTAGATGGGTGCCTTTGCCTCTGGCTCTGACGGACACACCAAATAGGAGCCAGAAACTGACCTTTCCAAACTCTGGCCCAGTTCTCAACCCTCACCCATGTCCACAAGGGCAAGCAAGCACTGCTAGGGACCTTCAGAGCCTTCAGGGAAGATACATATTATGAAAAACTTATGCATTGATTTCAACATTGTCTTGCACCAAAATGAACTCCGACTTTAATTGCATTTTTCCACGAACTTATAAAAAAATTGCCATAGCGTGTGGGTGCTCACCAATGAGAGACAGAGGGAAAAGAAGAAGGAGAAATAACCCCCCAGTGGGATGTGGTCGCACCACAATTCTTCTTCCCCATTTCTCCATCCTCTCAGGATTTGGGGCACACATGCACATGCACCTCATGTGTTTTTCAAGTTACCAGGGCCAGGATTCAAACTGTGCAGTTGGCCACGTGGACTCTGGCTCCCAAAACTACTAGCTCATGGAGCCAGTCCTCCACGAATTATTGAAATGCCCTCACGTAAGATCAGGGCCAGGACCAGCAGTTAGCATAATGGTTATGTCGCTGAACTCCCATGTAGTTGACCGCGGTTTGAGTCCCGGACTGGGTGGTTTAAACTCACGCCAGGTGCATGTGCATGCATGCCCAAGATCCCAAGAGGAGAATGGAAGAGAAGGGATTGTGACATGGCCATCCCCCCTGGGGAGGTGATTTCTCGCTTTCTGTCTCTGTCTTTCTGGCGAGCGTACGCGCCCTATAGCAAAAAACCTCTCAAAAAAAAAATATATATATATCAGGGTCATGTGATTTTGTTAATTCAGAAATGTGGTAGTGGGAAAGGAGATAGCCCTAGGTACTGACCCTGGCAAGCAACGAGAGGATTCCCCTTAATCCCACCATGCGACTCCTCTTTGAGATTAGCCACCTGCGCACTGCCACGCCAGCAACTGTGTCCAGAGCCGGTAAGGCCCAAGGAAAGGAGACACCACAAGGCCGCTGAAGGTAGATGGGTGCCTTTGCCTCTGGCTCTGACGGACACACCAAATAGGAGCCAGAAACTGACCTTTCCAAACTCTGGCCCAGTTCTCAACCCTCACCCATGTCCACAAGGGCAAGCAAGCACTGCTAGGGACCTTCAGAGCCTTCAGGGAAGATACATATTATGAAAAACTTATGCATTGATTTCAACATTGTCTTGCACCAAAATGAACTCCGACTTTAATTGCATTTTTCCACGAACTTATAAAAAAATTGCCATAGCGTGTGGGTGCTCACCAATGAGAGACAGAGGGAAAAGAAGAAGGAGAAATAACCCCCCAGTGGGATGTGGTCGCACCACAATTCTTCTTCCCCATTTCTCCATCCTCTCAGGATTTGGGGCACACATGCACATGCACCTCATGTGTTTTTCAAGTTACCAGGGCCAGGATTCAAACTGTGCAGTTGGCCACGTGGACTCTGGCTCCCAAAACTACTAGCTCATGGAGCCAGTCCTCCACGAATTATTGAAATGCCCTCACGTAAGATCAGGGCCAGGACCAGCAGTTAGCATAATGGTTATGTCGCTGAACTCCCATGTAGTTGACCGCGGTTTGAGTCCCGGACTGGGTGGTTTAAACTCACGCCAGGTGCATGTGCATGCATGCCCAAGATCCCAAGAGGAGAATGGAAGAGAAGGGATTGTGACGTGGCCATCCCCCCTGGGGAGGTGATTTCTCGCTTTCTGTCTCTGTCTTTCTGGCGAGCGTACGCGCCCTATAGCAAAAAACCTCTCAAAAAAAAAATATATATATATCAGGGTCATGTGATTTTGTTAATTCAGAAATGTGGTAGTGGGAAAGGAGATAGCCCTGAGCTGGCAACTCTCTTCTGCACAAAAGTGTCTCGAATTAGGCTACTCTGAGACCAGTTCTAGCCTCCATGTCAGTAGAGATGACAGCATACCATCATTTCAAACTAACTCCTAGTGGAAATCAGCAACTTCATACCTAAACTTTCCTCTGTCTACATTGACCAAACTGATTAGCAGAGATGAAAGATAAAAAGAGCTTGTCTGGCAAAATAACCTAACTTAAAGAACGATAGTAGAATGGTGCTTGCAGGAGCTATAGGTAAGAAGAACAGCAAAGGTGTTTTCTAATGGATACGAAGTTATGCAGGATCAGTAAGTTCTAGAGATCTGCTCAACAGCACAGTGTCTTAGTTAACAATACTGTTATGCTCTAAAAAGCATTTGTCAAAAAGATAGACAATGTTATTTAGAGATGATGGATATGTTTGCTACCTTGACGGTGGTGTTGGTTTCGCAGGATTATGCATCTGTCCAAACTTGACAAATAGTATATATTAAATATGTGCCTTTTTTGTATATCAATTTTACCTCAATAAAACTGCTGAAGATTTTTTCTTTTTTTAAATTTTTTTTTTAGTTGTGGGGTTTCTTTTTGTTTTGTTTTTGTTTGTTTGTTTGTTTGCTATATAGTATGTGTGCTTGAAAGAGATAGAGACAAAGAGAGAGGGAAAGTGAGAAATCACCTCTGGGAGGATGATCATGCCGCGATCCCATCTCCATTCTCCTCTCAGAATTTTGGCCATACACACACATGCCCGACGTGATTTTCAGGTTATCAGATGAAGACTCAAACCATGACACTGGCCATCTGAGATCCGGCACCTTTACCTGCATGCCACCTACTGGCCACAAAGTACATATTTAAAATAATGATAAAATAAAAAGAACAATAAAAAAAAAAAAGATTACTTGTTTGGTCACTATCATAATGTCAGATCCCCTTTCAAGGCTACACAGGTTGGAGATTAGTCTCTCTCTCTCTCTCTCTCTCTCTCTCTCTCTCTCTCTATCTCTATCAGTTTCCTAGGGTTACAGTAACAAATGTAACAGGCTATCACAAATGCAGTGACTTTTAAAACAACAGACATTAGGGTCCAGCGAATGGCATAGTGGTTAAAGTGCTGGATTTCCACATGGCCAACCACAGTTTGAATACTGGACCTGTTGGCTTAGAAATCACACGAGGTACGTGTGCATGCATGCCCGAAATCCCAGGAGAAGAATGGAGAAGAAGGGACTGTGGCATGGTCATCCCCCCAGGGGATGATTTCTCACTTTCACATCACTGTCTCTCTCTAGTGAGTATATGTGCCCTATGGCAAAAAAGAAAAAAAGGAAAATTATTCTATTGCACTTCTAAAATCTGACATCCAAAATCAAGGGCAGCAAAGGTGTGCTCCCTCTGAAGGCTCGAGGTAAAAATCTTTCCTTGCACCTTCCAACTCATGTGTTCCTTGGCTTGTGGCCCCATAACTCCAGTCTCTACCTTCTCATGGCCTTCTTTATGTGCGTCTCTCCACTTCTGTCTTATAAGGACACTTCTAGGTGTCCCACTCAGATGGTCCGTCTCAAGGTCCTTAACATAATCACATTTACAAAGGCCCCTTTTCCAAGTAAGGTCACATTGACAGGTTCTGGAGGTTAGGCCACGGACATATGTTGGAAGGATTACCTTATGACCCACTCTACATCCTCACCCCATTACTGATACTGCTAACAGCTTTCGGGGCTGGCTCTGTGGTGAGGTGGTAAAGCACTGCTCAAGAGAAGCTGGATCCTACAAAGTAACCCAACCTACATCACTGGCATGGGGCCAACAGATGGTGTGGAGGTGTAGGCAGCTAGCATACCATTTGGCCAACTGCACAGTTCTAGTCCCAGACCTGGTTGCTTGAAAACACAACAGGCACATGTGTATGCATGCCCTCAATTCTGAGAGGAGAGTGGAGAAGGGATTGCAGTGTGACCATCCTCTTGGGAGGAGGTGCTTCCTACTTTCCCTCTTTCTCTGTCTCCAGCAAGTGCACATGCCCTATGGCAAAAATTTAAAAATAATAATAACTTAATAAACCCCTGGCATGGTCAGCATGAAACATTCAGGGCATGCACATGAATGCCCAAGATCTGATAGACTGGATAACTGGAGAATGGGACAGTGGTGTGACTAGACCCTGTGCAGAATGCTCATCTCCCTTTTCTGTCTCTCTCTTTCTCTCTCTCATGCCTGCATGACACTCTATCATGAATAAAGAAGATTTTCAAAATATAATCACAGCCTCCTTCCCTCCTGAGGCTGGACTTGGCCTTAGGATGTTTCTGAACGCTGCTCTACATTGATCTATATTGTCAGTCATTTTGAGTCAGTCAACCAAAAACCTATCTGCCCTCTCTGACCTAGACCAGATCTCTTTTCTTTTTAACTCCAGTGCTCTGCGCATTTTCCACATAAAGAAAAGAGCTCTCTAGGGTGAACAATATAGTGGCATGTATAGCATACCCACTGAACACGATTCTCTGCTCCCAGGGATCCTGTACATCAACCCTGCAGACCTAGGATGGAACCCTCCAGTGAGCAGCTGGGTCGACAAGAGGGAGATCCAGACAGAGAGAGCCAACCTAACCATTCTGTTTGACAAGTATCTTCCGACCTGCTTAGAGGCACTCAGGACAAGGTAGGCCAGGGCATGAGGAGGAGAGTGAGTTAAAGTGGCAATGAAGAGCCTGTTGGCTCACACTTGATATCCCGCTGATGTTCTGTCCTGTCCCTGTAGTCAGGTGTCCCCCAGAGCACTCCCCCCACCCCAGGCACGGCAGATGGCAGAGGGGAACGCACGTTGAGATGATCATGGGTTGGCTGTTGTCAGCTCAGGCAGGAAGTGAGGTGAGTGAAGAGGAGATCTTAAAGTGCCTTTCATGAGTGCCACATGGGTGTATGTGAAAGAGGCCACCCATTGTATCCAGTAACAAGTCTGAGACCTGGATCCCTCAGTTTGTAAGGCAAGCAGCTGGCCTCTCTGAATGATCCAAAGACCACATTGACAGAGCTGGAGGTGACAATGACTTGTGTCAGTGGCACAGGGGCCCACATCCTGCTCTAGCTACCTGGCCAGGTAATGCAGGGTTAGGTATGATACAATGTGCCATTTGACCAATCCTGTGCTGCTGGACATGGTGAGTTCACTTTTCTTCTCTAGGTTTGCAAAAGTAAAAGCAATTAATTACCTATCATTTAAACAGGGGGATAAATACTCTTAACCAAGAGTATACTTATTGCAGCAAGAATATTATCAATGTCTACAGAAAGAGGTCCCATGTTTGGAATCTACTTTTGTATTTTTTTTTTTGAGGGGTTTTTGCTACAGGGTGCATGCGCTCGCTAGAAAGAGAGAGACAGAAAGTGAAAAATCACCCACCTGGGAGGGGATGGCCATGCCTCAATCCCTTCTCCTCCATTCTCCTCTCAGGATCTTGGGCACACACGCACACATGCCTGATTGGAGTTTAAGCCACCAGGTCCGGGACTCGAACCATGGTCAACTGCATGGAAGTCCAGCGATATAGCCATTACACTAACTGCTGGTCCCTAAATTTTTAATTTTATTTTATTGCTATTTGCTGCATCATTCCATGAATCTGGCACCCAGCTCCTCAGTACAGCCGAGAATGAGCAGAGGCTGGTGTTGGGAAGGTGCTGCCTAGATCCTTATTTCCTGAAGAGGCAACCGTTTAGGGCCAGGATAGTGTTTCCTGGAAACTGAAGTCTTCACGCAAAATGATTCCTGGATCCTCATTCACTGACCCAAGTAGCATGGTATATGATTGTGCCTCCAGTCACTGGAGAGTGGAGGCAGAGGGGAAGGGAGAACTTCAGACTGTAGGCCACCGTGTAGTCAGAGGGCCCCAGGCACTTATTCCATATGCTCCCCCACACCCTAAAAAAAAAAAATTCACCCACATAAGAAGCGAAATTTTTATAACTAAAAACAGTCCTGGTTGAGTAGCTGACATAGTGGTATATTTTAGATATTGAATGAAACATTCATTTTAATTTTCTAATTGTTTTGTCATTTCATTTATGTAATAAGGAATGTGTGTGTGTGTGTGTATGTGTGTGTGTGTGTGTGTATGTGTGTGCACAAGAGAGAAAAAGAGAGGGAAGAGAGAGAGAGAAGCACCCTTGACAGGATCTTGTCATGTTGGACTCTCCCCTGCATACCTCCTCTAAACCCCTCAGGACCCCGGGCACTGTGAGCACACCCGGCACAACCCCAGGCCAGCCTCGGGATCTAATCCTGCTGTTGGCCACGTGACTTAGAGTCAGCTACATGGGCACTTGAGTCACCACTGAATCGCAGTGACTGAACCTTGATTTTACAGTTGTTGTACTTCAGAACTGGTTATTAGTTTTCCAAACATTAACATTTTCATAATCCTCGGAAAAACTTTCAGCCCCTGGGTGCCCATAGGTTCTACATTGGGGGATCTAAAGAAATAAATCAGCCCCAGTAGTGGACAATGGTGCTTGGTATAGCAAGTGGGCAGGGGCAACAGAGAAGGGTAAAGCTTTAGGACATAGTCTTCTTCTGTTCCTTATCTTTCCCTAAGACACTTGTCCAATGTAGCCTTTGACTAAAAGTCAGGCCATTTCCTACTGTGGGTGTTGAGAAAAGAGAGGCCAAACTTGTGTGGATTTTTGCATGTGCAAGCATGTGCATCTGTGTGTGTGTGCATTTGTGTGCGCGTATGTGTGCGTATGTGAGGTGCATGCATATGTATGCATATCTGTGCATGCGTCTGTGTGTGCATCTGTGTGTGTGTACTGGGTCAGGCACAAGCCTTTGAAACAAGCTTTGAAGATTCTGCCTCATGTCTCTGCAGAGATAACTTTCCTCAATCTCTGAACCCTACAGTTACCAAGGGAAAATAATAGCTATCACACGTGGGTGCCCTCTCTTTGCGTTAGTTCATTTCATTCTTGCAGAATGCTCCTAAGAAGGCTAGCCATCTCGCAGAACAGGAGCCGAGGTCCCGTGGTGCTCCCATGGCCTCACGGCTTGTTAGCAATAGAGGTCCAGACTTCAAAGCCTTATTTCTGTTTCATATATTACAGTCTCGTAATGCTGGCTTTGTGCAGCCCTGTGAGTACAAAGCTGTGTGATGTCAACATGTATTAATTTTATTGCACAACTAGACCTTGTAAGGGGTGATTATAAAGAAACTCTGTTTGTTCCTTACTGTTCCTGCAAAACCATTTCATGTGGCTGCTTCTCCTCCTGCTGCTGAGTAAGACCTAAGTTGATGCCCACAATTCTTCTGGTCACTCTTCAGTAGTAAAAAGGCATCTGGGGCCAGAACAGAGTGCAGAGGTAAAACAGGATGCTCTGCAGGGCTGAACCACATGGGAGGATTCGAGACTCGTGTCTGGAGACCTTCCTGCATACAGTGGTCACTAAGTGCACCTGACACCCTGGGCTGGCTGAAGCCGGGAGTGGATCATGAATCAGGACCCTGTTGGCAGTGCTATCAGTCTCTCTCTTTCTTTCTCACTCATGGGAGAGATAAATAAAAAGTTTTAAAAAGGAATCTGATCACTTCTAGTCACAGAAACACATTTTTTGTCATTCCAGTGAAAATGTACAGAAGCCAGCTCCAATGACAAAGAAAGCTCTTGTCCCTGCTCCCACTGCTCAGGCTGCAGTGGGAATGGGAAGTGTCCCTGACTTCCTTCCTTATCGCCCCCCGCCCCCGCCCCCAGTTGCCCACTCCCTGCCTATGGCTCTGGCCCCTCAGGATTATAGAGGGACAGAGAAAAAAAGTGAAGGGGACGGAGGGTCTTATGTGTCCAGAACTGGTAGTGGATCTTGAAATCTGACTCCTCTTTCAGAGCTTTGAGAGCTCCTTGGACCCCTCCCCGTGACTGTAGATCTCCTGTGTGTCATTACTGGGAGAATGTGGTTGTCTCTACCTCAGCGTCATATACAGCTCCTCTCACAAACCCCATATGGTTTGCCCCTCCAGGTGACCCCCCTAGCCAGTACCTAACAACCCCACGAGGATTCGGGAAACACTCTGCTTTGACAACCTGGAGGGCAGCCTACTCCAGCAAGCAGATTCTCCACTCCACTCTAAGATCAGCACATTCCCTTGGGGTCTTCCAGGCATGAGCCCTTCCCCAGCTCTGAGTAGTCCTATTGAAGCCTCTTTACCTGCCTCTAGATGTGGGGCG
>NW_006160007.1:2278606-2292995 GCF_000334495.1 Tupaia belangeri chinensis | reverse complement strand
TTTCCCTGCCTCTAGATGTGGGGCAAGCACCTGCCTTCCCAATGGGAAAGGGGGCATCTTTGCACACTGCAACTCTCTCCAAAATTCTGTGTGCTAATTTCCAGTCCCTCCAGCAGCTCCCAGGTTAATCCTCTATATGCCTGCAAGCGTGAGGGGCCGAGGCTGCACCTGGATAGTCTGGTATCTCATCTAAGAATATACACACAGTTGGCATCTGTTGTCTTGGTGACTCATCCAATACTGGGCTTGAGATAGTTCCATTCTATTGTTCTGTTACGAAAATGTGTAAGATATTCATAAAAATAAGTGAAGGAAAGTCCGCTAAGGACTTTTTTTTCTCATTGTTCATGAAAGTAATACCTAGACTGTTAGACCCCATTCTATTGTATTGTTGTAAGAATCACAACTAGATTAAAAACAAGCACAGGGCCAGCCCTGTAGCCCAGTAGTTAAGGGAACCAAATTGCACATGGCCAACTGCAGTTCAAATCCTAGCCCAGGCAACTTGAAAAACATACTGGGTACATGTGCATGCATGCCCAAACTCCTGACAGGAAGGAATGGTGGAGAAGGAATGCAGCATGACCACACCCCACTGGGTGTTTTCTTCCTCTCCCTCCCTCTTTCTCTCTTCAGCAAGCACATAGCCCCTCTGGCAATAAGTAAATAAATAAGAAAAAATAAAAGTTTAAAAAGTAAAATAAATAAAATAAAAACAAACTTAAGACACTGAAGACAAATGTCATACAATGCAAGTTGAAAGCCCAATGCCGGAAAATGACTTCCGAAGTGTCAGTTGATGGTGTCACTCGTCTTATGACAGTCAACTCTGCCTCTGTGCACCCTGTAAGCTCATCATCTCATGAGCGGTGGTGATCCCATGGGATCAGGGTGCTTTTGAGCCATAAGCACCTCTTTATAGCCACCTTTCATTAAGACCTCTAAGGCCAAAATTAAATGTGCAAATGGCATGGTGTTTAAGGCACTGGACTCCCACATGGCCAACCATGGTTCAAATCCTGGGTCTGGTGTCTTGCTTTCTCAATTTCCTTCTTTCTCTCTTTCTGTTTCTTTCTGGTTACTATAGCAAAGGTAAAATAATAATGATGATAATAATAAATACAATTAAATAAGTGATTGCTTTTTTTCAATGTGCAAACATGGCCCAACCATGGGCAGCAACATGCTGGAACCACATGGAAGACCAAGGGACAAATGTCAGGTATACCTGAAACACATTGGGCACACTTGTGACCATGACCCTGGCTGGCTTTGAGGTGTGTGTGTGTGGGGGGGGCAGATCATGGGGAGATCCTGTCAAGGGTGCCTCTCTCCCTCTTTTTCTCAATACAAATAAATACTTTAAAATAAACAAGTTAATTAAAAGCTCAAACATCAGACCACCACAAAGACACAGAGGTCTATTTTCAGTTGAATCATGATTGTATAAAATAACTATCTGCCCCATTCTACTCTCCAGATAAGACTCTGGTCTCAGAAAATATGTTTTCATTGGAAGAAAACCTCTGAGGTGAATAAGTGAAAGGATAAATCTTAGAACTGTATCCAAATTGCCTTTTTAGGTGCTTTGTGACAATTAAAGAGATTGTGAAGGGTGAAACAGTGAAGTGTTTAGCGGTCTCGTTGCAGCCACTTATATTCCCCGAGGACCGAGAGAGGGTCATCAATGAAAAGAGAAGAGCAGAAAAGAGAAGCAAGGGGATCAGAGAAAAAGAAAGGGAAAAAAGGAATCTTCTCAGGAGAGCTCCAGGCTCTTATTTATAAACATAGCTGACCTAAGAATAGCTGATGAAGATAAAGGCTTACGTAGCACTATGGTCCTCTGTAATCCTGCAGAACATGGCAGATCATAATTCCACTGAAACCAACTGGGTTCCATAGCCGTCCCACAGAGCCTCTTGAGTAGATATCCGTGGTGTTTTAGAGTACGTCGGGCCTCTCTTTTCAGGTTTAAAAAGATCATTCCAGTCCCCGAGCAGAGCATGGTTCAGATGGTGTGTTACCTTCTTGAGTGTCTCCTGACCAAAGAGGACATCCCTGCGGACTGCCCCAAGGAAACCTATGAGCTGTATTTTGTGTTTGCTGCCATCTGGGCTTTCGGTGGAGCACTGGTCCAAGATCAGGTAAGGGAATGTGCTGAGGTCAACACCCACGTCGAAACCGTAATAACAGGAACTAACCCTCCAGGGAAGATTTAGAAGATAGGACATGACAGAATTAACTTGAAAACATCAGACTGTTTCGCTAACTACCTATTATGCTGCTAAAGGCATCCATCCCTATAGTGGTGTTTTGTGGGGTGAGATAGATGAGGTTGTGATGTGTTTGGGATTGTTACTTTTGGGTTAGTGAACATATTTCTCATGTCTTGGAGGGTTATGTCGTGTTTGGGTTTGTGCACCTGCTGGGATATAGACAATACATTGCTCCCTCCCCTAACCTGCCGCTGCGATTCCACTTCCTGCTTCTACAGTTTAACTGTTTCAGATTCATTGGTGAGATCACAGTATTTTTGGACTTTCATGTCTGGATGTGTGCTTCAGAGAGAGAGAGAGAGAGAGAGAGAGAGAGGTGATGATGCTATGGAAGCTGGAATGAAAGGAATCCCTTGAGCCTTCTAATCATATTTGAGAACAAGGACGCCAGGCCAGAGTTAACCATCATGTTTGCACACCCCCAAACACAGAGCTGTCCAGAGAAGTTTGGAGCAAAGGATAGGAGTAGGAGGGTAACTTGGTATTTATCTCATGATATTGCTTGAAAATAGTCTCATCCTATTTAAGGGTAGAGATGTTGGTTGAGAATGTCTTGACCTTCTATTCCTTACCCCTTCTCATATTCCAGCCTCTTACTTGATTTATTTCTCTCCAAATAGAAGGCATTTTATTCAGAAACACATATTCAAGAGTATTGCAAACCAGTCTCTTACACCTGACTCTAGCTATCATATCAGCCAGTAGTTGATAGCGGTTAAGAACATGGAGTCTGTTAGCAAAATCTGTTGGCAAATTTTTAAATATGTAATACAGTCTTGGTACCCATAGGCACTAGTCTGTACAGAACATTTCTTCATCTTGGAATTACTCATCTTGGATAACTGAAGCTACACCCTTTGACCCAAACCTGCCATTGTCCCCTCCCCTAGCCTGCCGCTGTGATTCCACTTCCTGCTTCTACAGTTTAACTGTTTCAGATTCATCAGTGAGATCACAGTATTTTTGCACTTCCGTGTCTGTCTTATTTCACTTAGCATAATGTCCTTCTGGTTCATATATGTTGTCCCAAAAGCAGGATTTTCTCCTTCTTTATTTTAAATTTGCTAAAGCACATTCACTTACCAAAGAGAAACCAGGAAAAAGAGAGGCAGAGAGAGAGAGAGAACCCCCAGAGAGAATGGCCATGCCACAATCCCTTCTCCTCCATTCTCCTCTTGGGATCTTGGGCACACACGCACCTGGCATGTTTTCTAAGCCATCAGGTCTGGGACTCGAACTGTACATGTAGGAACCAGCCATCCTAATCACCATCAACTGGTTGGCTAGATTTTCTTTTTTTCTTGAAAAAAAAAAATGCTTAGAAAATAGATTGGCCAGACAGGTAGAATGGTGGTTTGGGTGGCTGGACCCCACATGGCGAACTGCATAGTTCAAGTCCCCAACCTTGTGGTTTGAAAATCATGCCAGGCATGTGTGCATGCATGCCCAAAATCCTGAGAGGAAAATGGAGAAGGGATTGTGGTTTGGCCATCCCCCCTCACTTTACCTCTTTCTTTCTGTCTCTATAGCAAGCATATACATCTTATAGCAAAATAATAAATAAATAAATAAATAAATAAATAAAAGAGATTAGATCCTCTAGTAAGTATTCTTATGACAAACAACAACAATATTAATTAACAAGAGGGCAGAGGAGACTTTAGAGGTGACGGATAGATTTATGCATCATTGTGATGGTTTCACAGGTGTATACAAACATCCGAACTCATTGAGTTGTATACATTAACTATGTACAGCTTTTTAATGATTATTCATATAACAATACAATGGGTTTAAAAAAAAAAAACGAGAAAAACCAAACAATAGCAATTAAAAGAACTTGGACTATGGATTCGAACTGTAACTCCGCCACTATTATCTAGGGACCCTTGGGCAAGTAACTGAACCCGTCTCTCTCCCTCACTCTCCCCAAGCACACAAAGGATGATCCTAGTGCTGCCCCATTCTCGGGTGGCAGTGAGAACGCCTACTGTTCTAATCACCCAACGTGAATGTGTGCAAAGCACCTAGAATATGGCTGCAGCACGTGTGCTCATTATTCACATTTTCCTAACATAACGTTCAGTTTGATGGCAAGTATCTGGTGCCGCCCTCACGGGAAGGGATCAGACAAAATTGCAGTGGTTGGTTGGAGACTTATGATTCACTCTTTCTGGTCTGGGCTGACTATGAAACTCTTTCAAAGGAAGGCAAAAAGTTTCAGCCTCCCAAGGCAAAGCCATGTTCTAAGAATCCCAAAAGGAAGTGAACTGAGACAAAAAGAATCAATAATGGATTTCTATTTTCACAGGCCCTGGTTGTAACATCCATCCTACTACCCATCACCCCTGAATGCATTCTTTGGTGCTCAGAATTCAGGAAGTAGCTCTCACATGCTCGCAGGAAGTGTGTGTTTCTCTGTCTCCCTCCCCAGAGCCAGATGCCCTAGGGACAGAACAGGAACTCTCCAAGGGCTGGGGGTAGATCCATCAGGAGTTTGATACCTGAAAATGCTGCGCTGTCTGTTCTGTAGTCCTTGGAGCCTCTCCATGGACAGCTTCTTTGACAGTTTTACATTTCCTCTTAGAGACAAGGAGGCAGAGAGTCCAGCAGGATAGATTTGACCCAGCTGAAATGCATGGAGATCCCGAAAGCATAAGTTATTGCTTTCCTTCAAATGCAGTCTCTGACCTTTCAGCTGCTCAAATGTCAGACAGCAACTGCTGGGCTTCTCTCCCACACTGGTGCCGAGCAGACAGTGGAATATCGGGATGAAGATACTTGGTCAATTTTTCTGTCTCTGTATAGAAAAGTTTAAATCCAGTCAACTCTTTAAAAACCCAGGAGAAAGCATCCCTCCAGGTGTCCTGACCTCTAGAGCACTTGAGGCCAGTGGGCAGCTCTGCTGGTGGCTGGGGAGAGGATGAGGGAGAAAGCTTTTAGCAGCAGGGTATACACAAGATCCCCCACACCACCTGCGTTAAAGCTACACACTAAAAATAGTGCCATAAATTGGAAAGTAGGAATCTGGCCAAAATATTCACAACACTGATGGTGCTTACATTAAAAAAGCTGTCATTAAAGCAAAGTACAAATACAAATGAATCCTATACCAGAATAGAAGGATCAATTTTTTTAAAAAAAAAATAAGTCTTGGCTAAATCCTTTGCTGTGATCACAGAAAATTATTTCTCATTTGGTAGAAAAGAGCTCTGGATTGCAAGACTGAAAACTTGGGTCCATCTCCCCATTCTGTCTTTCTGTATATAAACTAGGGGCTGGGCCGGCCCCAGGCCTAGTGGTTAAGGGGGTGGATCCCACATGGTTGCCCATGGTTCAAATTCCAACTCTTAAAAAAAAACACACTGAACACATGTGTATGTATCTGTGCCCAAACCCTAACAGGATGGAGGGATGGAAAAGTAAGGACTGAGGTAAGACCATACTCTGCCGGAGGAGTGCTTTCTCCTCGTTTCCCTCTGTTTTTCTTTCTGTCTTTCTCTAGCTAGTATACGAGCCCTGTGGAAATTTAAAAAATAAAACAGGGATTATTCGAACAAACCAAGCTAATCTAGAGCATTGTGAAGATCAAATGAGGTAAAATTGGGTCCTTCACTCTATAACGGCATGCCAGTAAAGCCTTAGTGTCATCCAGGTTAAAGGGTAGGGCGGGAAGAGATCTGTCAGACTCCACAGGAGATGGGGAGTCAGGGGCCTGTTGTATAAGAACCATGGCTGAAGTGGTACCATAGAGCTGCACTGAGACAGGCCTAGCACAGCCTGGTAGAGATCACCCGGTCTCTATCGCGTTCAATCACAGCAGGAGGGGAGGTCGGGCAGCAGGTTACAGGAGCCAGACCAGGCCAGCATGTCCAGCCAGTGGCTGGGCTGAGAAACTGACCAGGTAGCTCAAGGTGGAACTGGAAGTGAGGAAAAGAGAAGATCCACAACTTCATTCTTTCTCGAGGTGGCCCTCATCTCAGAGTCTCCATGTAAGTATAAAACGTGGCTCCCATAGGAAGTTCGAGGTCTTTTAGAATTTTGTCTATGGATAAAATATGAAGTTTCTCCCTAGGCTTCTGACTGGAGACAGTGCTATTGGGAAGCTACCTTGTCCCCTTAATAAACATCAAGTAGGAATGAGATAGCACACATTCGTCCTTGTCTTAGGCCTATTTCCATTCCCAGTTTTTAAAGTTAGTTTATTTATTTATTTCCTGTGAGAGGGAGCAAAAGAGACACAAGTTTCTCTTGACAGTGTCTCACTATGCCATCATCTTACCCTTCCCATCCCCTACTCCCCATCAGCCTTCCACCCAAGCCAGGGTGACGTAGGTACCCACAGGTGTGCCCTGTGTGTTCGGGTTAACCCAGGATTCAAACCCAGGCCCTCACATATGGCTCCAATAGCATTCAGTAGTGCCTTATCCTTATCACTTGGGCCACTAAGCTGGGCCTCCATTTTCACTTTAAAGCCTTCTCATCAAAAAGGCTCCATGGGAACCAGCAGTTGGCGTAATGGCTATGTCGCTGGACTCCCACGTAGTCGACCATGGTTTGCGTCCCGGAACCGTTGGCTTAGAACTCACGCCGGGCGCGTGTGCATGCGTGCCCAAGATCCCGAGAGGAGAATGAAGGAGAAGGGATTGCAGCGTGACCATCCCCCCTGGGGGGTGATTTCTCGCTTTCTGTCTCTCTGTCTCTCTCTGTCTGTCTGGCGAGCACATGCGCCCTACAGCGAAAAAACCTCTCAAAAAAAAAAAAAAACCTCCATGTTTCTTAGTAGATGACAAAATGAGGGGTGTCCTTTCTTCAGAGTTCGAGGCCAGCAGACCCGCTCCATGGTCTGTCCATCCTTTGCCCCGCCCTCATGACTATTTCCTAAATTGCCCAATCTGGATCTCCTTCTTATTTAGGATTTTTCTTAGGATTTTTCCATATATTCAAATAGTGGGTTTGCTCTCTGAGAGGGTTGTCAGTAGCAATAGGTATGTTGTGTGTATGTGTGTGCATGCGCGTGTGTGTTTTGTCTTGACACATTAAGATGGTTTACACACGTAGAGTGCACAGTCCTGTCTTTAAGAGGTTCGTGGTCTAATTGGTAGGCATGTAAATTACATGCCTCTACCCATTCCTTCTGTGAGGGAGACCAGGATAGTGTTGTCTCCCCTACTGTTCTTTGATTTTAGAATTTTAATTCTTTTTTTTTCTTTTGGAGAGATATTTGCTATAGGGCACATCCGCTCGCCAGACAGACAGAGAGAGACATAGAGACAGAAAGCGAGAAATCACCACCCAGGGTGGATGGTCACACTGCAATCCCTTCTCCTCCATTCTCTTCTCGGGATCTTGGGCACACACGCACACACACCCGGCATGAATTTTAAGCCACCGGGTCCGAGACGTGAACCACGGTCGACTACGTGGGAGTCCAACAACATAGACATTACGCTAACTGCTGGTTCCCTAATTCTTTTTTTTTAAGTTATGTATTTATTTATTATTTTTCATTTAACCAGAGAGAGAGAGAGAAAGTGGGAAAATAAACTGCCAGGTCTGGGGCTTGAACCATGGGTGGCCATACAGGAGTCCAGCACCCCAACCACCATGCCATCTGCCAGTCCCACAATTTTAATTGTTTCTTCTTTTTTTTTTGGAGAGATTTTCACTGTAGGGCGCGTGCGCTCGCCAGACAGACAGAGAGAGACATAGAGACAGAAAGCGAGAAATCACCCCCCAGGGGGGATGGTCACGCCGCAATCCCTTCTCCTCCATTCTCCTCTCGGGATCTTGGGCACGCACGCACACGCGCCCGGCGTGAGTTTTTTAAGCCACCGGGTCCGGGACACGAACCGCGGTCGACTACATGGGAGTCCAGCGACATAGCCATTACTCTAACTGCTGGTTCCCCACAATTTTAATTTTTGAAAGAACCTTAGAAATCTTTTCTAGGACCTCATTTTACAGATGAGAAAACTGAGGCACAGAAAGTAGTGATGTGGGGACCAACAGCATAATGGCTGTGCCTCTGGACTCCCAAGTAGTCGACCGCAGTTCGCGTCCAGCTCTCTAGTAGCTTAAAACTCACGCCAGGCACGTGTGCGTGCGTGCTCAAGGTCCCGAGAGGAGAATGAGAGAATGGAGGAGGAGGGATTGTGGCCGGGCCACCCCCCCTGGGGGATGATTTCTCGCTTTCTATCTCTCTGTCTCTGTCTGTCTGGTGAGCACACGCGCCCTATAGCAAAAACCTCTCCAAAAAAAAAACTCACGCTGGGCGCATGTGCATGCGTGCCCAAAATCCCAAGAGGAGAATGGAGGAGAAGGGATTGCAGCGTGGCCATCCCCCCTGGGGGATGATTTCTCGCTGTCTCTCTGTCTCACTGTCTCTCTGTCTGCTGGGTGAGCGTACATGCCCTGTAGCAAAAACCTCTCCAAAAGAAAAAAGAAAGTAGCGATGTGCTTCTGGTTACATACCTGACTTCCCTTCCAAGACTCTCCTCATTCAACCACACTGTGCTCCAGGTGTCGCCATTCTACCCCGTCTGACCCTGACTGCCCTCTGGAAAGAAGTTCAGGCATCTGAGAGGATGCGGGCCAGTCTGCCTCCTTGGGATTCCTGGGCCACACTTGCCCATCCTGCAGTCATGGGCTCCCAGTATCCTTCTGTTTTTGCACCCTTCCCCCCAACCCCAACCTTCTCCACCCTTCCACAGCCATAAGATGCAGCAGTGCTAGAGCGGCTTGGCACATACCCAAGCTTGGTACGACCCTAGAGCACAGCGGTGCCTGGTCAGGGCTGCTCTCAGGAAGTACTGTCCTTCCTGGAGGATTCAGCAGGTCTGCAGATGAGGCCCTTTGCATTCCCCCCAGCCATCTGGCTGGGCTTTAGGGTCTCCAGAAGACCTTGTCTCCTGACCTGCTTTGTTTTTGCAGCTCGTGGACTACCGGGCAGAGTTCAGCAAATGGTGGCTGACCGAGTTCAAGACAGTCAAGTTTCCTTCCCAGGGAACCATCTTCGACTATTACATAGATCCAGAGACCAAGAAATTCGAGCCTTGGTCCAAGCTCATCCCCCAGTTTGAATTTGACCCTGAGATGCCTTTGCAGGTGAGTACAGATGAGCGGCCAAGGATGTGCAGTCATCCCCAGGTATCTGCTGAAGCTCCAGGAGTTGCTCTGTATCCACAGCCTCATATTGTCCTTGCTAGGAGCTAGGCAACCCTGGCTACATGCCTTTTAAATGGAACCCAGAGATGGAGTGAAGTCATAGGCTCCCCTAAGGCTCCCTGGCATCCTGGGAGCAAAGGGGCAAAGGTGGCAGGGACAGAAAACTCTAAAACATGTTGAAGAGATCACGGAGAGACAGAGGAGAGTGGTAGAGAATGGGAATTCTCTATCCAGCTACAAGGAGCCCGGGCATGGGTTGATGGGATGGTCTCACTGTGGATATGAAGGAAGATGCATCTGACCTACGCTTGTTTGGTGAGCTCCACCATGACAGAAGCCCCTCTTCTGAAATGCTCCGAACATTTCATGCTGCATATGCTCCACCTCGAGCCCACCCTTGCTCATCGTGTCCCCATTCCAGGCCTGCCTGGTGCACACCAGTGAGACTATCCGAGTGTGCTACTTCATGGAGCGGCTGATGCAGCGGCGGCGGCCCATCATGCTGGTGGGCACCGCCGGCACGGGCAAATCGGTGCTGGTGGGAGCTAAACTGGCCAGCCTGGACCCTGAGGAATACCTGGTGAAAAACGTGCCGTTCAACTACTATACCACGTCAGCAATGCTGCAGGGTAAGGAGCCCACAGCTGGGGCGGGGGTGTCGGGGCAGCAGAGCTGGAGCCAGCACCAAGTGACTGCCCTCATGCCCAGCTCTAGTCATTTCCTCCACACACCCTCCTCATCTCTCCCCTCCCTCCTTTCCACCTCTATCCCCCTTCTCTAGCTCCCTCTGCTTCCATTCCTCCCTATGGTATTATAGCCATTGAGGACTAGGCACTGATCAGTTCAGCACCTTGATGGCAAAGAAAGCTGAACTCCATTCAGAGATCTGCACTCATAGACTCTGGCACTAGAAGTGTCTCTTGAAAGCATTTCGTTCATGCCTCCTGTCTTATAGATGGAGAATCTGAGGCTCAGGCAAAGGGATGTGATTGCCCCAGGTCACCACCAAGTAGCAAGGTCGACATGACACAACTGGCCTTTTCTTTCTTTTTTTCTTTCTTTCTGATGAACAAATCATAATTGTATGTGTTCGTGGGATACAGGGCGATATTTTGATATATGTCCACAATGCCACCTGATTACATCAAGCTTATTAACCTGTCTGTCGCCTCCCTTCCCTTTCATGTTTGATGGTGAGATATTTAAAATGTGCTCTCTTACTTGTTTTAAATATATAGTACGGTACCCCTGACCACAGTCACCCCGCTGTGCAATGGATTTCAAAGCCTAATCCTCCTGTCTATGTAAAACTTTGCATCCTTTGAACACTAACTCCCCATCCCCTCCCCTCCCCCTGGCCCCACAGCAACCACCCCTCTACGCTCCACTTCTGGGAGCTCAACTTGATTGGATTTCACTTATAAGTGCAATCATAATGGCATTTGTCTTTCTGTGCCTGACAAATGAAAAGGATGGAACTCTTGTCATTTGCCACAGCATGGGAGAAACTGAAGGACTTTATACTAAGTGAGGTAAGCCAGCACAGAGGTCTTCTGGCTCCACGTGGAGCATGCTTTTCACTAGGTGTTCACATGCTGGGCTCCCGAATGGAGGCAGTCTGGGCTTCAGGGCGGAGGCTCACTGCAGAGTATCTCCTCTTGCCAGACTCACCCCTCCTTCATCTTCTCTCATAGCTCAACACATTAACCAAAATCAGCTTTCTTTTGAAGATGCATCCAAGCCAATCCTCCACAAGAGGAGAGAGGCCCAGCTGGGGACACCCTATTCTTACTTCCCAAACAGCAACAGCTTTGCCCCCATTCTGTTGCTTGGCTTGGGTTGACTCTAGTCATTGTCACTCCAGGTGACTCTACAGTGCATTCCTGAGTGAGATGATTGAGGCTGAGCAAGTGGAGGTCCTAATGGAGGCTGTCTAGTGAGTCCTTTTGTGCGAACCAGAGTGAACGCCATAGTGTTGCCTCTGCTCACACTCTTATTCCCCCCATTTTTCTAGGAGAGACCAGCTCACATCCCCACCTTCTTTCTGTAGAGTTTTGCCAGCTTTTCCAGGGTTGGGGTCCAGCCAGCTACAGATGCTTGTAGGGAACAGCACCCTCTCCAACTCTACCTCTCACAGCAGTGAAATACTGAACTGTATTGATGGAAGTCAAGGCTGTCCCCACCTCCCCTTCAGTGACAGAGACTGCCTTGCCTCTCTTTCAAACTAGTCTCTGGGCTTAATTCACTGCGGGGCTGGTAACTGTTTTACAACATCAATTTCCATCCCGCAATTGACTGTAATTCTGACATAAATGCTAACAAGTAAGACAAACTGAACCGATGAAGATTTTTGTCAGCACGTCACTAATTTGTCAAAGATATGAGCATTTTCTATTTGAATACTAAAAGACTATTTCTTCAATGTTTTATATCTTTCACAATGTAGTAGCTACAGATCTGACACACTTTGAAGTTTCATTAACATTTTCTCTATCATTTTATTAAGTCTACAAAACATTAAGCCCTGGTTTACAGCATTGGCCAATTTCCATGGTGTATGTATTTCTACCAATGTGATGCCAGTGAATGTGGCTCAAGAAGAGATACAGTATGTGATGCTGTGGGATATATATTTGGTCTTCATCCCTGGAGTCTTCAACTCCTGAAATCCATGGGATCGCTAAAGTAATAAGTGTCTTTTTGTATACTAATGAGTTGGTTGGTGGCTGGAAACCCCTAGATAATTCCAAGATAGGGGTTGTTATCCAAAAGACCAAGGAAGGGTTAGAATGTTGGGACTTTCAGCTTCATGTCTCCAACCTTCAGGAAAAAGAAAGGGCCTGAATATTGAGTTGATCATTAGTGGTCAATGGATTTAATCCAGTCATGTTCGTGTAATGAAAGCTTCATAAAACCCCAAAGGACAGGGTCTGAAGAGCTCTGGGTAGCTGAACATGTGGAATTTCCTAGACGGTAGTAAGCCCTAGAGGGCTCTATCCACCTTCCCACATGCCTCGCTCTGCCCATCTCTTCATCTGGTAATCATCTATATCCTTTGTAACATGCCTTATAATAAGCCAGTAAATGTAAGTATAGTGGGGAACCACAGGACTCCTACATGGCCATCGATAATCATTGATGGACTCCTACATGGCCAACCACAGTTTGAGTCCTAGACCTGGTGGCTTGAAACTCATGCCAAGTACGTGCGCGTGCATACCCAAAATCTGGAGAGGAGAATGGAGGAGGGATTGCAGCATAGTCATCCCCTCGAGGGGTGATTTCTCACTTTCTGTCTCTCTGTCTATGCATCACACACACGTGGCCAATAGCAAAAATCTCTCAAAATAAATAAACATAGTGTTTCCCTGAGCTCTAGCAAATTAATTGAACCCTAGAAGTAGATCATGGAAAACTGATATGGAGCTGGTCAGTTGGCAGCACAGGTTAAACAACCTGGAGCTCAACTGGCATCAGGAGTGGTGGCTGTCCTGTGAGAGTGACCCCTCAGCCCATGAGGTCGGACGTCATCTCCAGGGAGAGAGTTCCGAAATGGACTGCATAAGAGGACGCATAGCAGCAGCAGGGTTTGCTTGGCATGGAAAACACACACTCACACACACATTTTGTCACAGAATTGTTCTGCATTGTGAAAACATGGTAGGAAGAAACTAAGTTTGGTATTTTCCTATATAGAAGGCTTCAAAAAGTTCATAGAAAGCCCAGCCCTGTGCTACAGTGGTTAAGGGAGCCTAATCCCACATGACTAACTGCAGTTGGAATCCCGGCCCTGGTGGTTTGAAAACTCATGGGGTACTTGTGCTTGAATGTCCAAAGTTCTGATGGGCAGGAGGAATGGAGGAAAAAAAAACTGGATGACTACCTCATTGAAGGTGCTCTCCTTCTCTCTCTGTCTCCCTTCCACTCTCTGGCAAGTGCACATACCCTCTTTTAAAAGATGTGCACATCTCCTTTTTTAAAAAATGATTTTTTATTTAATTGTATTTATTATTATTATTATTATTAATTTGCTATAGGTCATGCCTACTCCCAGAGAGAGACAGAGAGAGGGAAAGTGAGAAAGCAAGCCACCAGGTCTGGGACTTGAACCGCCATTGACTATGTGGGAGTCTAGCGCCTTAACCACTATGCTGCCTGCTGGCCCCTACACATATTCTAAAAAAAAAATTTTAAAAAAACCAGTTTATGGAAAATGGAATTAATTATGAGTTTATTTTAGTGCAAGAAAAGATTGAGTTCCATGCATGATTTTTTCATAATATGCATTCTCTATGAACATTTTGAAGAACCACCCCCCTTGTATTCTCAGACAGGAGCACACCAGTAGAAAGTATTTTCACTTTACAGTTACAACAAATGAAAATAACCTCAAGAGCACAGATAATAGTAACATGTAATAAATAAAATAATTAGGATTGATGTGTTTTGAATATTTACTACCATTGTTTTTAATATAATCTACTTAATTACATGTTCATCTGATTTAATTTAAAGTAATGTCTGTGTTTAACAACCAGCTTGCAAAATTCCCTTACTTTTAACCATCAGCTCCAGGAAGCCAGGGACTTATTCTTTACCCTGTGAGCTCTATGCCATCACACCATGTAATCTTTCACAGTGCCAGGCATCATCGCACGGGGACCTACCTCAGTCCTCAGACCTTCACATGCCTGACTGGTTAAAATACTAGCACTCTATTTTTTTTTAAGAATTATTTATTTAATTTAATTTCATCCAGTATAATTCTTCTTTTTTTAATTTTTTTATTATCATCATAATCTTCTTTATATTACATTGGGTTACATATAACTTTACGGTGTATTACATTGCTTTTTCAAAAGGGAATGCCATGCATGTCAGTCAATACAGAGACATTAATCTCCCCGCTTCAACATTCAATATCTTTTCTATGTTTTCCCCAATCA
>NW_006160007.1:2184812-2277471 GCF_000334495.1 Tupaia belangeri chinensis | reverse complement strand
TCCCCCGGGGGAGGGCCATGCTGCAATTCTCTTCCATTCTCCTCTTGGGATTTTGGACACATGCACACATACCTGGCATGAGTTATAAGCTGCCAGGTCCCAGACTCAAACCATGGTCAACTACATGGGAGTGCAGCGATATAACCATTATGCCATCTGCTATTCCTGATTATCATTATTATTGTTATTATTATTATTAGAGAGAGAGAGATTTTTCTAGTGGGTGTGTGCACTAGCTGTAGAGACAGAGAGACAGAAAGTGAGAAATCACTCTCTGTGGAGATGGCCACGCCACAATCCCTTCTCCTACATTTTCCTCTCAGGACCTTGGGCATGCACACATACATTTGGTTTAAGCCACCAAGTGTGGGACTTGAACCACAGTTGGCTACGTGGGGGTCCTTCAACATAACCATTATGCCATCTGCTGGTCCCATCATTATTATTATTTTAATTTGCTAAGGGCACGGGCACTCACCAGAGAGAGGGAAAGTGAGAAAGCAAGCCACCAGATGCAGGACTCAAATGGCCAGCCATGTAGGAGCTCAGTTCCCCAACCACCACACCACCTACTGGACTCCAAATTTTAACACTCTTTAGTCTGCCTAACATAGTCCCTCATCCTTGTTTTAGGAAAGATATACACGTGCACTTATTTTAAGTACAACTGATGGGATTACCAGCTCTGCCCATGTGCACTATACAATTATGCTAAGAAGAATAACCATCATACTAATAACATTCAGCAAACACTTGCCAGGTGCATGTCACGCACTAACCTGACTTTAGACTTTGACATGTTTTTTCATTTAATTTTTAAAGCCCTGTGAAGTAAGCATTTATATCATTTTCATTTAGATAAAACCAAAGTACAGAGGGAGCTGTTAAATTAGCTACATTTTCATCATATGGTAAGTGGTGGAGCCAGGTTTTGAACTCAGATAGTCTGACTCCAGAGCCTGTCCTCCTAACCACAAGGCTATACTGCTTCCCTAGTCAGACAACTCTTTGAAAAGCACAATAAAGATTTGATATTATTATTATTGATAGTAGTACTATTCAGGTATTCCAGATAAGTGATTTCCTAAGACCTTATTAAAACACTTTTGCGGGAACCAGCAGTTAGCGTAATGGCTATGTCGCTGGACTCCCACGTAGTCGACCACGGTTCGTGTCCCGGACCCGGTGGCTTAAATCTCACGCCAGGCGCATGTGCGTGCGTGCCCAAGATCCCGAGAGGAGAATGGAGGAGAAGGGATTGCGGCGTGACCATCCCCCCTGTGGGGTGATTTCTCGCTTTCTGTCTCTATGTCTCTCTCTGTCTGTCTGGCGAGCGCACGCACCCTACAGTGAAAAACTCTCCAAAAAAAAAAAACACTTTTGCGGGGCGAGCAAATGGTGTGGTGGTTAAAGATGCTGGATTCCTACATGGTCGACTGGGGTTTGAGTCCTGGACCTGACAGTTTGATTTCTTTCTCTCTCTCTCTCTCTCTCTCTCTCTCTCTCTCTCTCTCTCGTCAAATTAAAATAATAATAATAGTAACAACAAATAGAAATAAATAAATAAAAAGAAGTTTTTTAAAATAATAATAGGGACCAGCAGATGGCATGACCATCCGCCCTGGGGGGGGGGGGATTTCCCACTTTCTATCTCTCTGTCTCTATCTTTCTGGTGAACACACACGCCCTATAGCAAAAATCTCTCAAAAAATAATAATTATAAAAAAAGCACTTTTACAAAGTTAAAAATAAAAGAAGAAACTGTAAATAGAGGGGAAAAAATTATAGCCAAGGAAGAAATGAGTTTCTCAAACTGCTCCGACTTGTGGTTCTCACTCTGCATCCCTCACCTGGAGGAATCCGCCCCTCCCTCCTATTGGAACACAGGAAGGAGCCCAGGGGTTGGGGGAGAAATACCAGCTCTCTCTGCAGCTGGGCACTCACCGAAACACTGCACACTGTGTTTTAGTAATCCATGCTGGCCTCGCCATCACATCAGACCTCGATACCATCCCTCCTGTCACTCTGGGAATGGGTGAAGCGGGAATGTCCTCTAAGCCGCCTCTCCAGACCCAGCTAGGACACCAGCAGGCAGCCAATGCCCCAAGGCAGCAAGTGCCCATGTAACCAAGTCTACACCATCTAGCTCACTCCAGTGTGGAAGATGCTGCCTCCTTCACTTGGGACCGCCTTCCTCTGGCCTTAGTCATGGTCCAGACACTCCTGGTTAGGTGTGTCTGGTTAGGTGGTTACCCTAAAATGGCAGGAGAAGGGGTCTCAGAACATTAGAAAAGTGGGAGCCCAAAATTTGCTATCAAAGAGGAAAATAGAACACGAAAAAAGGAAATGCACAATCCCGAAATTGAGCTGTTCTGGTGCCGTTCAGCCGAGGGACAAACCGTCGCAGCCCATCCTGAGCCCCTTACCCTTTTCACAGTCCAGTATTTCAATAGCTGTATATACTTAAGACCCAGTATAGGGCCAGCCCGTGGCTGAGGGCTGAAGTGACTGGATCCCACACGGTTCAAGTCCTGGACCCAGGGGCTTGAGAAAACACGCCGAGTATATATAAAAATATGGATACATGTGGGTGTGTGCCCAAAACCCTGAAAGGAGGGAGAAATGGAAGAAAAGAGATTGCAGCATGAGCAGGCCCCACAGGGGATGTTTTCCCACTTTCCCTGTCTTTCTCTCTCCCTCTCTGGCACGCACAGGCACCCTCTAGCAAACATTAAAAAGAAAATAAAAAAAGAAGACCTTGTGTATTTAAGAAAATAGAACTGCTTGTCTTAAATAATGTGGCATAGTCTTTTAAAAGGCAGCAAGAACACCCAAATGGGGGCACACCATGTGTGTTTACCATGTGTCTGTAATGGCAAAAGACGGGAAACAGCCTGTTACACATACGGCGGATTACTGGCCTCCTCAGAAGTTCAGAGAATGAGGCAACTCTGTACGTACTGAATTGGAACTATTACAAAGTTTGGTTGAGTAAGAAAAGCAAGATGCAGCACTTGTACATTCCTAATTATGTCTCGTTTAAAAAGAAATACATACCAGATCACTCATGGGGTCAAGCCATGGCCTGGTGGTTAAGGGGCTGGATTCCACACGGGATCCCCTATCAGGTAGCTCCAGGTCATGGAATACCTGCCGAGCACATGTGCATGCATGCCCAAAATCCCAAAAGGAGGGAGAGATGGGGGAGAAAGTATTGCAGTGTGACCATTCCCCATGGGGGGAGCTGTCTCACTTTCTTTTTTTCTCTCTGTCTCTCTGCAGTAAGCACAAAAGCCCTCTGACAATTTCTTTTTAATTTACTCACATATATGACTTAAAAAAAGATGAATAAAAATTGACATATACAGAATAAACACACACACACACACACACACACACACACACACCTGTGCCATGTATGCATCTGAAAGCTCCATCCGAAAGGACACAAAAGGAACTAGTAACAACAGTTTTCCTTGGCAAGGAAACTAGATACTGAGTACGGGATGGGGAATCACTTAACTTTTTGTTTAATTATGAAATATTTCAGATATGCAGAAAAGTACAAAAGAGAATGTAACAGATGCTCGGGTCCCATTACCCAGATCTGACAGATGCTAAAGTGCTGGCATTTGCTACGGGCCTTCGCATGATAAGCTCAGCTAATACACCAGCCCGTCCCTTCTTCTTGCCCCTCATTGACAAGGACACTAAAGTCAGCGTGTGTCATTCCAAGTGCACACTTCTGATGCTAACATGGATTCCCAAAACATGTAAGGTTCTGGGTACATTTAACTGTATAGTATATGGTGCTTTCCTTTTGGCAACCTCCTTTTTTTTTTTTTAAGTTTTGTTATCAGGCACATGCACTCATTAGAGAAATACAGAAAAAGAAAGTGAAGAAGCCCCACCCCACCCCACCCCCGGGGGTGGCCATGCTGCAGTCTCTTCTCCTCCATTCTCCTCTCTGGATTTGGGGCACCTAATGCACATGCACCCGGCATGCTTTTCAGGCCTCCAGGTCTGGAACTCAAACCGTGAGGGGGACACGTGACTGTTACTCCAACCAGCATGCCACCGACTGACCCAGCAACTTACTTTGTTAATCATTGTTTTAAGATATTTATTTATTTCTTCCATACATGAAGGAGACAGACACAGAAAGACAACCTCCCCCCCAGGTCACAGTCGACCTCCTGCCTCAGCCAGCCCCAGAATCATGGGCACACGCTTACCCCACGTACTCAGAGGTCTCTGGATGTGAACCTGGAACCTCCCATGTGGGTCACCCTCACAGTGTTTCATGTTTTACTGCTCTGCCACCATCAGGGCCCCTTTAATCATTATTTTAAGACAAGCAGTTCTATTTCATTCATGTTCGCTGCTGCATAGAATTCCACTGTGCAATAAATTACAGCTCATTTATTAATTTTCCTACAGCATACATTTCTCTTTACACTTTTCTTTTTTAAAAAAACTATATTGAGAGGGTCGGCAGGTGGTGTGGTGGTTAAGGGTGCTGGACTCCCACATGGCCAAACTGCAGTTCAAGTCCCGGACCTGATAACTTGCTTTCTCACTCTCTCTCTCTCTCTCTCACCCTGTCCCTCTCTGGTCAAATTAAAGTAAATGACTAAAAATAAATAAAATAAAGTTAAATAAAATAATTAAAAAAAAAACCTGATTATAAAAAAAAATCCCTACACTGAGTTATAGCTGACATACATAAACCTCACATATTTAAAGTATACAATATGATATTTTTTGGAATATTTGCACACTCAGGAAACCATCACCGTAGTTGAAAGCAATGAACTGATCATCACCTCCAGATGTTCCCTCCCGTCTCTTTGAATGCCTCCTTCCCAACCTTCGCCTCCCTGCCCTGGCTCAGGCAACTACTAATCTGCTTTTTTTTTTCCTCACAAATCTTAGCTTGTGTTTTCTAGAATTTTGTGTGATGGAATCACACGATTGTGTGATGGAATCATACGATACACACTTTTTTTTTTTTTTTTTTGCCTGGCTTCTTCCACTCAGCATGATTTTGAGATTTATATAGCTTATTGAGTATCTCAATAGTTCATTCTTTTCATTCCTCAATAGTAAGATAAATATGTAGAACACTCAAAATGATTCCTAGCATACAATAAGTACTTAGTAAATGGAAGCTGCTACCATAATATTAACAAAATACTTCTCAAATTTAAGACTCTGTATTATACAATAATTACTAAACCTTAACTGCCAAAACAAAAAGAACTCAAACAAATCCTTTTCTCTTCCTGCTAGGCCATCAGAATGCTATTTTTACCAAAATCAGTTGGTCTTCTACAGAGGCGGCAACTGCTTGATAATATTGACATCTTTCTTTCATTACACCCATTTCTGGAGTCCCCACTTATACTTTTCTTTTAGGGGAGGAGGTGGAGAGAGATTTTTGCTATAGGATACATGTGATTGTCAGCCAGAGTGACAGAAAGAGAGAAATCACCCCCCACCCCCAGGCGGATGTCCACGCCATAGTCCCTTCTCTATTCTCATTTCAGGTTTTTGGGCACATGCACATGCACCTGGTGCGAGTTTTAAGTCGTCAAGTCCAGAACTCAAAGCACAGTTGACTACATGGGAGTCCAGCAACATTACCATTACGCCATCTGCTAGTCCCATCCGTTGAGTACTTTTCTAATCACAGATTCAGAACTCCTGGAAATATAAATGGCAGTTAGGCTTCAGGTGTTCACTGGTGGATTCAGTGTGGATAGATCACACTTTTACATATATATATACTTTTTACTTTAGGTGTGTGTGCTTACATGAGAGAGAGAGACAGAGAGAGAAAGAAATCACCGTCTAGAGGGCATTGCCACACTGCAAGGCTTTCTCCTCTGGTCTCCTCTTAGAATTTTCAGCATGCATGCACCTGCGCCCAGCATGAATTTCAAGCCCCTGGGTCTGGGACTCAAACTGAATAGCAAGTCATGTGGCATCTAGTACCTTAACCCCATGCCATCTGCTGGCCTGACAGCACATACTTTTTTTATGTTCACAATGAACCAACCTTGTGCTGAGAGCTTTATCCCCATTAGTGCATTTAATCCTCCCTACCCTATGAGATATTTTATCAGTAGTGATTTGGGCTCCAAGTAGAAAATTAGATGTGAGTGGCATAACAAAGACTTTGTTTTGTTTCAGACAACAGAAAGTCTGAAGGCAGGGTGTTACTAATACTAGGTCAATGATATCAATGCTAAAATAGTTGCTATTCTCCTGGCTGCACCCTCAAGGTGGTAGAATGACTGCTGCAACAGCCATCACATCTGTATTCCAAATGGAAAAATAGTGAAATAAAATAAAGAAATGAGGTAATGGCCCTGCCAGGAAATGGTGATAGTTCTCCAGGAACTTCATTGACCTATGCTTATGTCTTAATATTCAGAACTGTGTCACATGGTCACCCCAGCTGGAAAGTGACCAAAGTGGTGGAGGTTGGCAATGGCGTTCATCACAGATCTAATGACAGTCTTCATTTTCACAAGAGGAATGGATGAGGCTTAGAGGTGTTAAGTGGTTTCTCTCAAAGCCACCCTATGAGTTAATAGCAAGGCTGTCTTATTTCATCAAGCTATAGTGGCCTTCTACCTTGAGAAGGCTGTTTTTGATAGTTGTGCATCGTATTTCCATAATAGAATGCCAGCTTTGTTTATCTGATACCTATAGCACATAGCTCGCTTGCCTTTTGATAGTAAATATAATAAGCCCCTCAGTTGGTCATTGAAAATCATAGCCTTTGAGACCGGCAGTTGGCATAATAGCTATGTCACTTGACTCTCACGTATTCAATTGCAGTTCGAGTCCCGAACCCAGTGGCTTAAACTCATGCCAGGCGAGTGTGTGTGTGTGCTCAAGATCCCAAGAGGAGAATGGAGGAGAAGGGATTGTGGCATGGCCATCCCCCTGGGGGTGATTTCTTGCTTTCTATCTCTCTGTCTCTCTCTGTCTTTCTGGTGAGCGCCTGAACCCTATAACAAAAAAAAAAAAAAAAAAAAAAAAAAAAACCCAGAAAGAAAGAAAATCATGGTCTTCAGTTGCCTAGACACCAACACAGGCACAGACCCCAGGCCAACAGCACTGACATCTCAGGGGAAGAGAGGCAGGCATCTGTGTTTATCATCCATCCCACTAGCTTCTCTGAATTCCACAAATCCAGCTACACTGCCTTTTTTCCCTTGATGAGTTACCCTTTAATGGTGTATCCTTGGGTTTCATGGAGAGTTAGCATGATGAAAGATCATTCTAAGTTATTTTTATATCTTTTGCCAAATCTCAGTTGAAGACCATTTTGCAGCCTGTTACATCTTTTGTAAGTACCCATGATGTATGCCTTCTAGAATTTAGTGCCTGAAAGATTTTTTTTTTCATACAAAAGAAAGGATGGATTTGTACCAGTAATCTGGGATGACACGGTTAGCTGTAATTAAATGCAGATTTAGTTCTGAGCTTTCAAGCAAGCAGTTCATAAAGGAAAATGTGAGATAAATTTTTATTTGAGTACAGTAACTATGTCATTCTAGATTACTGGCACAAATAAGTTTCTTCTCATACTGTATTATTTTGCAATCCCTTTTTAGTCTTTATTTATTTATTTTTTATTTTTATTTTTTACGGCACACGAGCTTGCTGGAGAGAGAAGTGAAAGGGAATGTGAGAAATCACCCCCCATGGGAGATGGCCATGCCTCAGTCCTTTCTCCTTCATTCTCTTATTGGGATTTTGGGCACGCATTCACACATGCCCATCATGATTTTTAAGTCACCAGATCTGGGACTTGAACCATAGTTGGCCATATGGGAGTCCAGCATCTTAACCACTACACCACCTGCTAGTCCCTTTAGTCTTTATTTTAATTGGTCTGTTTTAAGTGTCTTCAAATACATTTTTTCTCTTTTTGAAAATATAAATAATTTTAAAAGATAAAAGTGTGTTTTGGCCAGCAAGTGGCATGGAGGTTAAGGTAGATGGATCCCACATGGCCAACTCCATGGTGCGAGTTCCCAACCTGGCAGCTTGAAAATCACGCTGGGAGTGTATGCATACATACCCAAAATCCTGAGAGGGAAAGGGAGAAGAAAGAATTGCAGGGGGGTGATTTCTCACTTTCTGTCTCTCCTATGAGTGTATGTGCCCTATTGCAAAAATCTTTAAAAAAAAAAAAAAAGACAAAAGAATATCTGAAGACCCACAGACAGGAGAGTTTAGAAACGAAAGGAGGAGCAGGGAACTTGGTGAAGGCATTGGTGTGCTTATAACTTCAGTATAAAAGGAGTGAGCCAAAGGCCATGCTTATCACAATCCTGAATTTTCTTACCACTCAATCGGGATTTGAGTTATTAGTTCAACAAATATTTGAGTATGTAATTACACTAATTAGAAAGGAGCTCAGATGTTTGAAACTTCCCGTAAAATAAATCTTTATAACCTATTCATTAAAGGCTTAAGGTCAAACAGGACCTAAAGAAGGTCTACTCATATTCTCAACCTAGGAGAAGTATTGTGCTTATTATATTTTTAAATATAGATGGCTATTATAAATTTAGTCTTCTGAAAAGGAGATGACACAAATCAAAGATTAATTGTCCAAGGTTTACCAACTAGTAGGCAGGACACTCTGACTAGAGTTGGAGGATGGAAGTTTCATGTATAAGGAAATTTAAAACACTCATTTCAGGCAATAGAGAATTTACTCCATCAATTCTAGAGACATAACATCCCAAATTACAAAACATAATTCAGCAATTGAAACTATGATTTTGGAGGATATTTATTATCATATAAAGAGGTTTGCAATATATGAAATTATATGTATACATATATACTAGTAATCTATTCAATATTATTCTGATTTTGTAGAGGAAAATATTTAACAGAACAAATAGACTACAATGAAATATGCCAAAACACTGAAAGTAGTCCTTACTGCCAGGCAATAGAATTAAGAGCTATTTCTACTTTCATAATTATGATTTTCTATGCTTTTTAATCATTCTAAGATGAATATGAATTATTTTTGTAATCATGCAAAGTATGTTATTTTTGTAAGAATAGATGTGATACCCTTACAATATAACTGAAAAGGCCTATCATGTCAAAAATTAGATCATATGAAAGGAAAATAGTTCAAATACGAGTACACAAATTCTACTCATGCGAAGGAAGACATCATTATATTACTAATGATCTCTGTCAAAATTATGATGCAGGCGGGAACCAGCAGTTAGCATAATGGTTACGTCACTGGACTCCCACGTAGTCGACCGCGGTTCGCGTCCCGGACCCGTTGGCTTAAAACTCACGCCAGGCATGTGTGCATGCGTGCCCAAGATCCCAAGAGGAGAATGGAGAAGGGATTGCGGCGTGACCATCCCCCCTGGGGGGTGATTTCTCACTTTCTGTCTCTCTGTCTCTCTCTGTCTGTCTGGCGAGCACACGCGCCCTATAGTGAAAAACCTCTCAAAGAAAAAAATTACAATGCAGGCAATGAGGTAATTAAATTGAGAATTTTTCAAGGGCCAAAGTCATGTTGTAGCTACGTCTAAGAATTAGCTCACAGTAGTGCTTACATGAAGGCCCATAGCTAGGCAGATCTGGGTTAAATCCTAGCTTTGCCACTTAGGAGCCACATGGCCTTGGATAAAAGCCCTTAACCTCAGCCCAGCCACATGGTGCAGGTGGTAGGATGCCTAAGTACATTACTGGAGTCATATGGGAAGGCCCAAGGTTCAGATCTTGTGTCAGTCTGAACATTCCAGGTATGCCTGTGATCCTGGATAGCTGGAAGGCTGAGGGGAGGATCTCAGGTTGGCAAGATTTGTATGTTAGGGGTGGGAGTTGGGGGGGAGGGTGGCCCTCTATCTCTCCTGGAAAAAAGAAAGGGAGAGAAGGAGGAAGGAAAAGTGGGAGGGAATTTTTTTGGGGGGGAGAGGTTTTCGCTATAGGGCATGTGCGCTCGCCAGACAGACAGAGAGAGACAGAGAGACAGAAAGTGAGAAATCACCCCGCAGTGGTGATGGCCATGCCGCAATCCCTTCTCCTCCATTCTCCTCTCGGGATCTTGGGCACGCACACACACGCACCCGGCGTGAGTTTTAAGCCACCGGGTCCAGGACGCGAACCATGGTTGACTACGTGGGAGTCCAGTGACATAGCCATTACACTAACTGCTGGTCTCAAAGTGGGAGGGAATTTTTAAAGAAATCTCTTAATTTCCTAAGCTTCAGTTTTCTCATCTGTTAAAAGATTTTTAAGAGGTAGGGATAATACATCAGAGGGCCCTGTGTCGGGTCTATGAAATGACACACGTCACATGCACCCTACAGAGCTGGGTCCCTAGCAGTGCTCCATGGGATCAGTGAGAATAGGATGATCAGAGACAGCCTAAAGAGGAGTGAGATGTGAGGGTTTACAAAGAGTCTTTCATTGAGTGAGATGGACAAACATTGGAATCACTATCTAAAAACATGTGTTTCTTGTTCTGATTCTAGCAGAGTATTTTTTTTTAAGGTTTTTGCCATAGGGCACATATACTGGCCCAAGAGAAACAGAGAGAGACAGAGAGAGAGTGAGAAATCACGCCCCACCAAGGGGATGGACACTCCTCCACTGTCCTCCCAGGATTCTGGTCATGCCTGCACAAGCACCCAGAATGATTCTCAAGGCTCCAGCTCTGGGACTCATACTGGGGCCAGTCATGTGGGAGTACAACACCTTAACCACCATGCCGCCTGCCAGTCTCTTTAGCAGAGTATTTAACCCACCTTGACCTATCCTTAATTGCAAAATGGGAAAATAAGGCTTTCGTTGCCCATCTCACGGGGTTTGTTATTATAAAATACAGTCATTCACTTCTTAATTTAATAACTGACTTTTAAGCACCCTACTCCATGCTAGATAATGTTCTCAGTCTTGGAGTTTCAACAATAAGAAAACAGGACAATTCCTGTGGAGTTTATACTCTAGTGTGGAAGCCATGAATGGGCTGATAAAGAAGAAAACAGGTAAAAGACATGGGACGTCAGGTTGCAATGAGTGTTTCAAAGAAAAACGAAGAAGAGGCAAGGGACAGGAGGTGGTGGTTTTAACTGTGGGTAGAGTGCCGGGCAGGCCTTACTGACCAATGGCATTTGAGTAAAGAAATGGAGGTGAGGAAACAAGCTATGCTGGCATTTAGAAGAAGAGGATTCCAGAAAGAGGAAACAGCCAGATACCCCTAAATACTCTGGGGCCACAAGTGACTAGTGTGGCAGAAGTAGGGTAGCTGGAGCCAAGTGAAAAGGGGAGCGCTAGGAGGGAAAACAGAGGTGCAAGATTCATAGGAGTTGTAAGACTGGCTTTGGTTTTGAATGAGACAGGGCGCCCCTGAAGAGCTGTAAGCAGGGAACTGGCATGGTCCGATTTATCTTTTACAGGGGTACATTGTCTGCTGCTTTGAGAATATAATGAAGGGAATCCAGGGAGAAGCAGGCAGATCATTTGGAAGGATTGCCAGATGCCATGGTTTGAATATGTCTCCCAAAGTCCATGTGCTAGAAATATAACTGACATTGTAACAGGATCAGGATCAGGAAAGTGAAAACTTGGACGGGACAGTAACGTAGTGGTAAAATGGAAGTGACTCTCTGTTGACCTGTCTGGGAGAAATCTCTCTGAGTATGCTAGGCATGTGCGTGCCTGTGTTTGGAGCTGGCTGAAGCTGAGAGTAGATCTTGGCATCAAGACCCTATCAGGGTGTTGTCTCTCCCTCTCTGTCTCTTTCAATCATGGAATAGATAAACTTAAAAAAAAAAAAGGTGAAAAAAGAGGGTGGAATTGAGAGGTGGGCCCTTTGGGAATCTATCAGGGTGGGGCCCCCATGATTAAATCCTGGGGGAGGGGAGAGTTTATGAGGAGACAAAGACAAACCCTAGACACAGACACATGCTCCTGCCCTCCACCTTGCTGTAATGAAGAGAGAAGACCCTTGCCAGGGGCCAGCACCATGCTCTTAGACTTCTAAGCCTCCAAAACTATCAGCTGAATAAGCTTCTCTTCTCTGAAAGCCCCAAGACTCAGGTATTTAAATTATTAGTAACAGAACCGACCAGCACACAAGGTGAGAGCTGGTGCACAAAGCTGGTGGCAATGGAGATGGTAAAATGAGAAAACCAATTGGAAGCCACACTGAAAATTAAGGGACCATCAGGTGTCGTGGCGGTTAAGGCACTGGACTCCCACATGGCTGACCACAGTTTGTTGTTGTTGTTGTTGTTGTTGTTTGAGAGGTTTTTACTATAGGGCGTGTGCGCTCACCAGACAGACAGAGACAGACAGAGAGACAGAAAGTGAGAAATCACCTCCCAAGGGGGATGGCCACACCACAATCCCTTCTGCTCCATTCTCCTATCGGGATCTTGGGCACACACGCACACGCGCCCGGTGTGAGTTTTAAGCCACCAAGTCCAGGACGCGAACCATGATTGACTACCTGGGAGTCCAGCGACATAGCCATTACGGCAGCTGCTGGTCCCATGGCTGACTACAGTTTGAGTCCCAGACCTGGGGGCTTGAAACTCATGCTGGGTGTGTGTGCATGTATGCCCAGGATGCCAAGAGGAGAACAGGGGAAAAGGGGTTGTGATGTGGCCATCCCTCTGCAGGGTGATTTTTTTTTTCTCTCTCTCTTTCTCTCTCTATCTCTCCAGCCTGCACATGTGCCTTATAGCAAAAAATCTCTTCCATTGTTCTTCAAATAGAAGATGACAGTTAAATGGTGTCTGGTAATGGCAAGAAAAAAACCCAGACCCTGATGGGGCAGCAGGAGCTACTCTATATGGCCATAGCTAGAACTCGAGCCATTCCCAAGAGGTCTCAGGGAGAAATTCAGTAGGAATGTTAAACTGGCATGTGCCTACATATGGGCTTGAGTCTTCAGGCCTGTTCATGACAATCAGAACTCAATGATGTACTGAGAGGGTCATGTTTCCTTCCGTGGCTCAGCTCATGTGTTTAAAACCTTCAACAATGTGGCTACCAGGTAGCGTGTTAGTTAAGGCACTAGACTCCCACATGACTGTGGTTCAAGTCTTGGACTGGTGGTTTGAAAATCACACTGTGTGTGTGTGTGCGTGTGTGTGTGTGCATGCGTGCGTGCATGTGTGCATATGTGTGCCCAAATCCCAAGAGGAGAATGGAGGAGAAAGGATTGGGGTATGGCCATCCCTCTTGGGGGTCAATTTCTTACTTTCCTTCTCACTGTCTCTCTCCAGTGATCACACGTGCCCTTTGACAAAAACCTATTAAATATTTTTTTCAACCTTGACCTTTCTTTCATCTGAAACTTAAATCTACTTCTGCTCATCAGTTCTGCCTAGAAACAGAAGAACTCACTGTTGTTCCATCCTGAATGGGACACAGAGCAGAACTTGGCCAAGAAAGAATGTAAAATGTGTCCGTCCTGAAGGAATTCTTGCTCTCCTTGGAGAATGTATCATCATTTGAGATAATCCAGTGCACTCCATGGCCACTTCTTGCTAACTGACATGTTTCCCCCCTCAACAATCCTTCAGACACATAAAGAGCTTAATCAATCCAAATTACAGGGTCTGCTTAATTCCAGGGACTGATTTGAATATCATTGCTTTGGGAGGAGAAGAAACAAGCCTTTCGAAGGAGAGAATTTCCTACCAGAAGGACTGTTCTCAAAAGCATGTCCTTGGCAGCCCATTAATTATATTTCATTTTGACAGATCTCATATATAGTTGTTGTAACTTTAGGGGAGAAGAAGGTGTTGGGTGATTAATTGGTTGATAGTGTATGTTAATTGGATGCTAATTAAATTTAAATTTAATTCATATTTGAAACACTTAATTTAACTCAGGACCAGGAAATTAGAATATTCGAGCTTCTTGAAGGAACTTGTCTTTCTTTCTGTCACCTTCCGATGTCTATTGACACTTTCTCCTTGTTTACAAACTTGTTTTTCAAGAGAAGAAATCAAATGATTCTTAGTGATTCTAGCTGTACTAGGAGGTGTTGGTTCTTGCAATCCATAAATATTTAATGGCTTTACTAAAAAAGTACATATATCTCCACCCCATTGCTTAAGTTTGTTCTGAACAAGTCCTGTCAAGCTGGGAAAGCGTGCTGTTTGATTACCTCCCCTTGGCTTGGTGGCCAGAGAAACAACTCCCGAACAGAGTCCCTGTGTTTAGTCTCCAGAAAGGCACTGAGATGCTCCAACAGGGGGTCATGAAGACTGAAGGCAGGGAAGGGAGCCATGCATGACACTGGAAGCATTTGAGAAATTGTCTGCGGCTGATGTTTCTACCCTCATCAAGGAAAACCCTATGAGATGAACACCCTGGGAATATTCTTAGTCAGATACCCAGTAATTCCTCCCGTATAGCTCAGCAATGGAGAGAAGCGTCTATCCAGCTCTAGGAAGGAAGCCACAGCCTTCATGCTCCTTCCCTGTCATAGAGAGAGCAGGTCTACCCAGGATCCAGTTACCTGTAGACTTCCTTGGAAATACAGCACCTGACTTGGAACTATGAATTATAGCCAAAGGAGAGTGAGGACCCTTTGTATAGAAGGAGCATGGGCTTTGCCATTTAACTGCTCTAGTTCATATCCTGGATCTGCCTTGGTAAAGTCACATAGGTTTTCTGAGCCTTGGTGCCCATATCGATAAAATGGGATGAGAATAACTGATCTTCCAGTGTTGTTATACAACAACAAATAACAAATGTTCACAAAAACCTGACATGGTACATGTAGTAAGAGGCTCAATTCCTGGTGGGTTTGTCACCATCATGCCTCGTAACGTCCAGGTCCACCTTCTGGTCCTGTCAGAGGCCTGGTCTAGTAGTAGCCATTGTCAGCATCTTCACCGTTGCTGTCTGTACACACGTGCAGGCTGTGCCATGGCTTGTCTGCAACATCGATTCTGTCTTAATACTGGCGTCTGAGGTGTAAAGCCCCTGCTTCTCTCACTAACTGAACCTCTCCTCAGCCGTCCTAGAGAAGCCTCTAGAAAAGAAGGCTGGAAGAAACTACGGCCCTCCAGGCAACAAGAAGCTCATCTATTTCATTGACGACATGAACATGCCTGAGGTGGATGCCTACGGGACCGTGCAGCCCCACACTGTCATCAGACAGCATCTCGACTACAGCCACTGGTAAGGGCAGCCACAGACAGAAACTGGGGGCAAGGGTTGGGTAAAGCCCACGTCAGGGCTGAACGTCAGTCACTCTTCTGCTGGGATTGCGAACCTCACCTTAGCTCTGGTGCCAAGGGAGAATCCCCACAGTAAACCAAACTCCTCCCAAAGTGCTTTGCAGGCAGGGACACAAAAGTGTATCCAGAGAAGGTACCAGTTCTTATCTAAGAAAGAAAGTCTGCTTTTTTTCTTCAAGACATCTCAAAAGGAGCTTTCTTTGGAAGCCTCCTCAATGCTCCCAAAGCAGAATTAACCATCTTCCCCACCGTGACCCCACAGCACAGAGCAGGTGCTGCAGTAACATTTACCGTGCCGCATAGCACCCGGGCTTCTGCAGACCCTCACAGTCTTGCTCTCTTTAGGGCAACTCACTGGGGCTGGGAGTATCTCTTGCAACAGTATAGTTTTTTGTTTGTTTGTTTGTTTGTTTGTTTTAATAAGTTTCTTATTTCTTCCATGAGAAAGAAACAGAGATAGAAGTATCCCCAACAGGATCTTCATGTCATGATCCACCCAGTCTTAGTCAGCCGGGATCGATCATAGGCATGCAAGTGTCCACCTTGCTCAGGGAGGTTCTAAGACGCAAACCCAGGACCTTTCTCATGTGATTCTTGTTGCATTTTTGCTGTGCCACTGCCTGGCCCTGCAACCATAGTTTTTAATAGCAAAAGGTCTGAGCTTTCCAAGGAGAAAAAAAGAAGTCAATTCAGTGATTGGAGACAATGTTGTCTCGCCTTCTTACTCACGTGGAACCAGCTGCTGAGAAGAAGCAGAGAGTGGGAAGAGAGAATTGAAAGAGAACAAGCAGAGTTGCGAGGTAACTTGAGTTGCTCAGATCCCATCATACTCTGTTGGAGGCTGCCATGTGCAATCATCCACAGTCTCCACACTGATATTTGAGTTGAACTATACTGGGAAAAGACAAGAGTCAAGCTAGCTAGTTATACTTAGATTTATAGTCACGAATCTTAAATAGAAGCAGAGGTTTCCTGGGAATTTTATCACATTGTCTTAATCTATTTACAGGTCTACTGTCAGAAACGCCTATGCCATACCATCCCCTCCCTCCCAAACTTCCCACCCCACCTCAGCTGCTGGCCCGGCCTTCACAGAGAGCACAGATGCTGTCTCACTTTCTTGCTTCCACATTGATAACACTTACCTTTTGTACGCTTAATGTTTTTGCACATTCTTTTCTCCCCTCCTGTCACATCCTACCTAAGGCTGAGCCATCCACCAGCATCTTGATTCTCCTCCTCCTCAGTTTCTGAAATCCTCTCTTTATCAAGTAGTTCTGCTATCCCTGTGCTGACTTCTTTGCTAACATGCACTAACTGTACATGAAATTCTTCTGTGTTAAAAAAAAAAAGAAAAAGAAAGCATTTTCTTTTTTTAAATTAAATTTTGTATTATTTTTTTTAATTTGCTCTAGAGCTCATGCACTCACTGGAGAGAAACAGAGAGAGAGGGAAAAGCGAACCACCAGGTTCGGGACTCGAACCACAGTTGGCTATGTGGGAGTCCAACGCCTTAACCACCTTAGCCACCACACCACCTATTGGCCTCCAATAAATCATTTGCTAATCACTATTCTATTTCCTTATCTCTACATAAGCAAATTTCTCTCCTCGGCTTCCTCATCTCCCATTCACGCATCATTCCACTACTATTCTATTTCTGTTCTCTCTACTTACTACACTGTCCTTGCTAGTTTACTAACTGCACTGTTACTGGGGAATCCAAGAGACCCTTTTTGCGTCGTTATCTTTCTTATGTTTTCTGCAGCACCAGATGTGGTTGACCACATCCTCCCTTAGGAAAGACTGTCTTCCTTACGGATGACAACCGCCTCCCCCCACCCCCCCTACTCCTTAGTCCATCCTGGTGTCTCTCCTTCTTATTCTGTTTCCACCAGTACTGGGTCCATCAGAAATTTGTGCCAGGCAGTCTCTACCAGTGAATCTAAATTTCTTCTACCACCCAAACACACAAAAAACACGGCATATCCTACTTCACCTTGACAGAGTCCTCACCTGCCTCAGCCCTCACACAGCTCTCACCCATGCTTTCTGACTGTTCCAGGTACGATCGGAACAAGCTGTCCTTGAAGGAGATCATGAATGTACAGTACATTTCCTGTATGAACCCCACTGCAGGCAGCTTCACCATCAACCCACGACTTCAGGTATAGGAGGAGCCAGGGTCCCTGGCCCCTGAGACCACCTGATGCCCCTTGATTGTAAGTGATAACTGGCCTTTCCCCTTCGAGTATCTCAGGTGGTGAATCAGACAGGATGCCCACTTGTCTTGTTGGGGGGACAGAGAAATTTGTAGTGCTTGAGTCAGGTAACTTTTAGAGCTGGAAGGGGTCATAGAGCTTATCTGGTTCAACTTCAGATGAAAGAACTGTAGGGAGATGGAGTGGCCTTCCCAAGGTCATGTGTATACTCAGTATCAAATTCAGATTCTCCTAATCCAAGTTCAGTTCTCTTTCTAATGCCCCAGGCGGCCATCTTTGACCAGAGGTCCAAAGCCAATCACTCCCCAAGTTATTTTAGACTGAAGTTAAATTTGGGTGGAGCATGAGAAGCGTGATCAGAATGGACAATCTGATGATCTTATGCAAATCCAGAAGAAATGGTGTTTGTTCCATGGTATCCTGTGTCCAGCTCATGGTTTCTCCAACATGCCTGTTTCCTTGCACAGCGTCACTTCAGTGTGTTCGTCCTCTCCTTCCCGGGAGCAGATGCCCTGTCCTCCATCTACAGCACCATCCTGACTCAGCATCTGGTGCTTGGAAATTTCCCAGCATCTTTGCAGAAATCTGTCTCCCAGCTGATCAATCTGGCCCTCACCTTCCACAAGAAAATTGCGTCCACATTTCTACCCACTGCGATCAAATTCCACTACATCTTCAATCTCCGAGATTTCGCCAACATTTTTCAGGTGAGTTCATCTGCTCTGAGACATTCTACAAGACTTAGTGGTGATCCAGATGTTCTCATTCTTAATAAATTAATTAGTTAAGGCCAGACTCTTAGTCCTAGGCAGTCCATATGACATCAGGAACCTGGAGACCAGCAGTTAGTGCAATGGCTATGTCGCTGGACTCCCATGTAGTCTACCACGGTTCGCGTCCCGAACCCGGTGGCTTAAAACTCACGTCGGGCGTGTGTGTGTGCCCAAGATCCCCAGAGGAGAATGGAGGAGAAGGGATTGCGGAGTGGCCATCCCCCCTGGGGAGTGATTTCTCACTTTCTGTCTCTCTCTCTCTGTCTGTCTGGCGAGCACACGCACCCTATGGCAAAAACCTCTCCAAAAAAAAAAAAAAAAGAAAGAAGCAAAACATATGACATCAGGAACCTAAACAGGCAACAGAGAGCTGTGGGCTCCATGAGGAAGGACCTGAACAAAAGAGAGTTATGTTCACAAATTGAATTATATTTCAGCAAGCATTTCTGAGTTGGCTCCTGACCATGAAAGAGGGCTTAGCATCTTGGAGATGAAGTTATATAGTGATTCCAGAAGGCCTAGATGGGAAAATGGTACAAGAAAGAAAAACCTATTTTAAACCCTAGTGGCACACCTATTATTCTTGGGATCAAAGAGAATGTCTCCCAGACCATGCGAGATAGTTGTGCTTCCTCAAAAAACCATATCGTAATCCTCCCAAGATGCCATATGCAGGCCACATCTGCCCCTTCTCAGGTACAGCATCCTCATGCAGCAGGGCCCACAACTCTCCCAACCTGGACAACACTCTGCAGAAACTCCTTTTCAGAGAGATCCTTTCCCAATACAACACTGAGCTATTATTGAGGGAAGAACACCTTTTACATAAGCAGAGGCCACACCGATAGGGAAGCGTCAAAGTGATGTGATTGGGGAGCAATATAACCTCCATTTGGACATAAAAGCAGTGAAAATACTTAATGAGGATAAGACAGTGTGGAATGGGGGAGTGAAGAGAAGAGTATAGAGAAAGATAGCAAGAGAGCAAATAGAGAGGCATGAAATTAGTGGGACACAGATATGGTTTATTACCTATTAATGATGTTGTGTATAGTAGTCTCAATGGGATTGGTCTGAGAATTATTTCATGATGGGTAAAGTCTTTTTACAAGGAAAATAAGAAATAGTGCTTGACTGGTTAAAAATATAATTGAAATAATAATAATGATGATTGGGAAAAACAGTGAAAAGAGATTGAATGATGAAGTAGGGATTTTAATGTCTCTGTATTGACTAACATGCATGGCATTCCCTTTTGAAAAAAAAAAAAAACCAATGTAATATACTGTAAAGTGATATGCAATTCAATGTAATATGCCCTAGGCTCTGCTTGTGCAGGTATGACCCCAAAGAGCCTCAAATAGCAAAGACCGAGACTCCCAAGGACATAGAGCCAGCCTGTTCTAGCATGGACTCTCAGTTATAAGGAACAGAAGTCTGCCAAACACTTGTTCAGAGAGCTAAGAGTTATTTACCAGAGAGGCTTAAAGAAGGGGAGCCAGTAAAGGAAGCCACTAAGCCCCGCTGCATGAAACCAACTCCAGAAACCAACGTGGCTCCCAAGCACTATCCATTTTAAAAAGAGACAGAGACCACAGAGAGCACAAAGGTTGTCCTAGGAGCACACAGCCAGCCAGTGAAGAGCCTGGAACTTAGGCTTCAGGTCCCTAGCCTGGTGCCCTTCCACCATGCCATTCTGTCCTGCCTGTCTGGACTTCTAACGCAGAAACTCAGTGTATGACGATATTGTTGCTTCAACAAGAAAGATTCAGCTCTAAGCCTGGAAAGCCCACAGCTCTGCAGCCTGCAGACCTGGACAGTGGCCAAGTTTGTTTACTCATGATTAGCTCCCATTTATTGAGCATTAATTGAGAAAAAATGTTTTTTGTTTTGTTTTGTTTTTATTAGTTTGTTTTTTAAACCACACAATCCCTCTCTTAAATCTTATTGCAACACTATGGTGTGTGGCAGGAAAGGGGGGTGGGGTGAGCAGAGGGTGGAAGAGGGCAAGAGAGTTACTATTTACATTTCCCAAAAGAAAAAGAGGAGGCAACGTCATTTGATCCAAGTGCCATTGCTCATAGTGACAAAAACTAAAGGGGGAATTTCCTTTCACCAGAAGCACCCCAGTGGTAGCTTAACTAGAGTAGTTTTCAAAATGGCACCTGTGGAATCAAAATGTAAAAATTATCTCATAGTATTGTTATGAAGATTAAATAAGCATTGTCTGGCAAAGCATCTAATCTAGCATCGGTCATATAACTGACCTCAATGAATTATAATTGTTGTAGTTGGCTTTTTTCATAATGAGCACAAAACAGTGTCAATTTATTGTGTGTTTGAGATGAGCAGTACTAGTTTCCTTTATTAATTTGAATTACTTCAATAACTTTAGAAGTTCAATATTGTTATTCTTGTTTGAAAAGTGAGCAAACTGAGGGTCAGAGATGTTATGTACCTTGCCCAAAGTGACACAGTTGCTATGTGTTTGGTGACAGTTTTGAAGTCACAGCTGTCCTCTTCCAATGCCTGGATCTTTCTCTACAAGCTCCCTCTCCATTAGAATTATATCCTTTTGGGACCAGCAGATGGTGTGATGGTTACATTGCTGGACTCCCACATTATCAACCGCAGTCAAGTCCTGGACCCGGCAACTTATAACACACTGGGCACGGGTGTATGTGTGCCCAAAAATTGAAGAGGAGAATAGAGGAGAAGGGATAGTGGTGTGCCCATCTCCCCTGGGGAGTGATTTTTCTCTTTCTGTCTCTCTGTCTCTTCAGTGAATGTACATACCCTGTAGCAAAAATCTCGCTCTCTAAAAAAAAAAAAAAAGAATTACATCCTCTTCTGTGAGGCATGCGTCACCCACGTTGTTAAAAAAATTAAAAAAAAAAAAAGTTCCAGAAAGTTCTTTTAGCTATTCAAAATTCTCTTAGCTGTTTCTGAATTGAAAGCTTTCTCTCATAGTATTGAAAGTTATCTTAACTATTTCTTTTCTTTTCTTTTTTGAGAAGTTTTTGCTATAGGCCGCATGTGCTTGCCAGAAAGACAGAGAGAGACAAAGAGACAGCAAGAAACCCCCCCCCCAGGGGGATGGCCAGGCACAAACCCGTCTCCCCATGGCCATGCCACAATCCATTCTCCTCTCAGGATCTTGGGCACACATGCACATGTGCATGAGTTTAAGCTACCGGGTCTGGGACTCGAACCATGGTCAACTACATGAGAGTCCAGCGACATAGCCATTATGCCAACTGCGGGTTCCTCTCTTAGCTATTTCTGAATTGTTGTTAATGTTACTTTTTTGTCTGTTCTCCTTGAAGGGCATTCTCTTCTCCACAGTGGAATGTATAAAATCCACACAGGACCTAGTGAAGCTCTACCTGCATGAATCAAATCGGGTTTATCGGGATAAGATGGTGGAAGAAAAGGACCTTGATCTTTTTGATAAAATTCAGACAGAGGTTGTCAAGAAAATTTTTGATGTGAGTATTGCCCTGTGAATTTTTTTTCACATTTGAAAAGTAATGAAAATTATGTGAATAATGGCTCTAAGGATAAAAATCTAGCCAATGAACTGGGAAAGGCCAGAGATTAGGTAAGGAAGAGATTCTATCATCATTTTGCCTAGGGGGAAAATTCAGGGGTAAAAATAGATACAAATTAATCATGGCATTGCAGTGTTGAGGACCGGGCCGTGGTGCAGCAGTAATGCAATGGGTCCTGGAGTCCCAGGACCACCTTTGCATGCCAGACACATGCACATAAGCCAACAATCCAAGCTGGGTGAGACTGAGGATGGTTGTAGCCTGAGAACTCTGTTGGGGTGCCTATCTCTCAGTCTGTTTCTCTGTCTTTTTCTTAATGAAAAAAAATAAATAAATAAACTAAAAAAAAAAAAAAAAAGAAAGAAAGAATCTCAGTGTTGAGAAGGTCCGTAGACATCATCTGATTTGAGTGCACATAGGATACTGAGTCTCCTCAGTAGCATTTCCCATATTGGCCATTTCAGATGACACTCCAGCTTCCCTGGGACGCACGATCTCATCTTTCCCAAGGCAACCATTTTAAAACTGTTAATGACTGGAAATTTGAAACTATTTTGAAATTTTGAGCATTTATAGTAATGTTAAAGAATGGACATTTATTCAAGCAATGGTTTAAAATTTGCTTTCCTGTCCGCCAACTCTAGGTCTACAGGCTGTCAGATATAATTTTTTGCTTTCAGAATATATTTTTTTACACTGTGCTCTCAGTGTAAATAACCTCAGCCATTTCCTCTTAGCCATTTCTTATCAGAGTTGGTCTCACACCCAGGGAAACTCAACATCATTTCGATTGCCATTTCCTCTGAAACTGTGGTGCCCAGCTTTCCTCACAAACCCAGCTAGAATCTGACCAAAACAAGATTATCATTTCCCTTTTTGTATGTACTAGTTTTGGGACTGTGTTTCCCAAAATGCATCCTGCTACACAGTTGTACTACAAGATACTCCTTGGGAAGAAGACATCTATGACTAAATGAGTTGAGAAAATGCTTCAAATCATATCTCTCTCTTAGAAATCATACTGCATTGGCTCATTAAAGCTCTAAAATCTTGAATAGCACTAAATCTCATATTATTTCTTAAATGTATTAGACCCTAGCTCTTTTTGCCTTTTATGCAACCTATTAATTATGTACAGAATGAGCAGAGCTTGAATTATGCCTTGGGAAACACTGATATATTAACACAGCCTGAGATGTATTACATTTCTTGGCATCAGAATTACCCCACAGTCAGGTGTGAACCTTCCATTGACCACAGCCCCGCATACCGCTGGCCTGTCCTCTCTTGAACTCGGAAATAATCAAATGAAGCATGCCATGTTGTCCTTAGGCACACCTCATTTAGCTTAGCTCCATATCTTTTCCTAAGAACATCCTGAGTCTACCTCTAAAGATATTTACAGTCCATCCCAACCTACATCATAGCTTTTGAATGTTTGAACAGCATTTTAAATAATTTATTTCAATCTGCATTTTTACTAGGCCAAATGTTCTAAACTCTTCTATTACTTCTCTCCTCACTTCTATGGGGCCCAGTGCTTGGAACACTCACATCCTACACGCCTCTTCCTGAATATTGTAGAGTTGTCCATTTTACATATTCATTGTTAGATCCGCAGATGAGCCTTGGCTGGCTTCATGAGCTGTCCTGAGTTAGCCCTTTAGAGTAGTATCACTCAGTCTTTGAAACAGAGGTCCCTGTATGACTCTGTATACTAAAGCACATCTTTTCTCTGTAGACAAAAGGTTTAATTAATATTGTCTTTCTTCTTCCCCACAACATTCGAAATGGCAGCCTGCAATACTTTAGGCTATACCAAATCTGAACACTGATATCAAGGAAAAATTGTCACCAAAGGAAGTGATGCCATCCTGTTTCCACCATTAAAAGCTTAAAGTTCTCTGATTCAGGGCCCTGTGTGATACGGTGTCACTATTAAGGAATCTTTGATTCACTACATTGGTTGGTTTTCTCGCTCCCTTTACACAGCATGGCTCTGATCATGAAATCTGAGACTTGTTGTTCTGTTCATCAAAGACTCTGTGTAGAGCAAACTTTTCAAAACCACACATGAGTCCCTCCTCTTCTAGATCGTTTTTATAAATTGACTGCTGTCAGAATGGATTCCCAGTATGTTAGCCCATTTTCAAAGTGGGGAAAGCATTCTGCTTTACTTTGCTGTAGGTTTTCCTGACCTAGCTAGAGTAACCCTCCTGCACTGCATTTGCATCTTATCCAAATGTCTGACTGTTTATCATGACTGACTGGTGAACAGAAAAATGTAAGGATTTCCTGTGGCCCTGAAACCATCTTCAAGATAAAAAAAAACTTTGATATTTAACCTTTTGCAGTATTTTCTTCTCATACCCAGGAAACAGTCTGGGTTTCTTTACAGAAGTTTCTGTCATCCTCACTTTTCTCTACGCCAGGCTAATTTTGTTCCATGAGCTTACAAAGCTACCAAGCGACTTATGCCCTAAATAATGTCCCTGCTGGGACACCATCCTGGCTACCTCTCTCCCAGGTAGGGCTTCCAGTCTGAACTTTCGGCAGGCAGGAACCCTTCCTTATGCTGGTGTAACTTCCTACTTGTGTCTTAGAAAACCTGTTCTTTCTTAGACTTCTTTCCTATGACCTTTCTTCCTACCTAAAGTCTCAGGATTTTGACAAGTAGTTCCTTTCTGTCTCCTCTTACATGAAAATAAAAATTTAGTAGCCTCCTTAATACTTGGAGGATAAATTGATAATGAGGAGGCAGAGATTCCATATCTTTAAACCGAGTCAGTGTTTATTCAACATTAGGTAACATATATCCTAAGGGTGAGATTTTACCCAGAGTAAGCCCAAATCCTTATGAACGTTTGTGAGTAGGGGGTTCTACCATAAATGTTTTAAGATTACCAATGTGTCATAAATAAGCCAGTCACTCCAGGATGGCTGGTTGCATTCTTCAAAAACCAAGGCCTCTGGACAGAGCCTGTGAGGTCAGGGCTGGCGATCAATAGTGTCCAATCTTGCAGAAAATAGGAAAGGGTGTGTTACAACACTACTGTGTATTGGGAGCAAGAGCTGTTGGGATGACTGTTGGGGAGGCAGGCCTCTAGGCTGTGACCTCCTTTATCCAACCCTGGTGAAAGAGCCCTTGCCTAGAGAAATCCACCCCTGGGTCTCCACCCACTCCTCTGCTCACCGCTGCCCTGTCACTGTGCATGTGAGCAGCCCACCTCCCATTTCCCATCCCTTGCCCCAAGGAATAATGAACATTATCTGTGACTTCATGGAGCAAGTAAATGAATATTAAGCATCCACTTTATAAGGGCTTCTCAAGAGGGAGGAAGTGTTGGACACAGCACTGATACTTAGTCTTCAGGGAGTTTGCAGAGACAAAAGGCAAATGAGCGTCTCCACTCTGTGTGAAACCACAACTGGAGATCAGTAAGGAGGGTCCTTGTTCCTATGTCTCATCACCAGGACACTGAAGACACTGTGGAGCAAACCCGAAGGCTGAACATGTATTGCCACTTTGCAAATGGCATTGGGGAGCCCAAGTACATGCCAGTTCAGTCGTGGGAACTTTTGACCCAGACTCTGGTGGAAGCCTTGGAGAACCACAATGAAGTCAACACTGTGATGAACCTGGTTCTCTTTGAGGATGCCATGCGCCATGTGTGAGTGTGCTTCTGCTTCTGCCTTTCTCCAGCTGGTCTCTCTTCCAAATGCCAGGGGTCTCTGAGGCTACTTGAGAACACTTTTCTAAAGACAAGTAGCTGGTCACGAGTTGGTCAAGCAGCTGCTCCAGCTTCTGCCACTGGCCCCAGAGGGCAGCCTAGTGCTAAACTCAGGCAGAGCTGGATTTATTTCTGTATCTACCATTTACTGTCCCTGGGTATGACATCTTAACACCAAGGGAAGGCCTGAGATCATAGAAGAGGCATCAGAACATCTCAGCACCCCCATCCCTACCCCATACAAGTCCAAAGGCTAATTTTTAAAACATGAGATAGAGGGGTGTTTTTTTAATTCAAGTACGTACATATTTCAAAAATTGAATATTTTTTTGTGTTTTTATCCAATGAGTCGCTGGAAGTAACCACCAAGCTTCCCAGATAGTTTACACTCACACCATTGCTATTGCAGATCTGAGTTTTATTTACTATCCCTGCCCTCCAAAGTCCTTCTGCCTTGTGCCCTGGCAGTCATGGTCTTCAGCAAGAAAATATGCTTCATCTCTAGCTTCTCTGAACTTTCCTTTCACTGCCAAATTCTAGCTGAAACTTGCCTGACCCCTGAGTCGAGGGAAATTTTTTTTTTCTTCATCCTGTGTATACCAGGGCCTAAAGAGGGATGACTGTCCTCGTTGTCCCCACCCTAATGGCACATTTTGAGTCACTTCTTTTATTATTTAAAAACACAAAATCTTCCAAAGCTGAAGTTATGTGATTTCCATATCTGTTCTCTTTCCTTGTTACTGTCATCTTCTGACACACAATTACCCTTTAACATTTCCCAATGATCTTAGGACTTTTCTGCCTCTTTCTTGTCATCTCTCTCGCCTTACTCATGACTTTACTCCTTCATGGCTTCAATCTAACACCTGGCCTTTCTGTTCCTTGGCCTCCTTTACTCCTGTAATTATTTCTTTTGCCCCATCCATCCACTCACTCACAGGTTCCTACCACGGGATGTCTCTTATCGACAATGGACTCACCTCCAGAGTCTGAATTTCAAGCACCCCACTCTCTGGTTTGTACCTCTTACCCTCCCATTCACCTGCTCTAGGTGTTATTTTTTCTTTTAATAATTATTTATTTAATTTTATTTATTCGTTCATTTATTTTAATTTGACCAGAGAGAGACAGAGACACACAGAGAGAGAGAGAAAGTGAGAAGGCAAGCCACCAGGTCCAGGACTCAAACTGTGGTCAGCCATGTGGGAGTGTCCAACACCTAAACCACCACGTCACTTGCTCGTACCCATTTTTTTGTTTTTGTTTTTGTTTTTGTCTTTTATTACAATTGTTCTTAAACTTCATCAAGATTTCGTTTAACTGGGCCAACTACTTTCTCAAACCCATTTATCCCGCCCTGTGCCCTATCTTTGCTTTCCTCCTTTACCACTTTGTCATCCCAGTGCAGTCTCCTCAACTCTTCTGTCACTGTATCCAAGTGACAAAACCCAGCTCTAGTTAAACCCCCACCATGTTCTTATTCCACACCTGTCCCAAAGCAGCTGGACATGGTTGAGGAAAACTCCCCCACCTCGTTGACTGGTTTTGCTTCAGATTCGCAGCCACAAATATTAAATAGGCCCTCAGCGTGGCTAGAAATCCTCCTCTACTCCTTGGAGTACATTGTTTCCTTCTCCTTCCTGTGATAACTGCATTGCACGTTTTCCTCTCTTCTCAGACTTCCAACATTCTTTTTCTCTTCGTTCCCAGTTAATGAGCACATCTCGTAGTTCACCGACAATGAAAGTGCCTAAGAGAGAACCCTCACATCTCCCTGCCATCACATATATAACAGCCTATTTGCATCCCACATGCACCCCACCGTCCAGTCCTGCCTACCCTACTAGTCGGTTAATGAGCCTCCCTGTTCCTACCTGAAGCCAATTCTTCCTTTTGCCTATTGGATCCCATCTCCTCTTACCTTGGCAATTTTACTTCTATTTCCTCTTCCTCTCTTCTTCTCCTCTTTTCTCTTTTTCCTTTTCTTTCATCTTACCCCATTTAATTTCTAGCTTATATGCATCTACTTATAATCGTGACTTTTAATCATTTATCAAAAAACAATGACCTATCCTTGGCCCTTACACCCTTAATATGTATATATACATTTCCCATTTCTTTGCTCCTGTTCCCAACCAATCTCATCAAGAATGTCATCCATACTTGTTCTACTTTCTCATCTCTGGTGTTTTCCTTAATCCCCTTGTTACTACTTGAAGTAAGTTCTCATCATAGTCACCCCAGACCTACCTCTTGCTACAATTCATTGTCACTCCTAGGTCTTCACCTATTATTGCTTGACCCCTACTGCACTTGTCATGATCACTCACTCTGTCTGCTTATTTAAAGCCAATCAACACATAAGCATTGACTGGACAATCTTAACATGAGTGCAGGAATCTTTGTTTTAGTCACTGCCAGATCTCCAGTAACAGAGACAGTGCTGCAGCCCTGCAGATACTCAGCACAACTTCTTAGCTTGTCACATGGGCACAATAATAGAGGAGAATACAGAGGGAAGGGGGATAGAGAGTACTGAAGGGACTCCAACATTAAATGAGGCCATTGGGAAGGTCTTACTGAGAAGGCACCATTTGAAGTGATGTGTAAGAGCTACACCTGACATAGAACTCATTTTGGACCTGGTGCATAATATGTTGCATATATCAACCCACTTAGTCCTCACAAAAAAATATTAAGAAGGTAAGTTCTATTACTATCCACCTATCATAAATGAAGAACTGAGGTGCAGAGAGAGAAGAGGGAAGTCGTCAAGTCACGCATCTCACAGATAAGAGAGCCCAAATTAACACTCATCAGCCTGGTTCCAGAGTCCATGGTCGTGGCCATTACACCATGCTGCCTTTTATCTCTCCCTGATCCAGTGCAAGCACCTCAAGGACAAGATTGTCTTGTTCAGAGCTGACACCCAAATACCTTGGACAGTGCCTAGCAAGATTGTCTTGTTCAGAGCTGACACCCAAGTACCTTGGACAGTGCCTAGGTGTTGAATGAATAGGGTTAAAGATGTTTGTTGACTGAGGCAGCAGTTCAAGTCCCGAATCTGGTGACTTGAATACTGGGCACATATGCATGTACGCCCTACATCCCAGGGGAAAATGGAGGAGGGATTGTGGCACTTTCCCTCTCACTGTCTCTGTCTCTTTGTCTCCAGCAAGTACACACACTCTAAGGGGAAAAAATTGCTCGTTAACTAACAGCTTCTATATTTTTCCTCCTCCGTAAGAGCTACCAGTGTGCCTCCATCATAGACTTGGAATTGAGGCAAGTCTTTGTTCTTTAAGAACAAAAAGACCAGCAGATGGCATAATGGTTATATTGCTGGACTCCCACTTAGTCAGCCACAGTTTGAGTCCTGAATCCGACAACTTCAAACGCACACTGGACATGTATGTGTGCGTGCTCAAAATACTTAGAGGAGAATGGAAGAGAAGGGATTGTGGTGTGGCCATCCCCCCTGGGGGGGGATGATTTCCCACATTCTGTCTCTCTGTCTCTCTGGTGAACACACATGCCTGATAGCAAAAATCTCTCTTAAAAAAAAAATAAAAAGAACAAATTTAATTTGGGAGTTTCATTTAACGTGGTTGCCAATGTGGATGATCAAATTGATATTGGTGCTATAGAAAAATAAGGGCTGACTATGAAAACTGTCTTTCCTCCCGAGGCTCATGAATAGACTAAAAATAGTTTCCAAAAGGAAGCCTGAGCCACATTTAGCAATGGCAAAATAACTGGAAAAATCAACTGCCTTCAGTGGGACAGTCTGAAGAATAAAGTGCATTTGGATATACAATTTCCTGTACCTTGTTTAAGAAATGTCAGAGTCCCATTATTTATCATTCTACTGCCCTTCCTTCCCTTCCCTGGAGCTCATTGATCCCTCTTTGCTGCCCCTACTGGCCAGATAGAGCAGAAGCATTCTCTTCTCAGATCAGAAAAAGGAGCAACAGACAATACAGTGAGAAACACACAGTGGATGCTGGCAGGTTCCATGGACTCTGCACCAACACAGATGGTTTTGGACGCGCTCCAGGAAGGTTCTACCTTCTGAGACCCATGGTGGGAATAGGACAGGGCAGAGAAGGAAAGGGGCTGTATGTCCCTTCTCTGAGGGACCCACTGGTCCCAGGGGCTAAGGCAAGATCTATTTCACAGTGCAATAAAGCACAGGCTCCTTCATACTTCATGTGTTTTGTCCTCACCACATGCACTCTCAACATGTTCTTTTATTGACTCCCTACAACTTCCTGCTTTGGTCCTCTTCCTTCCTACAGTGTTGGTGCTGAACCAATAATAAAGCCCTGTGTGCGGGACCAGCAGTTAGCGTAATGGCTATGTTGCTGGACTCCCATGTAGTTGATCGCTGTTCCTGTCCCGGAGCCGGTGGCTTAAGACTCACGCCAGGCGCGTGTGCATGCATGCCCAAGATCCCGAGAAGAAAATGGAGGAGAAGGAATTGCAGCGTGACCATCCCCCCTGGGGGGTGATTTCTCGCTTTCTGTCTCTCTGTCTGTCTGTCTGGCGAGCACATGCGCCCTATAGCAAAAACCTCTCCAAAAAAAGAAAAAAGAAAAAGCCCTGTGTGGTGATTGTGGACATGAGTTCTAGAGACAAAGCAGAACTACATTCAAATCCTGATTCTGCCACACATTAGCTGGAATAAGACACTTAACTCCCCTAAGCCTCAATTTCCTTATATGGAAAATGAGGATTATAGAATGCCTACGTAAGGGCCAGTCAGTGGCATGGTGGTTGAGATGGCTGGATCTCTCATGACCAACTGCTAGCATTTGAATCCCAGACCCAGAGACTTGAATAACATGCTGGACACATGTGCATTCATGCCCAGAATCCTGAGAAGAGAATGGAGAAATTACTGTGATACGGCCATCCCCCCTAGGGAGTGCTTTCTCACTTTCCTTCTCTCTCGTTCTCTTTGTCTCTTTCTGGCAAGAACACATGCCCCATAGCAAAGTTAAAAACAAGAAAAAGATAAAAGCACGCCTATACGATAGATTATTGTCTATCGGCAGTGCTTTGCACTTAATAAGTAGTCAATAGATAGTAGGGTCTTTTTCTTTGCACTGCTGCTTGCTTACATTAATGATACCATTTTGCTCTTTAGCTGACTTTCTCCACCGTTTCAGCAGATTCTTTTTTTCTTTTAAGTTAATTGTCAGAGGGCATATGTACTTGCCAGAGAAAGAGAGAGGGAAAAAGCACCCTCCTCATGGTGTATGGTCACTCCACAATCTCCTCTCATTCATTTCTCCATCCTGTTGGGATTTGGGGAAACCATAAACATGTGCCCAACATGTTTATCAAGCTGCCAAAGCCAGAACTCAAGCCATAGTTAGCCTTTCAAATTAACCACTAGACTATAGGCAGTTCCCTTTCAGTAGATTTTTGTTTGCCTTTTTCTTTTTATTTTTTCTGAACAGGTTTTTCAGTGTGTGTGTGTGTGTGTGTGTGTGTGTGTGATGCTTTAGACTGGGTCTTACTGTGTTGTGATCCTCCTGCCTCAGCCTCCTGAGTAGCTGGGACTATAGATAGGCCCATGTTATAGCACCTGGCTTTTTAAGGTAGGGTTAGGGTTGAGGACTTGAACCTACACCTCCCATGTGTCTTTAGCCTACCAAACAATGTCATTTAGCACACACTAGCATGGCTGGGCCTTGTTCTGCTTTTTCTTAAAACCTTAAACTAGATCTCTTACCTCACTTTTGGTATATTTTTTATCCATTTTTTTCTGTCCCTTTTATTTTCACTCCTATACGTATTTTCTGCCTTCTCTATTTTCTTAGAATCACCTTTCCTTTTATGCTCCAAATATCTATCTTATCATCCCCGAAGGAATATGTGTGTGAGTGTGTGTGTGTGTAAGTGTGTATGAGTGTGTGTGTGAGTGTGTGCCTGTGTGTTTAATCTTCCATAAACCAGCTTCCTCCAGCTGTGCTGTGGAGCATCTTTAGCTTTTGTTTTTAATCTCCCAGAAATTCAGTAATGGGCTGCCTTGGTTTTCTGGTCCAGGAGCCCTTCAGAATATTGATCTTCTTTTTAAATTTTGTAATTTAAATGCAGAGTCCTTTGCCCTCGTCAGAGGTTGTTAATGAATCCCCAGCTGGAGTCTAATGCTGACGGTTGCAAACTTAACCGTTCCTCTTTGGAAATTTCATCACTAACGATGCATTCCCCTTTAGATATTGAATAACTGGGCCATGCTAAACTGAGCTCAGAGCTGGGGTGCTGGGAAGCCCAGAGAACCCAGTTGGACTCTAACTTTCCTTCCATGCTCACCTTTCTCTTTCCTCCACTAATTTTTTCCCATCTCATCTCTGAACCAGAAGAGATGGCCTGGGCATCTCAGCAGTCGCCATCTAATGTAGACACAAAGTAGATCATACCTTGCACCTAGTGCATGAATGATTAGGTACATCACCCTAAATGTGTTGCTGAGTAGAAGGCAGGGGTTGTTCTATTGCAGTTCAGCAAAACTTTCTGTGCCTTTGATATGCTACAACTACAGAGAATACAAAAAGAGTGTAGGCGCTATTCAGACATCTAGAAACCATGGTTTAATAAGACAGCAAGAGAAATATTAACTTTGTCTGGTACTAAACAGAGACTAAGTATCACTATTAAATCATTAAAGTGAGAAAGTAAAATCAGAAAAGAACTAAATGTAGGTCAATAAATAACTCCTAGGCCAGCCACTACGGTGTGGCAGTAACACAATGCTCTGGAATGCTAGAGCCGCATGGGAAGGTCTCAAGTTTGTGTTCTGAGGTGTTGGGACACTTGTGCCAGGTACACATGTGCACAAGATTCAGCCTGGTTGAGGCTGGGTGTGGATCATGGCACATGTGTACCTAATGAAAAAAAGAAATAGGGACCAGCAGTTAGCATAATGGCTATGTCACTGGACTCCCATGTAGTCGACCGTAGTTCGAGTCCCAGGCCCAATGGCTTAAAACTCACACTGGGCATGTGTGCATGTGTGCCCAAGATCCTGAGAGGAGACTGGAGAAGGGATTGTGGAGTGGCCATCCTCCCTGGGGGGTGATTTCTCGCTGTCTCTCTGTCTTTCTGATGAGCACACACACCCTATAGCAAAAAGCTCTCCAAAAAAACAAACAAACAAACAAACAAAAAGTAAGTGGCTCCTGAATATTTAAGTGAGTTTTTAACTACATAAAGTTTAGGGATATACAACTTTCTCCATATTTAAGATGCCCTAAAAAAACTAAAAGGTGAAAGTGACAAATTGGAGGATAATTCAAAACATACCTAAAGGAGTCTTACCAATCTAGAACTCTTGAAATGAAAAGTAGGCAAAAGACATGAAGAGAAAATTCACACAAAATAAATACCCAATTATTAATACTATAAAGAATGTTTAATTATCTAGAAATCAAATAAGTAAAAATGGAAACCATAATGTTTTCATTACTATTATTAAATTCATTACTACTATTAAAACCATAATTTTTCCATTCTAACTATTAAATTGGAAGATTTTAAAATACATACAAAAGATCCCAATGTCCACAAAAATTGAGGCCTGCTGCCCCGGGGGAGTTGTGAACTCACGTGTCCTTCTGTGAGGGTGTTCCCATCTGTTTTGTGGCTAATAACAGAAAATACCTGAAATAAAAAATGGACTTTATTCAGTTAGAGTAGGAGTTCCAAGGTCCAGGTCACTTCTGGTGGGGACTTCTGACTGTGTCACATCATGGCACTGGCCAGAAGAGTGTGGTCTGTGTTCCATGTGTTTGCCATTCTCATCCCTTCTCCCCCTTACAAGTCATGAGAAGTCAGTGAGAGCCCTATCCTGGCAACCTTAACTCTAAATTTTTCCCAAAGTCCCACCATTTTACACCATAACAAGATTAAATTTTAACCTTCTTAATCCTGTTACAATGACTGGACATATGAATTGGGGTTGAGGGATATATTCATATTATGGTATAGAGTTGCCTTCTCAGCAGCGAACACATCCCACAGGAGAGAGGAGGCAATGAGGACCCACAAACATTAGTTTACTTATGCTAATGGTGACCAAGTCATCAGTGTATGAGAGAAATGTTCCGTCATAAGAATAAACCCTAAATGTTCAACATGAGTCCTATAATTTCATTTGAGCTCATAATTTGTGAACACATTAAGCTCTGCCCACCAAAATTACTCCCTAGCTCTTCTTCCAAATTAGGCTTAGCTGGACCTTAAATTGCTCCATCATTTGAATATGATATTTCTGATTATAATCTCATTAACACAAGGGAGGGGTAAAGGACCGGAGTCTGTTCAATTCAATCTCTAGTGTATCTTCTGCTCTATTTTGCCAAACTTTACCTGATTCTTTATCCTCTCACTTTTTGGGTCCACAGACCACCAACACTGGTTGTCTCTTCTTCCTTTTCCATTTCTTCTCAGCAGCTTGATCACTGGGTTTTGTAATCTCAGATTCACAGACTTAACACATTCTAATTCAACTAATGCAACTCAATATATTCTCAGTCTCCAATATATGGACTCACCTTTGATCAGTTCTACCTAAGAAGACTACTAATTTGCACCATCAGCCTGGAAGGCAGTTTTTCAGTACATATCAAATACCATAAAAACTGTCTCATGGGGACCAGCATGTGGTGTAACGGTTACATTGCTGGACTTCCACATAGTCGACTGCAGTTCAAGTCCTAGACCCACAGCTTAAAACTCTCACTGGACAAATGTGTGTGTGTGTGTGTGTGTGTGTGTGTGTCCAAAATCCCAAGAGAAGAATGGAGAAGATGGGATTGCAGTATGGCTATCCCCCCAGGGTGTGATTTCTCACTTTCTGTCTCTCTGTTTCTGTCTATATCTCTGGTGAGCTCACACACTCTATTGCAAAAATCTCTCTCTCTTAAAAAAAAAATAAAAGGAAGAAACGGTATTATGGGCCAGCAAATGATATGGAGGTTATGGCACTAGATCCCACGTGACCAATTGCGCATTCAAGTCCCAGATCCAGCCGCTTCAGAATCTCACTGGGTGTGTATGCCTGCGTGTCCAAAATCCTTAGAGGAGACAGGAAGAAAAGAGATTGCCATGTGAACATCCACTATTGGGAGCTGGAGTGATTTCTCATCTCTCTCTGGCGAGTGTATGTGCCCTACAGCAAAAACCAGCAACAATTAAAAAATCCTGTCTAGCTATTTGACTCAGCAATTTTACTTTTAAGAATTCATCCTGAGAAAACAATTAAAGAATAGCCTAATAGAGGGTTGCATTCAAGAAAGGCCTGGAGAGGGAGGAAGAGTGGTTTGTTTGGAAGGGATGGTCTGAGCCCAGCAAGAGGCCTGGAACATTCCCCCACAAGAAGACCAGCACTGAGAGTGGCGAGAAGTCACACTGAAGGGAAGAACCCAGAAGCCAAGGATGCAGGTGTCTTGTAGGTTGATGGTAAGAATCCAAGAGGATATTGGTGTCCAGGAAGGAGTAAAGGAGGGAAACACCAGGTCAGGGCTCTCTGTTCTAATCCTGTGGACTAATTTTGTTTTTCTTTCCAAAGAGGAACAGACTGTTCCGTTCCTGCCCTATCCTTTGCCTTTCTCTGATTTTTCTTTAGTTTCTCATTATGTATTTTCTACTTTTCTCTTTTCCCTGTTCCTTCTGCTTGCCTGAAAGAAGTGAAGTGAGGAGTGAAGGAGTGGCAGAGGGAGGTGTGTCCAGGGAGCAGGGTCCCCTCCCCATTGCTATCTCGCACCCCTCCAGTCCTGCCTGCCTGCAGCAGCTCCTCCCATACTGTCACTGGTTCACTGGAAGTCATAGCTTAAGGCAGAGCAGAGGCAACCTCAGTCCACTCGGGCGAGAAGGTGAGGCCAGGTTTGGGGACAATCTAATTAAGGTTTCCCACAGCGCAGACTATGACGTGCCTCCAGGAAGGCTCCTCTTCTCACTCAGACCATTATACATGCTCCTCATAGCGGACGGTCTGATCAAAGTAACAGGCCTCTGCTTCCTCCTCTTCAGCTGCCATATCAATCGCATCTTGGAGTCCCCACGGGGAAATGCTCTGTTGGTTGGTGTAGGTGGGAGCGGCAAACAGAGTCTGACAAGGCTAGCTGCTTTCATCAGCTCCATGGACGTGTTCCAGATCACACTGCGCAAAGGCTACCAGATCCCAGACTTCAAGGTAAGAAGGTCAGCTGTGGGGAGAAGACTCAGCCACTCTCCAACCGCCCACGACTTCCTGTCATCCTTTATTAGTTTCCCAGTTCCCCTGCCCAGAACCTCCCCTTAATTGTTCATCCATTGACTACTTAGACTCATGAGTGGTTCTTTTCTTATTAGACTCAGGTTGAAAACAGTTACCTTTCAAGGCCTGCCATTGTGATGCCTCAGCTGCCCTCTGTTATAACTGTGGGGCCTCTGCGCTCACCCAAATCAGAAATGCATCCATATCCAATTCAGCACATAGCTTGCTAGCAGCTGTGGTAGACTTACGAGGAATCCTGATGGCCTGCCCAAGCTGCATAGACGTTCATATTTTAAGAGACAGGTTCAGTACCCACTGCCCCCTGGGACCCTCAATGACATTTCCTGATTTCAGACAGCAGGCACTTAGGAGGCCTGGTGCATGTTCTGGAAAGTGAAGGAAGTGCATTCATCCTTCGAAGGTCATTTCATCCTGTCCTGCCTATTACTCATGGCCACAACAGAGTCATGGTAGGAATTTGAGGCATGCATTCCATCAGGGCGCTGCTCTTGCCCCTGGAAGAACACCAGCCAGCACTGAGCACTTCCTACCCACCTGTCCCCACACTGTCTCAGCCAGTGATGGGAGGCGCAGGGGCTCATTTCTGCTCTGAAACCACAGCTTGTCCTCTCAGCACCTGGCTGATCTAAGGTCTTCCCTGAGATTCACGTGAAGTCCTTTCATGCTTTGAAAAAAGACAAGATGTGGTAGTGTGATAGGAATTACATATTTACAGAATGATCTGACAGCAGTTCTCAACCTTGGCTATCTACAGGAATCACTGGGGATCTTCACATAACAGGGATGCCTGTGTCCCACCCCTAGATATTCTTATTTACCCACTTTGGAGAATGGCGTGGGCATCAAATTTTTCAAAGTATTCCCCAATTGATTCTAATGAGAAATATGAAACACTGTCTTAGATCATTCCATAAAAGCATAGGATGAGAATCATCAGTCTAAAAGGATGATTGTCATCTCTAAAGAGAAATTATTTTGGTACTAAGATAGCTCTGTAATAAAGGAATGTATGAGGCTATTAGGGACTACCTGAGTGATGTGAGAGAGAGAACAAGATACTTTCTGATGTCTGCGTCTTGTGTCGTGAGGTCGATATGGCCAAGGAACCAAGACTGACTAAGCTGGATAAATTCAGAGCTTGCCATTCTAGCCCAGGACTTCATCCATCTACTGTTTTGAATGGATGTAATTTCCTACAAGTGATTACGTGTGTTCCTCGGTATGTGTTTTTCTTTTTATTTTAATGAGAGAGAGATTTTTGTTATATGGCATGTAAGCTCACTGCAAAACAGAGACAGAAAGCAAGAAATCACCTCCCAGGGGGGATACTCACACCACAATCCCTTCTCTTCCATTCTCCTCTTGGGATTTTGGGTATGCATGCACACATGTCCAGTGTGAGTTTCACGCTGCCGGGTTTGAGATGCAACCACAGTTAGCCATGTGGGAGTCCAGCACCTTAACCACTATGCCATCTGCTGGCCCCTCAATATATATTTTTCAAGGAAAGTCTTCTGCTGTACTAGTCATAAGAACAGAAGACTCTGCTAGCATAAGGTATATCCATCTGCCAGGCCAGTAACTCCAAGTACATGACTCTTCTGTCAAGACCAAGAGATATCTCTTGCCTTCTCGAGTAGGTTATTAACTTGTGTGATGACATAGTAAATAGATGACAGGGGACTCACCTCTGGTCTTTGGAAAGTTGTAATCTCTTCGTGCAAGGAAGGGGCTCCAGAAGCTAGCATGGGGCCACGTGATTGTATGAATTGGAGCTCATCACCATATGGTTTTATGTGCCCACTTCTATTGGGCTCTGAGCCTGGGCAGGTTTTTATGTCTATCCATAGCCTCCTTTCTGCCTCTCAGAGCCATCTTGCTTCATTTCCTGTGAAAGCAGATAAGAAATAGTTCCATTCCTAAAGAGTAGGCTGGGGTGTCTATAGAGGAGGCCTTCTTCTCACAGATTTCTGACATGGATTGCTCCCACAGGTGGACCTGGCCAGTCTGTGTCTGAAAGCCGGAGTGAAGAATCTCAGCACAGTGTTTCTCATGACTGATGCCCAAGTGGCTGATGAGAGGTTCCTTGTGCTCGTCAATGATCTCCTGGCATCTGGTAAGAGCTGGTCTGCATTTCAGTGTCTCTAGTAAATACTCCCTGCAATCAGAGTCATCCAAGGGGAAGGCACAGTTCAAGGACAGAAGAGTGAGGTCATTGAAATGAGCCCTGGGATTTGAGACACACACATACACACACACGTGCAACCAGCATGTTTTCAAGCCACCAAGACTGGGACTGGAACCATGATTAGCCATATAGAATCCTGTTTCCTTAAAGACTAACCTAGAAGACTGGCTTAGCTTTGTCCTTGTCTGTCACCAAACTTCAAATAACTGAATCATGTTAAGCCATCAGAATCTCTTCCTCCTAAGTAATTTTGGCCTCTGAGGAGTCCCAACCTCATGTAAAGAAGATGAAAGTTAGTCTGGCTTACAAAACAGTAGAATGTTTTAATGACAACCTGAAGTCTGCAAGTATATAGAAGATACATACTTGGAGATACATAGAAAAGCGTTATATAGAAAAGAGTTTCCCAACTTTAGGTATATATAGAAAAGAGTTTCTTCGAGCTCTATAGAAATGAGTTTCCCAACTTTAGGTCTCAAGAAGAAACTTTTTGGCACCAGCAGGTAGCATGGCGGTCGAGGTACTGACTTCCACATGGTCGACCATAGTTCAAGTGCCAGGTCTGGTAAGCTTGCTTTCTAGCTTTCTCTCTCTGTCTCTCTCTGGTGAGCACACAGGCCCTATAGCAAATTTAAAAAATAATAATGAATAAAATTAAATAAATAATTCTTTTTTAAAAAGAAGAAACTTTTCAAATATTTAAATAGCCTCTGCCTCTGTTCACACCACAGAATCCCTGCCAGCAGTTCAGTTTCCTGCTTTCAACATGACCACCTACGTCACTCAATAAGCGACAGGAATATTGTCAATAGAAAGTGGAGGAACAAATCTGACAATGCAAAAATCGCTCTCAATTCAGAGATGTTTAGCTCAGATATTCTACCTGGTGGTCTTATTCTTATAGGTTCTTGGGATCTTAAGACAGATACCACCATCATATGAGCATGGAAAAGGTCTCTGAATGACCTGAGTGCTTTCAACATCTTGTCATTAATAAATAAGCCAAAGTCAGCAAAATTTTTCTATAAAGGGTTAGAAAGTAAATATTTAGGCTTTGCAAATCATACAGTCTCTGTCACAACTACTCAGTTCTGTCATTGTATTATTAAATAGCCATTGACAACACAAAAGGAATGAGTGTGGTTGTGGCCAATTAAACTTTATGGACAATAAAACTTGAACTTTACATAATTGTCAGTGTCATTAAATATTACTTAAACTCCCAACACATTCTAACTCTCATTTTATTTTCCTAGCAGTTTTCTCTGACCCTTATTTTTATTGAAAGCATCTGACATGAGTTATTTCATTAGTGTGACCTTGATTTTGATAAGTACTGTGTTTTTTAAATGCATGCTATTAAATATCTTAAAGGATGAAAATTAAATCAAGCTGGTACAATTAGGGAAGAAAGTAATTGATCGCTTTCATGATAATTCATTTTTTCATTTTGACCTTATAAATGATTAAGGCTAATTAGTATAGAACTCTTAGTAGACTCCTGGCTGGCTTTTTGCTGTCACACTATGAAGGCTAGAACTTGTTGGAAATTTGGCACAATTTTTCTCCAGATGCAGTAGTTAAAGAAAGTATAGCAGCTTCAAGAACTGAGAGACTCATAGCACCCAGCATTGATTAGGTACAGAACTTTTGCCAAACCACCCACGTTGAGGATCTCACCCAAGTCCTCGAGGAAGTAAGAAGAGCGTAGTGGCCCTAGTGGCTTCAGTCATCTTCATTATTTCTATGATGCTAGCAGGTCTGTGCTGGTGATGGAAGAAGGAAGAAGCAAATGGGTGTGGAGACCTTTAAAGGGGAGCTTGTATGTGCTTCCAGGTCCAATCTGCCTCAGCACCTATCTAAAGACTTGTTCTGGAAATATGAAATATGTCCTTTTCTTTTTCTTTTTCTTTTTTTTGGAGAGGTTTTTGCTATAGGGTGCATGCACTCACCAGTAAGACAGAGAGAGAGACAGAGAGATAGAAAGTGAGAAATCACCCCCCGGGCAGGGGGGGATGGCCACACCGCAATCCCTTGTCCTCCATTCTCCTCTCAGGATCTTGGGCATGCACACACACGCACCCAGCGTGAGTTTAAGCCACTGGGTCTGGGACTCGAACCGCGGTCAACTGCATGGGAGTCCAGCGACATAGCCATTATGCTAACTGCTGGTCCCAAAGATGTCCTTTCCTGATACCCATAAAATATACTGGTGTGAACCGCATTCACTTTTCATCATACCAAACTGAACTAAAAAGTTCTCAACTTTTTAGCTATACAGTCTTGCCTTCATTCTTATCATCCTATTCTCATTGCTTTCCTTGAGAAAATGCGTTACTTAGTGTGTGCCTCACAACTACCTTCATACCTCACAGCCTGTCTCCAGATCTTGGTAGTTTTCTCCTTTCCTCCAATACCCCCATTTCACCTTTACAAGGCCGACTCGCCTATCTGGGCTAGGAACCCACCCTTGTTCCTAAGAGAGAATTTTTCTCTATCCCATCTCTTCATTCCAATTTCTTACTCTCCCTCTTCTCTACTTTATAATATAGCCCATTTTCTCTGTCTTAGAATTGTTAAAGTTAATTTTCTTTGACTTGAAATGATGAACAACAACTCTAGAATCTTTCTCCCAACAAAATTCTCAAAAGGATAAAACTTCAGATTTTCTCACTCACATTTACTTTTCCCTTTTATGATGGTCTATATGCCTTTGCAAAATATTTTATACTCTTTTTTTAAAATTTACATTTAATCACTGTACATCTTTACAGTGTGCAACATGGTTTTTCCCAGCATGAATACAGTGCACATCAGTCAAAGCAAAGACATTACCATATACATAATCATCAGCAAATAACTTATTTCTGTGCCAATTAATTGTATTGTTTGTTTTTTTCCGGATCCTCTTCCTCCCTGTGCCTATTACTCACCCTCTATTACCACCCCCACTCCCCCACCCCATACTATTTCTAGAACCTACAGTTGCTCTCCCTCCTACTGTACCTTCTACTATTTCAGTTTCTGTTATAGAGCGCAGCCATTTGGTATACCTTGATCAGGGAAATACAAAGTCTGTCTTTCATAGTCTAGCTTGCTTTGCTTAGCATTAAATCTTTCATATTTGTCCACTTTGTATCAAATGTCAGTTTGATTACTGAGTCTCATTACTTTTTTATAGCTGAGTATTCCATAGAGTATATATGTCATATTTTTTCAATCCACTCATCTATTTTTGGACATTTGGGTTGATTACATGTCCTAACAATTGTGAATAATGCTGCAATAGAGGCCAGCAGGTGCCAAGGTTGCTAAGGCACTGGACTCCCACATGGCCAACCATAGTTTGAATCCCAGACCTGATGGCTTGCTTTCTCACTCCCCCTCCTGAGTCAAACTTTAAAATAATAATAATAATTAATAATTAAATAAAATAGGGACCAGCAGATGGTGTATGATTACATAACTGGACTTTCACAGAGTCGATTGCTGTTCAAGTCCCAGACCCAGTGACTTAAAACTCATGCTGGATTCATGTGTCTGTGTGCTCAAACTCCATAGAGGAGAACAAAGGAGAAGGGATTGCAGCATGGCCCTTCTCCTGGGGGGCGGAGGGGGAGTGATTTCTCACTTTCTATCTCTCTGTCTGAGCACATGAGCCCTATTGCAAAAATCTCTCTTTAAAAAATTAAATAATTACGTTAATGATAATAATAATAATAGTGCTGCAATAAACACAGATGTGCAAGTATTTTCCAACTGCGGGTTTTCCTATCCTCTGGGTAGATACCTAAAAATGAAATTACTGGGTCATATGGTAGTTCTATTTGTAGGTTTCTAAGGAAATTCCATATCATCCACAGAGGTTGTTCTAATTTACATTTCTACCAACAGTGTAGAGAATTCACTTTTCACCAAAGTCTTGCCAGCATAAAAAATATTTTTTTTTTTGGAGAGGTTTTTGCTATAGGACACATGCGCTCACCAGAAAGACACAGAGAGACAGAAAGCAAAAAATCACCCCCTGGGGAGGGTGGCCACACCACAATCCCTTCTCCTCCATTCTCCTCTCGGGATCTTGGGCATGCACGCACACGCACCCAGCATGAGTTTAAGCCACTGGGTCCAGGACTCGACACGGTCAACTACATAGGAGTTCAGCAACATAGCCGTTACGCTAACTGCTGGTCCCCATAAAAAATATTTTTAACATTATAGAAAGCAATATAACAAACACCCATATATAATGAACAGTGATGCAAAATAGGAATTTAATATTAATCATATGCAAATTTTTCTTATAATAGATGTCTAAACCCAGATTATTACTAGGTTGTCTGTATGTACATTTCAACATCACTAAAAAATGCCAAATTACTCTCCAGAGTAGTTATACAAATTTGATTTCTGTTTCCTCCTAATCTTATCCACACTTGGTTTCTCTGATAATTTTTCTAATAATAATTTTATTTATTTTATTCATCATCATCATTATTAGTGCTATTATTTTTAGTTTGACCAGAGCAAGACAATGAGAGAAAGGGAAATGAGAAAGCAAGCTGTCAGGTCTAGGACTCCAACCACAGTTGGCCATGTGGGAGTCTAGCATCCCAACCAGCACATCACCTGCTGGCCCCGACATGTTCATTTTTACCATTGGGAATGAAATTAAATATCACTGTTTTCGTTTTCTTTTTTACACCTTTTCAAGTGTTTATTGGCTATTCTTACTCTCTTCTATAAATTGCCTGTTTATAATTTGCCCTTTGGGTCTTTTTTTTTTTTTTTAGAAAAAGAGATTTTTGTTCTTAAGGGCACATGTGCTCGCCAGAAAGACAGAAAGAGACAGAGAGACAGAAAGGAAGAAAACAACTCCTCTTTTGAATCCTCATTGTTTATGTAAATATTTCCTTAGATTTCTACATAGAAAATTGGATTTGGAGGCCAGCCAATAGCATGGTGGTTAGGGCAGCTGGGTCCTACATGGATGACTGTACATTTCAAGTCCTGGACCTGGTGACTTGAGAAACATGCTGGGTACATGTGTGTGTGCCCAAAATCCCAAAAGGAAATGAAGGAGAAAGGATTGACGTGTGGTCATCCCCCTGGAGGCTGCTTTCTCACTTTCCCTCGCTCAATCTCTCTGGTGCTTTCTCACTTTCCCTCGCTCAGTCTCTCAAGTTCCATCTCTCTCTAGTGAGCCTACTTACCCACTGGTCAAATCTTTTAAAAGAGGGAACCAGGGGAACCAGCAGTTAGCGTAATGGCTATGTCGCTGGACTCCCACGTAGTCGACCGCAGTTCACGTCCCGGACCCAGTGGTTTAAAACTCAGCCGGGCGTGTGTGCGTGCGTGCCCAAGATCCTGAGAGGAGAATGGACGAGAAGGGATTGTGGTGTGACCATCCCCCCTGGGGGGTGATTTCTCGCTTTCTGTCTCTATGTCTCTCTGTGTCTGTCTGGCGAGCGCACGCGCCCTATAGGGAAAAAAATTAAAAAAAAAACCTCTCCAAATCTTTAAAAAGAATCTTGATGTCATTGTGTCTTTAGCTATTTGTTTATATTTTCATTAACTTTTTATATAGTTTGGGACTATGTAAATATATAATACATAATGTTGAATAAAAGACATGATAGCAATCATGTATATCCTGTTCTTAATTTGAAAGGAAATAATTTAGTATTTTACTATTAGATATGATATTTATTTTGGATTTCTGGTAGATATCTATTATCAGATTAGGATAAATTCCATTTATTCTGATTTTGCTAACAGTTTTTATAAGTGTTATGCATCTAGTTAGATGATTATATTGTTTCATTTCTTGTTTTTAAAGAATTATTTATTTTAATTTAATCTAGTCATTGATTTATTTTAACTTGACCAGAGAGAAACACAGAGAGAGAGAGGACAAGGGAGAAAGCAAGCCACCAAGTCCAGGACTCAAACAGTGATCAGCCATGTGGAAAGGTCCAGTGCTTTAACCACTATGCCACCTGCTTGCCCCCTTGTTTCACTTCTTTAATCTACTAACTTAGTGATTATTTGCATAGTTTTTTTCTGTTATTTAACCAACCATCCTTGCATATCCAAGGGAAAGAAAATCTCTGTAGTCATTATATATTTATTTTTATGCATTTAATTGGTATTTTTTGAATTTTAATTCATTAGTGAAATGAGCATATAATTTTACTCTTATACACTGCCTCATTAATATAGAGTTTTATACAACTTCCTGAATTTTGCCAGTCTGGTAAAAAAGAATAACTAGGCATAATTTTAGTGAACATTTCTATTATTATGACAGGTTAAGCATCTGTTCATATGTTTGCTAATATAATTTGTACAAACAAGAAAAATAACAAAGCACTGTTTCATGCACATTTTTTATTACAAGTATCTGTTCATATGTTTAAAAGACCTTTCTATTTACTTTACTGTAAACTTGTTTTTCATATTCTTCACTCCATCCCTCCTATTGAATTATTGATCTTTTTTATAAGATTTTTGCCTTACATGGGTACGCTCACTGGAGAGAGATGGAGACAGATACGGTGAGAGGGAGAGTGAAAAATCACCCTCAGGGGAGATAGAGATGCCACGGTCCCTTCTCCAATCTCCTCCTGGGATCTTGGGCATACACATACTCACCAGACATGATTTTCAAGTCACAGGGTCCAGGACTCGAACTTCAGTCAGTCATGTAACATAACTGATACACCATCTGCTGGTCCTGAATTATTGATCTTTTATCTGTAGAGAGCTTCTTTACAAAGTTTCTGCACAGCCAAGGACACAGTAATTATTGTGAATCGAAACTCTCAGAAAGGGAGAATATTTTTATAAACTATGCCTCAGATAAGGGACTGATAACCAGAAAGCACAGGGAAATCAAGTGACTTACCCCAAAAAATGATTAACCCAATTAAAAGATGGCAAAATGAGCTGAACAAAAAAACTCTCTAAGGAAGACATACAAACAGCCAAAAAGCATATGCAAAAAGGCTCAACATCCTTCATCATAAAGGAGATGCAGATTAAAACCCCAAGGAGATACCACCTAACCTCTGTCAGAATGGCAAAGATTAAAAATACAAAAGGTAAGTGTTAGCAGAGCTGTGGTGACAAGGGAACTCTCTTACACTGTTGGTGGGACTGTAAATTGGACAGCCACTGTGACAAACAATACAGAGGTTCCTCAAAGACCTACAAATAGAACTACCATATGATCTACCAATCCCACTCCTGGTTATCTACCCAAAGGACAGGAGAATACTCAGTTAGAAAAGCACTTACAGGGACCAGCAGTTAGCGTAATGGCTATGTCACTGGACTTTCATGTAGTCGACCACGGTTTGGGTCCCAGACCCAGTGACTTAGACTCATACCAGGCGCATGTACATGTGTGCCCAAGATCCCGAGAGGAGAATGGAGGAAAAGGGATTGCGGCGTGGCCATCCCCCCAGGGGGTTATTTCTTGCTTTCTATCTCTCTGTCTCTCTGTCTCTCTGGCAAGAGCACACATCCTACAGCAAAAATCTCTCAAAAAAAAAAAAAGCACTTGCACATAAATGTTCATTGTAGCATTATTCATTATTGCTAAGACATGAAACCAACCCAAATGTCCACAAACAGATGAATGGATTGAAAATGTATGGCACATATACTTTATGGAATAAATAATGAGCCATAAAAAAATAAGACCCTGGCATTTGATAGAAAGTGGTCAAATATGGAAGATTTATTGCTGAGGGAAGCAAGGCAGGCTGTGAAAAAAAGATATTGTGTGTATCCACTTATTATACACCAACTGTCCACACTTTATGGTAGAAACTGAAAGGCTGAAGGACATAAAAGCATTGAAAACAGTTATGGACATGGGAGACAGTATAGGGAAGGAGTATAGGGAAGAGTATAGGGAAGGAAATTAGGGAGGGAAACAGAGAGATAAGACACTTGTGGGACACATAATGGATTATTACCTGTTGATGATAATGTGTATAGTATTCTCAACTGAACTAGTCTGAGGTATATTTCATGTTGGATAAATTCTTTCCTCAAGCCAAATGATGTATAGTGATCGAATGTATAAAAAAAAATAATAAAATTAAAATGGAAAAACAAGAAAGTTTCTTTACATATTAGAGAAATGAACTGGGACCGACAGGTAATGTGGTGGTTAAGGCGTGGTACAAGTCCCAGACCTGGTGGCTTGCTTTCTCATTTTTCCTTTCTCTATCTGTCTCTCTCTAGTCAAATTAAAAGAATAATAATAACAAATAAATTAAAGAAATAATATAGTCTTTTTTATGAAAAGGGGACCACTCAACTATAATCAGGAATCCTCTCTGGAGTTCATCAGAGCTTGTTGTATAGAATCACAATAGGTTCTTTAGGGTTTTGTTGTTACTGTTTTTATACTCTGCTTATAGTGTTTTCACTGTGCCAAAAAAAATTGTTTTTTAAAAACAAATTTATAGGGATCAGCAGGTGGCGTGGTGATTAAGGTGCTGGACACTCCCACATGGCCGACCATGGTTCAAGTCCTGGACCTGGAAGCTTGCTTTCTCTTTCTCTCTCTGGTCAAGTTAAAATAAATGAATGAATAAATAAAATAAAATAAAATAAAATAAAATAAAATAAAATAATTAATTTTAAAAAGACTATATACTTCTTTTAAAAAAACTATTTTATATATTATTTTTTTAAAAAGTTTAGTCACAAAGATAGAGAGAAAATTAGAAAGTAAGCCACCAGGTCCAGGACTTGAACCATAGTCTGCCATTTGGGAGTCCACCGGATCACCTGCCAGGTCCCAAAAAATATTTTTATATAGTTAAATTTACCAATTTTTATGCACCATAATTTTTTATTTTAAAGTATGCTGGGTTCAAGTTATAGTTATTAAGTTCTTTTCTATGCATAAGTTATAAAAGTGTTCCCAACATTTTTTTCTATTATTTTTGTGGGGTTTTTAATAGTTAAATCATTGGTCCATTTGGAAGTTACTCTTACATACAGTGCAAGATAAAGATCCAACCATAATTTCATTTAGCTCCTAGTTTTCCTAATACCATGTATTGAACAATTTCTCTTTTCCCTATTGATTCAAGGTGTTATGCTTATTATATGCTAAATTCTTTGAAGCCATCACTGTTCTCTCCCCTTCTTTATGGAAGATTAAGAGTGAAAGCTCACTCTTTTTAAATACATGGACTTATCTCTATGTTTCCAATAACCTTTCATCCAGTCTTATTGTTACTTTAGATATATGTTCTATTTCCTGCTAAATATTAAGCTCCTTAGAGGCATAATTTTCAGAAAGGCCCAAAATACAGTAGTAAATAAATGTGTTAAGCAAAAGAAAAAAAGACAATTGAAGGCTCTCATGCTACCAGTTGCCCACCCAGAAAGGAGGGCACCTTATGCCTTGTTCCATTCATTGGTGTATAATATTCTTCTACTCTGGTTTTGGAGGTGGTATAGCATCCATTCAGTTGCACCAGTAAGAGAGGTGGAATATGGGCTAAAAAACAAAGGAACTGTCTTGCAAGATAAGATAACTTCCCATGTCTGATGGTATCATTTAGTAAGATTACAAAGCTGCCCAACTGTGCCCCATCTTTTTCCAGGAGAGATCCCAGATCTCTACTCAGATGATGAAGTCGAAAACATCATAAACAATGTGAGGAACGAAGTCAAGAGCCAAGGTCTGGTTGACAATAGAGAGAACTGCTGGAAGTTCTTTATAGATCGGGTTCGACGACAACTGAAGGTAAACACAGTTGTGTAGCCTCCCTCTCACCTTGCAGTCCCTGTGTTCTCTATCTGTTGGTGAGGAAGTCTGGCTATTGTTTACAGATTGGTGTCTGTTAAAGGTGCTTCTCAATTTTCTGCAAGTTCAAGAACCCAAGGCCATCCTGCTTCTCTGAGTATTTTTCGTACACCTTTGTGATTTGCCCCACCCTTCTGACTTCTCAGGTGACTCTGTGTTTCTCCCCTGTGGGGAACAAGTTGAGGGTCCGCAGCAGGAAGTTCCCGGCCATCGTGAACTGCACTGCCATTGACTGGTTCCACAAGTGGCCTCAGCAGGCACTGGAGTCTGTCAGCCTCCGCTTCTTGCAGAACACAGAGAACATAGAGGTGAGAAGGAAAGGGGGACACCCCTCAAGGGCCTCCCCACATCAGGGTACAAGGAATTCCATATTCAGCGTGTCAGGGTTGAAGTTTAGCTTGGATAGAGTTGCTGAAGCCCAGCTTTTCCTATGGCGAAGGGAAGGGTGGGATGGGCAGTCAGATCCAGCCATGGTGGTGAGATGACCGCTTTGCTGCTCTTTGGTTTTAGCCCACAGTGAAGCAGTCAATTAGCAAGTTCATGGCCTTTGTCCACACAAGTGTCAACCAAACATCCCAGTCTTATCTGAGCAATGAGCAGCGTTACAACTACACAACTCCCAAATCCTTTCTGGAGTTCATCAGACTCTACCAGAGTTTGTTACACAAGAATGAGAAAGAGCTCAAATCCAAAATGGAGCGGCTAGAGAATGGGCTGCTGAAGCTGCATAGCACCTCTGCCCAGGTAAGTCCCGTCCCTCTTTCCTGCCTGCAGAGAACTTAGAATGAGTGGGAACAGCTCCTTTCCAGTGACCCAGCAGGCTCACAATCAAGATCTGAGAATCATGTTTTGATTTTCCGGGGCCTCCCCATCATCAGAAACAGTACCAAAGGTTGAGGCTCTGCTCCCCCAGCTAAGCGCACATGCTCAGCTTCAGGTCAGGGTTCCTTCCTCTCACTGAGCCTGGAACCCCCGGAACACCTCTCCTTTCTTCCTCTTTGTAGTCTCTCCCTTTTTCTCTACTTCCCTTTCCTCTCCTATTCACTTCCCTTCGATCCTCAAAAACCAAAGGAAATGAAGTGTGGAGACAAATGGTTGCAAGGTTATACCAATTTTCTTTTTGTTTACTTGTTTTTGTTTTATTTTGTCTTATAGCATTATCTGTCAAAAAGTTATTGAAGCCTCATTTCCTAAACAAATCTTATCTCATTTCATGGACTTCCCTATGTTTTGTTTTTGCTTTTGTTTTTCAGTTTAAGCTATGGAGCACATGTGCTCTTCAGAGAGAGCCCCAAGACACACACACACAGAGAGAGAGAGAGAGAGAGAGAGAGGGAAAATGAGAAAGCACTCCCCCCTCCCCCAGGGGAATGGCCATGCCACAATCTCTTCATTCTCTGTTCAAGATTTTTGGCACACATACACACACATCCGGTATGTTTTTCAAAGCTGCTGAGTCCAAGTCTCAAACCACGCAGTCAGCCATTTGGGATCCAACTGCCTTAACCTCCATGCCATCTGCTGGCCTATCTTCATGTATCTCTAAGTATCTGACCATCATAAGAAGGCCCGGTCATCCTGTCCTTATTACATTTTTCTCTTTGCTCTTTCATGTGGAACAAGCTTATTTTACTCATTCGCTACTCTTCCCTTGAGAGTTAGAGACAGTCTAACACTGACTGCTCAGGGTCATCTTCTATGCTCCTCCCTTGAAGGCCCCTTTCATCCTCTTTACCAGGGGTAAGACCAGCCTCTCATTGAGGTGATAAAATTCCATGAATTTATGCAGTTAAACTAAAACCAAGTCTCAAACCACGCAGTCAGCCATTTGGGATCCAACTGCCTTAACCTCCATGCCATCTGCTGGCCTATCTTCATGTATCTCTAAGTATCTGACCATCATAAGAAGGCCCGGTCATCCTGTCCTTATTACATTTTTCTCTTTGCTCTTTCATGTGGAACAAGCTTATTTTACTCATTCGCTACTCTTCCCTTGAGAGTTAGAGACAGTCTAACACTGACTGCTCAGGGTCATCTTCTATGCTCCTCCCTTGAAGGCCCCTTTCCATCCTCTTTACCAGGGGTAAGACCAGCCTCTCATTGAGGTGATAAAATTCCATGAATTTATGCAGTTAAACTAAAATTGTGATTAACTTAAATCTTGGGCATTGTGTGTTTCTGTAGGGTCCTAAGGCTTTCATTTCTCAGAACTCTGTCTTTAGAATTGTTCTGTTGGACTCTCTTTGCTTGACTGGACCTTTCTCCCCACTTCAGTGTCCTGATTCAGAAATGTAGCTAAAGGATGCCTCATGTTTATTATGTTCTCTCTCATGTTTATCCCTTAGTCCTTTTCCTTTACATTCTGGGAGAGCTTTTTAAGTTTATTTTCAATAATATTAATTTAATAGTGTATAACATTGCTTCTGTTTTTTATGCTTGCAATAAAGACTCTAATTATGTCATTGCATATTTAATTTCCTAACAGTCCTCCCTCATCTTGCCCTTTTCCCTTTTCAACACATCTTATCATCTTATTGTCTTTTTTTTTTTTTTTTTTTTTAAGCCACCGAATCCGGGACTCAAATCACAGATGACTACATGAGAGTCCAGTGACATAGCCATTACACCATCTGCTGGCCCCGTTTTTTAAATTTATTTTACTGTTTTTCTGCATCTATATTACAGAAATCACACTGTTGATAATATCAGAGAGATTCCGTCATGTTTTTGTAGGTCTAGTAGAAACAACAACAAAAAAAGTGATGATTTTTAGTTCCACATCATCTAGATGCTATTTCTTTCCTGGTTCTGTATCTTTATACAGACTTTTTTTATTTATTTCAGGCAAAGTGAGACTAGTTCAAAATCAGTGTATGTTGACAAAAGGCACATGCAAATCATCTGTGACACTACTGTCTTCCCAGCCGTGTAATGGCCAAAACCCTGTCACACAGCTCCAGTTCAGGGCAGGTTGACATACACCAGTCCCATTTCAGGTTCAACCAGTTTACCTAGTTACACTTTTGCAATGAAACAGCGCCATCTTTTCTCCCAATCACTTCCCGTTTCCATCTCTGAACTAAAAATTATATCTCAGAATCTTTATTTTCATTTATTTATTTTTTTTACATGTTCCTCCTCTTCCTTGTCCTTTCTCTGCACCTATAAGATGCTCAGAAAATTCTATGTCCTTCATCATCCCTGTTCTGCCTCCTACCCAACTTATCCTCTAGGACTTGCTGACGCATCTGTGTACAGAATGGTTGCCAGAGAGTAAAGGACAGGAAGATAGTCTAGGGCTAGAGGGCATACAGCCGTGAACTGTGATGTTCTACAAGGCTGACCCATGGGGGAGGGTTCAGATTCACATCTGGACACCTCCCTCAGTACTCTGGGCACATGCATGCCCCCAATCAGGGGCTGACCGAAGCCACAGATGGATTATGGTATCCAGACCCTGTTTCAGGTGCTGTCTCTCTCTCTTTCTCTCATATAATAAATAAATAAACTTACAAAAAATGATGATGATTCTTTGTGCATGTTGTTGAAGATCTGAGATGCCTGCCGGTGGGAGCCATGATAAGGAAAAAGAAGAAGAAGAGATAGAAGGGAGAGAGGGAATGAAGGAAGAAAGGGACAGAAAGAGGAAGGGACATTCTCACAGAGCAGATCACAGTATTCTTTTTTGTATAGACCTGGTTCTTTAATCAATGTAGAGAGCACAAATGTCTGTGTTCTTATTTTGAGCGATTTCTATTAAAGAGAAGTCTGATTTTACCATTAGGTGAGTCCATCTCTGCTCACAGTTAGTGGAAAATCTTCCCAAGTGTTGCCATCATGATCAGTATCTGAAACCACCAAAAACCATCTTCTCCTTCCATGTTCTCTACTTCAGTGAATGATACACAGTCACCTAGCCAGAACCTGACCTGGGGGGTTATCTAGACTCTTCCTCTCCCTTCACTTCCCATATTGAAAAATGAACAAATCCTGTAAGTTTTCCAAATACCTCTTAAATCTTTCCTTTCTGCTATATCTCCATTTTCAATGTTTTAGTTGACACTGGATTATCTTAATAGACTGGACTCTCAATCTCAACCCCACCCCAAATCTACTTCACTGGCTACCTGCCACATAATCCACTCAGGCCAAAATTATCAAAAAAAGAAAAAGAAAAAGAAAATTCACAGTTGGCTCTAATGTCAAAATATGCCCAGGAACTCACTGTATCTTACCTGTTGTGCAACAACTACCTCAGTCTGAACCACTGGCCTCCTTTACATGGATAGTCACGATATCCTTCTGATTAGATTGCTCTGCCTTGACCCCTCAATAGTCTATCATCAAATGACGCTCCAGAGTGATTGATTTAAATCAGAAACCAGGGGCCAGACACTAGATGCTGGCACAGCAGTAACACCACTAGTCCTACATAGAAATGTCCCAGGTTTGCTTCTTGGGGCTTCACTGAGCATGCCAGACCCTCGTATGCCTGTGGTCTGGGTGGGCTGAGCCTGGGTTTGGATCACAGTGTGAAGACTGTTGGGGTGCCTCTCTCAGAAAAAGAAGAAATAAATAACTTTTAAAAAAAATTATAAACACTAACCAGACCATGCCACTCTTTTGTTTAAAACTTGTGATCCCCAAGCCAATGACTTCCATGGTTCCTCTCCAGCTCTGTTCTGTACTATTGCCTCAGATACACAGGCTTTGCTCTCTATCTGGAATTTCTTCCCTCCAACAGTCCCATGGCTTGGTTCTCTGCTCAGATGTCACCTTCTCAATAAATCCTCCTCTGATGACCCCTTTGTTAACTGCAACCCCTCATCACTCTTGACTCCTTTATCCTGATCATCTCATCTTTTTCCCACAGCACTTACCCCCATATAGCATATTTTATAATTTACTTAATGTAAATTATAAATTATTGTTATGTTTATGGTTTGTTATCTGTCTCCATCCATTAGATACAAGCTCTGTAAGGATCCTTATAAGGGACTCTTGCTTGTTTTGTTCATTAATCTATTTCAAGTGCCTAAAACAGTGCCTGGACTAAATGGGCACTCATTAAATATTGTTGAATGAATAATTTTTTTTCAAAATATATAAAGCAAATTTAATTTGGGAAAGCTATAAGAATAAATTTACATATCAATCATGATAGTGGGAGATTCCAATATACCTCTTCAGCAGCTGATAGATCAAGAAGGCAAGAAAAAGTAAGCTTGATCTCAAGGTAATTATATCAAAAAATCTTATTTTGGGCAATAAAGCAAGTATTGATAAATTTTTATAGTTTTTGCCTTGTCGGAAAGAGACAGAGAAGGAAAGAAAGAAGTCCCACCCCACATCCTGTGGGGGGAATGACCACACTGTAATCCCTTTTCCATTCTCCTCCCGAGATCTTGGGCAGGCATGCACACATGCCTAGTGAGGCTTTCAAGCTGGGTCTGAGACTCAAACTGCAGTCAGTCATTTGGGAGTCCAGTGACATAACTGCTATGCCATCTGCTGGACCCAATTTTTATTTCAGTTTCTTCTGTTTTTTATATTTTTATTATTTTTTATTTTTGTACATTTAATCACTATGTCACTTTGGTTGTAAGTTGAATTTACCCAACATGAACACACTTCACACCAGTCCAGTTGAGGATGGTAAATACATTATCATCAGTCAATAATAACCCATTTTTGTGTCCCATAAGAGTCCTGCCTACTTTCCTTCTTAAATCCCTTACCTACACTCTCTGTCTTCTCTCACCCTCCTCCCATATTGTCTCCAGAATCTGTAACCATTTTCAATGTTTCAATGTCCTCCAACCTCTGTTCCCACCACAGAGTGCAGACAGTCAGTATATGTTTAATGGAGATATACAATGTCTCTCTTTCATAGCCTGGCTTGCTTCACTCAGGAGCAAATCTTCCATACCTGTCCACTTTCTATTAAATGTCAGGGTCTTATTGTTTTAATGACTGAGTAGTATTCCATAGAACATATGTGCCACACTTTTCCAATCCATTCATCTATTTATTAATATTTGGCTTGGTTCCATGTCTTACCAATTGTGAATAATGCTACAATAAACATAGATGTGCATGCATTTTTCGGACTGAGCATTCTCCTATCCTTTGGAGATGAATAAATTAGTGAATAACTAGCATATACTTCACCTCCCCAGTTATATCTGGCAGTAGTCAAAGCCAGTACTACCCTTGCATATTGATCCATTATTTTCTTCTTCCATTCTGTATCCTGGAGTCCTACAGTACTATTTGTTGTTCCCCCCAAAACTCCACAATTGTGTCTTTTTTAAATTAACTTATTTTTTTACATTTAACCACTGTGTATTGCTACAATGTACCAAATGAATACAGTAAAATGGCAGGATACAAAATCAACATACAAAAATCTCTAACATTTCTGTACACCAAGAACAAGCAGACTGAGGCAGAATTGAAGAAATCTATCCTATTTACAATACTACAGAAGGGATAAGATACCTAGGTATAAACCTAACCAAAGGAGTCAAAGACCTTTACAAGAAAAACTATGAAAAATTTTAGAAAGAAATTGAAAATGACACAAAAAAAGTGGAAAGACATCTCTGGATAGGAAGACTTAATATAAACAAAATGTTAATTCTACCCAAATTAATCAACATATTCAAAGCAATCCCAATCAAATTACCAGAGACATTCTTCAAATATTTAGAAAAAAAATTTTAAATCTTTATAGAATCATAAAAGAACCCATATTGTCAAAGCAATACTGCACAAGAAGAGTGGAGTAGGAGGTATCTGACCCCATAATATATTACAAAGCTGTGATAATCAAATAGCATGGTACTGGCACAAAAACAGGCATGTAGACCAATGGAACAGAACAGAGACCCCAAAAATAACCCCCAAAACATACAACCAACTGATTTTTGACAAAGGGCACCAGACGATCCAGTGGAGAAAAGAAAGTCTGTTTAGAAAATGGTGCTAGAAAAGCTGTATATCCACCTGCAGAGAGATTAAACTGGACTCCTATCTCTCACCACTAACGATAATAAATTCCAGGGACTAGCAGATGGAGTAGTGGTTACATTGCTGGACTCCCACGGAGCCAACCGCAGTTTGAGTTCCGAAGCAGGTGGCTTAAAAACTCATGCCAGGCACATGTGCATGTGTGCCCAAAATCCTGAGAGGAAAATGGAGGAGAAGGGATTGTGGCACAGTCATACCCACTATGGGGTGAGACTTCTCACTTTCTGTGTCTCTGTCTCTCCAGTGAATGCACATGTTCTATAGCAAAAATCTCTCTCTCTGGGGGAAAAAAAAGAAAAAAGAAAAAGAATCTACTCTGAATGAATCAAAGATCTAAACCTAAGAATTCAAACTAAAAAAACTACTGCTATAAAACACAGGGATAGCTCTTGGCGACATCAGAATAGGCAAAGATTTCTTAATTAAGACCCCCAAAGTACAAGCAATAATCCCAAAAATAGACAAGTGAGATTACATAAGGTTAAAGAGCTTCGCACAGCAAAAGAATAGTAATTAGAATGAACCAACAGCCCTCAGAATGGGAGAATATATTCGTATGTTTGTGTCTCTGTATCTTTACATGTGACTCTATCTTGTCAGCTTGTCACTGCCAAAACTTAAACAATTTTCAGAAGCCCTTTCTAAGCTCTAAGCAGTTATGTATTCCCTTTTCTGTGGTTTGACCCTTGAATTATATTTCTTCTCCTGCATATATTACATTGTACTGTTATCAGTTTGTTGTAGTTGGTTTTGTGTTACTATAATAGAACACCATAGACTAGGTACTTTATAAAGAGAACAAATTAATTTCTTTCAGTACTGAAGGCCATGGTTGAAATTCTTGCATCTGGCAAAGGCCTTCTTGCTGTCATTTTGGAACGGAAGGTGGAAGGATAAGAGAGAAAGGGGAAGGGAACCGGACTCATTCATTTGTCAGGAGCTTACTCCCACAATAACAGCATTAATTCATTAATAACCTAATCACTTTTTAAAGGTCCCACCTAAACACTGTTGCACTGGGGATTCAGTTTCCAACCCACAAATTTTGGAGGACATATTCAAAACTTAGCCTTTCGAGAACAGAGACCGGGATTCATTTCTGTTTTATCATCAGGGCCTGGCACATAGGGTGTGTTCTGTAAGTGCATAAATAGATAGGCGAATAGATGGTGGGTGGATAGACAAATAAATTAGCCATTCCAAAATGACCTACAAGCTCAGAGCAGGAGTAGAGGACAGCTCTTGGCAATATCATGCACATGGTTTTTACTCTATAAATACTTGTAGTTACAATCATGATCCTTCTAAAAATGGTATCTGAGACCCCTAACTGGTATAAACTCTACATTTATTCCTTTGGTAGATAAAGACTGGAGTAGGGCCAGCAGGTGGCAAGGTGGTTAAGGATTTATACTTCCACATGGCTGACAGTGATTCAAGTCCTATACCTGGTGGATTACTTTCTCATTTTACCTCTCTCTCTCTGTCTCTCTCTGGTGAGCACATGTGCCCTGTAGCAAATTAAAAATACTACTGCTCCTGGGAACCAGCAGTTAGCGTAATGGCTATGTCGCTGGACTCCCACGTAGTCGACTGCGGTTCACGTCCCAGACCCGGTGGCTTAAAACTCATGCCGGGCACGTGTGCGTGCATGCCCAAGATCCCGAGAGGAGAATGGAGGAGAAGGGATTGTGGCGTGACCATCCCCCCTGGGGGGTAATTTCTCGCTTTCTGTCTCTCTGTCTCTGTCTGTCTGGTGAGCACATGCGCCCTATAGCGAAAACCTCTCCAAAAAAATAAATAAATAAATAACTGCTCCTTATAATAATAATAAATTAACTAATTCTTTTAATAAAAAGAAAAAGCTAGATTATGCCATCATAATCTCAATATACGGGTAATGACTTGAATCATATCAGTGTCCTGCTTCCTGGTTATGACAGTTTTTGATGGCCATAATTTAGTGGGAATAGGCTAAATGAATCTTACAGTTCTGACTCAGATATAATACTAATTTATTTAGCAATAATAGTCATATTAGAAGTAGTAATGATAATGCTAATAATGACAAGAATTAACAATTTGTTCATGAACAAATTGTTCATGAAATTATTACCATAATTCGTATGGTAATCTAAAGTTTATAAACCTTAGACTTAGACAGCCAGATGCCACACAATGACATTTTGGTCAATAACAGCCTGTAAATACAACGTTGGTCCCATGAGATTATGATGAAGCTGAAAAATTCTTCTCACTTAGGGTTGTCATAGCCTTTGTATGGCAAAGAGCAATGTATGACTCATATGTGTGGTGGTGCTGATACAAAACCAGTGTGTAGCCAGTTGTATAAAAATATAGCACATGTGATTATAAACAGCACATTATACTTGATAATGGTAATAAACAACTTGTTATTGGTTTATGTATTTACTATACTTTTTTTTTTTAAGAGAGATTTATACTATAGGGCATGTGCACTCGCTGGAGAGACAGAGACAGAAAGCGAGAAATCACTCTCTAGGAGGAATGGCCATGCCACAGTCTCTTCTCCTCCATTCTCCTCTTAGGATTGTGGTCACACATGTACATGCACCTGATGTGAGTCCCAGATCTGGAACTCAAATTGCAGTCTGCCATGTGGGTGTCCAGTGACATAACCACTATGCCATCTGCTGGTCCAACTATACTATGCTTTTTATTCATTATTTTAAAATATACTCATACTGTGTGTGTGTGTGTGTGTGTGTGTGTGTGTGTACATACACACAAAAGTTTGGACCAGTCCAAAATGTGAATTCCACGTGGCCAACTGCATGATTCAAGTCCCAAAACTGGTGGTTTGAGAAACACACCAGGTGAGTGTGTCCACATGCCCAAAATCCTGAGGGTTTCTCATTTTTTATTTCTGTTTCTCTTTCTCTCTCTCTCTCTCTCTCTCTCTCTCTCAAGCACATACACCCTCTGGCAAAAAAATTTTTGAAGAGGTTTTTGCTATAGGGCGTGTGTGCTCACCAGACAGACAGAGAGACAGAAAGCGAGAAATCAACCCCCCAGGGGGGATGGCCATGCCACAGTCCCTTCTCCTCCATTCTCCTCTTGGGATCTTGGGCACGCACACACACACGCCTGGCGTGAGTTTTAAGCCACTGGGTCCAGCGCAGTTGACTACATGGGAGTCCAGCGACATAGCCATTACACTAACTGCTGGTCCCCTGGCAAAAACATTTTAAAGTTTACTGTAAAACATTATTCCTTGTTACACTGAGAGCAGCCTCATATATCTTGTCCTTACTACCTCACTATATCTCTGATTGCATCATTTTCTCTTCTACTTGATTTAACCTCATGTTGTTTTATAAGAATATAAGTATATAAGTGCTATACACTCTACAATGTTCACACAATGATAAAATCACCTAACGATGCATTTCTCAGAACGTATCCCTATCGTTACATGATGCATGACTGTAATTTCATACTTAGGGCTGGTCAGAAATGGAACCTTACTTTTTAACTGAATTCAAATCATCTTCTTCACTTAAGAGTAGATAGTCCTTAGTTTTTGCAGGTCAGCATGACTTCCGCAGCCTTTGAAAAGCAGTCAAGATTGTGTCTCTCTGAAGAGTCTTCTCTCTCTTCTTTGTGATGGTGTTGGGTTTCAAGAGGCAGCTGGCAGAACATCCTGGTGCGGTCCTCTGGTTTTTATTGACACTGATGATGGTGTCTGGTCCCACTGAATCTTTGAATGTGTCACCTCTGGACCAAACATAGGTGGTCCAGTTTTCCCAATATCCAGCAACACACTTTCAACCTCTCTTGTGAGAGAGCTGAGCTCTTTCATGCCTAATCCAGATGACAAACCAAATAGAGAAAAGAGTATCCCAAATGAATTTGTTTATTCCAGAAAATACACACACAAGCAAAGAACAGTCAACTGTATAATAAGACTATTAAAAGATAACTAAGGGACCAGCAGATGGAGTAATGGTTATGTCACTGGATTCCCACTGGGCCGACTACAGTTAGAGTCCCAGACCCAGAGGCTTGAAACATCAGGCTTGTGTGTTTGCGTCCTCAAAATCCCAAGAAGAGCATGGAGGGGAAGGGATTGCAGTGTGGTCATCCCCCAGGAGTGATTTCTCACTTTCTGTCTCTCTGTCTCTCTCTCTCTCTTCAGCAAATACACGTACCCTATCACAAAAGTCTCTCTTAAAAAAATTACAAAGATAAAGGGAGAAAAAGAAAGGCAGGGCAGGGCAGAGGCATTGTCCCCTTGTCCTGGGAGACAGTCTCCTCAAAGTAGCACTTGGATGAGTCCAGAATGCCAGGAAGTCACCAGCAATGAGATCAAGGGCTTTTCTCATCTGACAGAGTTTCTGGCTGCAACTGTCTCATTGCATGGATTCATTCAAAGAGTAGAGTCATAGCAAGATGTATCTCAAAGAAGACTTTTAAAAGCTCTTACTTTATAGCCCCAAAAGATATGCTATCTCAGTTTCCCAGAGCCCACCAGATCTTAACTTCCAGATGTCACTTGGGAAGGGAAGGGTCTGGAGCCTTATTTGCATATTGACAAGGTGGTTATCAGCTCACCAGGCCAGTTTATGCAGCAAGTATGACACAGCAAAATTCATATACTTAAAACAAAGTTACATTGTCAAAGTAATCAAGCACAGTATTAGCAAGGCATAATTACATAGGCTTATATTCAATGAGAATCGTAACACTGTAAAGCACACATCATAACGAGGTGGCATCTTCTGTCTTTGTGTCTGCGTCAGCTGAGGTCTTCACAGTCTGTGTGACTTATATATACTCTTTCTCCTGGCACACTCAGGGCCCCTAACACTAGCCGGGGTCTCACCTTTTTCCCTACTATCGCTGCTCGGAAGCCACAGTCATACCTGCTCCTCAGGCGTATCCATGAGGAAAATGCTGGTTGAAGAAATGGTCATTAAAGACCTAAGGGACATTGCCAATGATCTTCATATAGGGTTTAATCCACAAATCTGTCCACCTAAACACTTTGAAACTTAATTTATCTTGGGACGTTTGAATAGTCTTTGGCCACCAAACTGACCTGAAGTGGATGGCTTAGTAACTTATGATGGCGTTATAGTCAGGATTTTTTTAGTTACAAGTGAAAAAAATCTAACTCAAATTCAGTGAGGAAGAAGGAAAAAAAATGAAAAGAAGGAAGAGAATATAGGAAGGGAAGGAGGGGAGATAGAGAGGAAATCTTGAGAGATTACATAATATGGTTATCAGGACCCTTTTGATGGCAACCAGCCAAAATCCAACTGAGGCTGGCTTAGGCAAAACAATAAAACAGCATTAAAAAGTGAGTTGGTAGGGCCAGCAGGTGGAGTAGTGGTTAAGGCACTGGCCAACCATGGATCAAGTCGTGGACCTTGAAAATCATTCTGGACATGTGTGTGCATGCCTAAAATCGCAGGATAATGAAGGAGAAGGGATTGCGGTATGGCCATCACCCTGGGGAGGTGATTTCTCACTTTCTTTCTCTGTGTCTCTCCAGTGAGTCACACCCTGGGAAAAAAAAAAGAAAACTAAAAAACGAAAAAAGGAAGAAAGAAGAGAAAGTGAGCTGGTTCATAAGACTGACAAGTCAGAAATAGAGGGCTAGAGCTCAATATTCTTGTGGTATACTTCACATCTTGGCTTCTTGCTCTCGCTCCACTTTCTTCTCTACTTGATTTGTGTTTAGGTGGGCAGCCTCAAGGCCCATGACAACCTCAGGCATGTATTTGGTCTGTTTAGCAACCCCAGTATAAAAGAGAGTGCCTATTTTCTAGTCTTTTCAGCCAAGTTCCTGGATAAATAGTAATTGGCTCTGGTTAGCCTCTTTGAGTAATTGGTTTGCCCCTACTTGAATAACCTCTGGGATTTGGATGCTCTCATCAGCCAAGCCAGGGTCACATGACAATTGGAATCAGCCCCACTCAAACTGTAAGTACCTGGGAAGGGAGAGTTCTCTAAAAGAAAATCAAACTGTGCTACCTAAATAGTTGTGAAAAGATTTTTATCAGGCAAAAAAACATCACCTGAAGATGGAAAACATCTCCATCTAAGAGGAAAACTTCCTCAAAATCCAATTCATATCAAAAAGTATTGGGCGGAAAAAAAAAAAGTATTGGGCGACTATATGGACTATCTGGACAAAGTGTACACAAGAAGTTATCTCTAACCCTCCCACCCTCAGTGGAGTATTTAAAGTTGCTGATTGCCCTGGGCTTTCTCTTCTTTTCTGGCAATTGGTGATGTAATCATATCCATACCCCCCAAAACCTAGAGCTACCTGCAAAAAAACAAAAAAATATCTCCTCCACAGTCAACGTGGGGAGACATGTGCACTTTGATCCCAGAAAATACTCCTTTGTTCTTTGTTCCTTGAGGCTTCATTCCCCAGGACTTCCGAATTCTGGGGGGAAAGTCATAGCAAGCAGCCGCTCTCTTTAGCATAATGAGCTTGGTTTGTGAAGGGAGAGCACCCCACCACCACCACATGGTCACCCAACTCAGGGGCATCCCCTCTTTCTACATGATGATGATTCATGGAGATAGCAAAACAGAGGAAAGGGTCTTTTTTGTGTTTGTGTCACTCTTCCTCTTCATCTCCCCATCCAGTTTTGGGGGTGTCTAAATAAGGAGAAATCCAAAGTGTGGCTCAAACATTTTAAATAAGAGAGAAAAGAAAAAGATTAAAGGGGGACCAGCAGTTAGTGTAATGGCTACGTCACTGGACTCCCATGTAGTCAGCCACAGTTCGAGTCCTGGACCCGGTGGCTTAAACTCATGCCAAGTGCATGTGCATGCATGCCTAAGATCCCAAGAGGAGAAAGGAGGAGAAGGAATTACGGCAAGGCCGTCCCCCCAGGGGGTAATTTCTCACTTTCTATCTTTCTATCTTTCTGTCTCTCTCTGTCTTTCTGACGAGTGCACACACCCTATAGCAAAAAAACTCTCAAAAAAAAAAAAAAAGAAAGAAAAGAAAAAGATTTAAGGCAACCTTTGTTGATCCCCTGTTCTGTTGCAGAAGAATCCTAGCATGGACCTAAGTTATGCTTTCTCTATAGCTTTGTGGGAGCGGACTAATACTAACTGGTGAGACCCTCATGTCACTTCGCGTCTCCATTGAAGAGCTATAAAGCTCCTATTCGCTGTGCTGGTGATTATTACCTTGGGCCTGAGGTCATAAGCTATATCTGCAATCAACAAAACAAAACAAGAACAAAAAAGAGGGGGGAAAAAAACACTTCAATTTTCTCAAATCTCCGAAGATTTGAAAAGGAACAAAAAGTTACTGGTGTGTTTGCTGACTGGAGTGATTATGCGGCTCAATCATTTTGATTTACAATTGCATCTTTGTCCTTGTAGAAATAACTCTCTGCAGCTGAACAACGGGAGATGGAAACGGATTAACCTTCCAACATGTGAATATAAGACAAGTTCTAGGGAGCAGGCCTCCATTTGAGGTTAACACAAAGTCTCCGGTTTCTATGAATACACAAAATTAAAAAGCATTCTCTTTTTTTCCTCTTTTCTTTTCTTTTGATCTGCCATGAAAAGGGAATTATCAACAGCGTCTAAGCCTCAGTTTTATTTTTCTCCATATGCATTTTGCATCATAAAGCATTTAAATCTGTTTGTTTGACGTGTTCCTGGAGCTCTGAAGTAATCTTTGGTTGTTGCGTGAAATAGACTGCAGAGAAATGAGAGGCAAGAGGTCATTCTGGAATGTAAAGTTTATAGACCATATTGAAAATACAAATGACTTTTTTACTTCACAGAAATAAATAGGTCTGTGTCTTCCCTTTGCATTTGAAAAGGACATGACACTCAGCCAGTAAATCTCAAACCTAGATAAGCATCGTAATCTTCCAGAAGGTCTGTTAAAACACAGATTGCTGGGCCTCAGCTCCAGAGTATCTGATTCAGAGGGTCTGGATGAAGATCTGGGAGTCTGCAATTTCTTTTTTTTTTTTTTTTTTGGAGAGGTTTTTGCTATAGGGTGCATGTGCTCACCAGAAAGACAGAGACAGAAAGCGAGAATCACCCCCATCACCCCCAAGGGGGGATGTCCATGCCACAATCCCTTCTCCTCCATTCTCCTCTTGGGATCTTGGGCACACGCACATGTGCCTGGCATGAGTTTAAGCCACCGGGTCCAGGACTTGAACCACGGTTGACTACCTGGGAGTCCAGCAACATAGCCATTACACTAACTGCTGGTCCCAGGAGTCTGCAATTTCTAATAAGTTTCTAGGATAGTTTGATGGCTGATGACCCTAGGGACAAATTCTGAGAACCACCACACATTGATAAGCTGACTGTGAATACAAAACCATTCCTCTCTCCCAGCTCATGGGAAAAATAGGCCTTTTCCCCAGGTATTGACTGCCTTCAGACAACGTAGACTTGAGGCCGGATGGAGAATCCAGCTGGACTACACCACTGGTGTTCTCGCTGCCCCACTTTCAGCTGGTCATCTATTTCCAGTAAGAATTTTGGACATGAATGAAAACCCACCAAATGAGGACAAACAAAGTCTATTTATTCAGTGCTTGCTACAACGAGAGTGTCAGCCACCATCACTTTCGTTAGCAGTTGCTCTAAGGCAGAAAGAAGTTTTACAGTGAAAAGGGAGAAGGCTTTAGGTGTACCTCGATTAGAAAGTGTTGTCATAGGGAAGCTGGAGATGGGCTTCTCAGAAGAGGACATCTCTGTTGATTGGTAAGGAGAGCTTGTTTGACTCTCTCTGGTTGGTCTTAAGTTAGAATCAGGTACAATGGTTAAGAAATTGTCTATTATTTTATTTATTTAATTTTTTTGAGAGAGAAGTTTTTGCCTTAGGGTGCGTGTGCAGCAGGAAGAGAGAGAGAGACAGTGAGAGGGAAAGCTGATCTCCACCCTGGCAGGATCTTGAGAATGCACACGTGCACACCACAGTACTGCTGCCAGAGCCAGGGTTTGAAGGCTAGTAGGCCATGTGGGATACAGCTTCCTCTGTAGAGTGCTTAACCACTATGCTATGGAGCCAGCCCCAAAGACATGGTTTCTTGAAGAAGAAATTCAATGTATTTTATTACCATTTTATGGTATACATTTCAAGATTAATTTTAATATGCTTAACATCACAAAGAGGTAGGAATTACCTCATCAGATTATGAGTAACATAAAGTTCAAAAATTATGAAGTAGTTGTTCTTTGAATTGCTTTATTCTAATTTTTTGTAAACATATATTAAATCAAGCAAACATTACTTAAGTATTTATTATCCAAAGTTATTGACTTGACATGTTACATGGTCTTAGACTGTGCATTTCCACCTCACTGACATATTTATTTACAGATTGAGGAAATTGATTTTTTATTTATTTTTTAAAATTTTTTTAATTTTTTTTTTTGAGAGGCTTTTGCTATAGGGTGTGTGCGCTCACCAGAAGGACACAGAGACACAGAGACAGAAAGAGAGAAATCACCCCCAAGGAGAGATGGGTCACACCACAATCCCTCCTCCTCCATTCTCCTCCCAGAGTCCTGGGCACACACGCACACGCGCCCAATGTGATTTTCAAGCCACTGGGTCTGGGACTCGAACTGTGGTCTGCCATGTGGGAGTCCAGCAGTATAACTGCTACACCACCTGCTGGCCTGTGATTAATCAAGCCCTGGCCATTGGGGCCAATTCGTACAAGGGTTGTTGCTTGTCTTCCTGGATTGTTGGTGGAGAGTACAGGTTGGCTTCCTGCCAGGCTGTCTATAGCAGGCTTCCTGGGCTGCTTATTATGGTAGTAGGTGGGGCTCCTTCACAGGCTGCTGCAGGTCGTGGGTCACAACTCTATTTTCACATACGATCTGGCCATTGTCTACTTTATATTCAGTCTCTTGGGATGCACAGTCGATAGTCCCCCTGTATCTTGCTAAGTCCTTGGCACAGTGCATGTATGGTGGAGGGGGTGTTCTTTGTTTTTTGTTTTTTGTTTTTCAGACAGAGCTTTATCATCCCATGATCCCTCTGCCTCAGCCTTCTCAGTAGCTGGGAACACAAGCTCACACCACCATCCTGAACTCTTTAGACAGGATCTCACTGTGTTGTTTACACTGGCCTTGGGCTTGTGATCCTCTCCCTGAGCTTCCCAAGTTAAGCTACCACAACCCTCTCTTTTAGGGTGAGCCAGGGGTCAAACCCAAGCCACTAGTATGGCCTCTGCCTGCTGAGCGCCAGCAACCAGCATGCTACCTTGGCGAATACTTTGACCAATTTCAGCCAAACTATGACCAGTCTTTATTAAGGGCCTACTATGTGCAACATGTTTGTTAGGTACATTCAGTTTCATGAGACACAGGCGTCCATGTCGTGAGAAACAGCACTGGTCATGTGGGTGTCAGGAGAAAGTCCAGAGCATGTGTCGTCCAAAATCTGCAGCCACATTTACTGTGGTGGGGAGGGGAAGCCAGCATTGTCCCACCTGAGAACACAGCTATGTGCCTGCATACTAGGAACTGCTGTTCTGTTCTCTGCCATGTCGGGTCCTCAGGACCCTGCCTGCAGTCCCTCTGGTCACTACGCCCGATGAGTTCCGGACTTCTCTGATGCAGGTGGATGATCTGAAAGCCAAGCTGGCCACCCAGGAAGTGGAGCTGAAACAGAAGAACGAAGACGCAGACAGACTGATCCAGGTGGTCGGCGTGGAGACGGATAAAGTGAGCAGGGAGAAGGCCATCGCAGATGAGGAGGAGCAGAAGGTGGCCCTCATCATGCAGGAGGTGACGCAGAAGCAGAAGGACTGTGAGGAGGACCTGGCCAAGGCAGAGCCGGCACTCGCAGCAGCCCAGGCAGCTCTCAACACCCTCAACAAGGTAGGATCGCCAGCCAAACCCACTCAGCTCCTCCTCTGACCCAGAGACACCTGCTCCCCTGGGATTCCCAAGGGCTACAAAGGCAAAATGAGGAGGGCTTAGAGTGGGCATCAGCTGTCACTGGCTTATTCATTAAGCAAATATTTACTTAGACTGACTAGATATCATACTCCATGAGCTATTAAAGACAATGAAATCCCAGAAGTGTGACTCTCATAACCATCAAGAATATCAAAGTTCTCCTCACTTCACAAATGAGAAAATGGAGTCCCAGAGAAGAAGACTGATTTGCTCAGTCGCAGATATTAGAGACTAGAGGGACAGGGAGGCAGGTGCCATGGTGGTTAGAGCACTGGATCCCACATGACTGACTCCAGGGTTTGAGTCCCAGACCTGGCAGCCAGAAAAAACACAACAGGTGCATGTGCTTGCATGCCCAAAATCCTGAGGAGAATGGAGCAGATGGATTGTGGCATGGCCATCCCCCTAGGAGATGATTTTTCACTTTCCCTTTCTCTGTCTCTCTGGTGAGTCCCATGCACCCTAAGGCAAAAAAAAAAAAAAATTAAAAGTGGGACTTGAACTCTTGTCTTCAGAATCCAATCCCAGAGATCTTTCTGCTATTTCAGCCTATGATCATGTTGCCCATTAGATACTATAGGACACAAGAGTTCTTTAAGACTCTTATCTCAAATGTTTAAGATATGAAATCAAGGGAACAGCAGTTGGCATAATGGCTATGTCACTGGACTCCCATGTAGTCAACCACAGTTCGAGTCCTGGACTGGGTGGCTTAAACTCACACCGGGTGTGTGTGCGTGCATGCCCAAGATCCTGAGAAGAGAATGGAGGAGAAGGGATTGCGGCGTGGTCATACCCCCCCGGGGGGAGGGGATGTTTCTGCTTTCTGTCTCTCTGTCTCTCTGTCTCTCTCTGTCTTTCTGGCGAGCGCACGTGCCCTATAGCAAAAAACCTCTCGAAAAAAAAAAAAGATATGAAATCAAAGTAAGGTGTTTGAATGAAAAAAAAAAAATCTTCAAAATCAAAAGTACTAAGTATTAAGTGGCAACAGCGTAACTGTGTATCATCTACATTCAGCTATGTAGCCATTTGGTGTAACGAGCCTGACTTTTGAGGTGTGTTCATTAGGCAATTGTACTTTGGTTACCTTTTAATTTTCCCTGGGATGAGAGGAGGGCATTACCTTTCTTTTCTCATTCCTCACAATTAACCTTTCCCATTTGGTTAACCACAGTTTAGAAGCAAGGGAAGAAGAATAAAAAAGGCAGTCAGATTCATGAGGGTGAAGGATTTAAACGTCAAAAAACCAGTCTCCTGAACCTTTCTTTAATTAGTTCTGCAAAACCACCTCACTTTGAAAGGTAGCATCCTTTGACTTAGTGGCTCAGCAAACCTGAGATTAAATGAGGTACATCGTAAAATCCTCTTGTGTATGGTTATGTAAAAATTACATTTAATGTGAGATGGGAGTGCATTTTAGTATTTTTTTTTATGATGTGTGGGAGAATCTTAAAAAGTCAGGGTCTCCAGGGCCAATAAAGCCCTTACCTCAATAGCAAACATGAGGTTTTGGAGCCAGCAAGTGGCATGGTGATTAAGATGCTGGACTCCCACATGGTCAACCATGGTTCGAGTTCCAGACCTGGTGGCTTGAAGACACACTAGGTATGTATGCATGCATGCCCTATAGTCTGTGGGGAAAATGGAGGAGAAGAAATTGCTGCATGGCCACCCCCCCCCAGGGGGGTGATTTCTCACTTTCCTTCTCTCTGTTTCTGTCCAGTGAGAACACATACCCTATAGCAAATTAAAAATAATAATTATAATAATAAATAAAAATTAAATAACTATGTGTTAAATGGAGGTACCAGTAATGTAGTCCCCATTACATTGTTATAAGGGTTAAATTAGATAATGCATGAAAAGTAGCTAACAGATTGCGCAATGCAGTAAATATTTGTTGTTGCTTAACCAGAATTGTCATTTTTGTGTCCACAAAACTGGAAACAAAGCAAACACTCATAAATACTTCTGATTCATTTGTTGACTGGGTGGTTGATTATTTACTTGAAATAAACATATAGATAGATAACTCAAGAAGTAATGATAAAGGATATTGAAATTAACACGGGTTTTTGAAGTCTAGATACTTCTACCACAAGAGAAGTAAAACTCTTTTGCAAAGTTGGTTTATTTATTTATTCTATGAGAGAGAAGCAAGGGGTATCCCTAAACATGATCTTCACACTGTAATCTACCCCTACCCTCAGCCAACCTGGGTCACGGGCCGCCGGTGTATACATGGAGGCCCTGGAGGTGAAACGGGACCTTCCCATGTCCAGCTGTGTTGCAGCTGCACCACCATCTAGCCCTGAACTCATTTTAATGAGCACTGATTGTGTGCAAGGAAGTATGACAGGTGCTTTTCTCCGGCTATTAGAGCTGTGTAGGTTGGCATGAGTCAGTGAAATGCATTCCTGTTTAATTTTCCCTTATTACAGAGAGAGGCAAATACAAAGTAGTGGGTTCTTTGCTTCACACTCCCATCCAATTTGCTGGCAATTTACTTCCAGGATATATCCTTAATCTACTTCTGTTATGTCATCTGTACTGCTACCACCCTGGTCCAGGCCACCCTCATCTCTTCCTTGGGCTATTGCTGTAGCCTCCCAGTTCATCTCTGCTTCCGCCCCTTTGCCCATTCCAGCAGCCTGAGACATCTTTTGAAAACGAAGTTCGAGCATATCATCCCTCAGCCCAGAATCTTATCAACCTCCCATCACATTCATTGTAAAACCCTAAGTCATCACCATGGCCTATAAGGTCCTTCCTGGTTTTTCCTTCTGAAAGAGAGATTTTTGCTATAGGGCATGTGTGCTCTCTGGAGAGACAGACACAAAGAGATAGAAAGCAAGAAATCTCACACATACACACACACACACCACAGAGGGGCTGGCCATGCTGCAATCCCTTCTCCTCCATTCTCCTCTTGGGATTTAGGTCATGTACACATGCCAGGCATGTTGTAAGCTGTCAGATCTGGCACTTGAACCACAGTCAACTACGTGGAAGTCCAGCGACGTAACCAATATGCCTTCTGCTGGCCCCAATTTTTTTTATTTTATTTAACTTATGTATTTTAATTTGACCAGAGAAGGACAGAGTGAGAGAGAGAGAGAGAAATCAAGTTGCCAAGTCTGAGACTCAAATCGCAGTTGGCCATGTTGGAGTCCAGTGCCCTTAACCACCATGTCACCTGCCGGCTGCTGACCCCAATTTTGCCTGTGCTACCTCTTCTACTGCATCCATTTTCTTCCCCCTCTGGGCAGTCTCCCACAAGCACACTGACGTTCTTGCTGTGCCTCACACTCTCCACGCACAGTCCCAGCCTGGGACTTTTGAATTGCCAGCTGTCTCTGTGCAGAATATTCATTCCCTAGGTGTCCCCCTGGTTCCTGCTCTACTTCTTTCATGATTTGCTCTAAGGTCACCTTATTGGCAAACAAATAATAACTGTTTTCTTATTTATTTAATTTTATTTATTTATTTTTTAATTTTTCTATAGGGCACATACACTCGCCAGAGAGATGGAAGTAGAGAGAGAGAGAGAGACAAAGTGAGAAAGCAAGCTGCCAGATCCAGGACTTGAACCAAGGTTGGCCATATGGGAGTCCAACACCTTAACCACCATACCATCTGCTGACCCCCAAAATAATCATTTTTATTAATTTCAGGAAAAATTTAAGGTATGTAAGAAAGAAAATATCATCCAAGGGGGGTGATTTTTATAATCACAATCTCATGCATGTGGAATGTTTGCTTAACACAAAAATTTATATAACTATAAGGGGAGAACCATTGAGAGGGAAAGGAGGGTGGTAATTTTTTTTTTTAAATATGGGACCAGCAGTTGGCATAATGGCTATGTCACTGGACTCTCATGTAGTCAACTGCAGTGCAAGTCCCAGACCCAATGGCTTAAACTCACAACAGGCATGTGTGCGTACGTGCCAAAGATCCCGAGAGGAGAATGGAAGAGAAGAAATTGCAGCAGCATGGCTATCTCCCCTAGGGGGGTGATTTCTCGCTTTCTGTCTGTCTCTCTCTGTCTTTCTGGCAAGCGCATGCACCCCCTATAGCAAAACCTCTAAAAAAAAAAAAAAAAGATTGTGGAAAAAATACAATTAAAATATGAATTTATTGTAGTGCAAAAGGTTTTGAAATCCATGCCTATTTTTTTCCAAAATATACACTTTCCATGAACTTTTTAAAGACTCCCTTGTATTATATTAACAGCAATAAAAATTGAAATATTTCAGGAACTTAGTAACCCAGAGAAAAGCTGCACAAACTGCCTGGCTAAGTAGGAAATAGAGAAGAGGAAGGTCATGCAAGAGGTACTAGAAGGATGAGTATCTTATGAGATAGAGATATAGCGCAAGAAAATAAAACCTTGAATTAATCGAATTCATGAATAGTGGTGTAAAACTTCTGTATAAAATGCTAGTATGTCAAATCCTGCACTTTATCCAAGCAATAGCATGCCACTAACTGATAAGATTTATTCAGTATATTCAATATTTCAAAAGAGAAAAACTCTATTGTCACCTTTGAAAAATGTCAAAATAGGTCAGTGAGAGGCATTGTGGTTTAGGCACTGGCTCCCACATGGCCAGCCAACTTCACAGTTTAAATTCTGGACCTAGTAGCTTGAAAAACACACCAAGCATATGTGCGTATATCCCCTAAATTCCAAGAGGAGAATGGAAGAGAAGGGATTACAGCAATGCCATTGCCCTGGGGAATAATTTCTCACTTTCCCTCTCTATCTTTCTCTGATGAGCACATGCACCCTATGAGGAAAAAAAAAAAAACGGAAATATCAAAATGCTATTTTAACACAATGCAACACCCATTCACAAATTCTTGGTAAAGTGGAACTTAAAACACATACAAAGGCAAGAAGCAGGGGGAAGGCAATGTTCCACGATATTGAGGCCACATGGGAAGGTACCAGGTTTGCATCCTGAGGTCTCTCTGTACACTCCTGAAACACACATATGTGCCCATGATCCTGGCTGGCTAAGGCTGGCAGTGGATTGAGCATGAAAACTCCTTTGGGGATGCCTGTCTCATCTCTCTCTCTGTATCTATCTCTCTCTGTCTCTTTCTCTGTCTGGAGAGCACATATTCCCTCTGGCAATTAAAAATAACTTTCCAAATTCCTACCCAATTAAATAATAAATTTAAAAAATCAATTGTAAGAATGTTTAAGGGACCAGCAGTTGGCATAATGGTTATGTCGCTTGACTCCCATGTAGTCAACTGCAGTTCGAGTCCCAGACCTGGTGGCTTAAACTCACACCGGGCGCATGTACGTGTGTGCCCAAGATCCTGAGAGGAGAATGGAGAAGGGATTGCGAGGCCATCCCCCCTCCGGAGGTGATTTTTTGCTTTCGGTCTCTCTGTCTTTCTCTGTCTTTCTGGCGAGTGCATGCTCCCTATAGCAAAAATTTCCAAAACAACAAAAAGGAATGTTTGAAATTGTTGATTAATGTTGAAGTTATAAAAATATAATGTTTTTAGAGATTTTTTTCTATAGGGCGTATATGCTTGCTGGAGAGAGAGAGAGGGAGAGAGAAATAGAAGGCAAGAAATCACCTCCTGGGGGGATGGCCATATTGCAATCCCTTCTCCTCCATTCTCCTTCTAGGAACTTGGGCACGCACGCACATGCACCCAGCATGAGTTTCAAGCCCCTGGATCTGGGGCTTGAACCACAGCCATACAGGAGTCCATTATGCCATCTGCTGGTCCCTAAAAAATATAATTTCTAAAAAGGGAAATTTTAAAGACCCTTTGCAAAATAAATTACAAAATGTGGGACCTACAGATAGTGTAATAGTTGCATTGCTGGACTCCCACTTAGTCGACCACAGTTCGAAACCCTGACCCAGCAGCTTAAAACACACTGAGAGTGTGTGTGAGCATGCCCAAAATCCCAAGGGGAGACTGGAAAAGAAGGAATTGCGGTGTGGCCATTCCTCATGGGAGGTGATTCTCGCTTTCTGTCTCTCTGTCTCTCTCTGTGTCTTCAGAAAGCACATGTACCCTATAACAAAAATCTCTCTAAATAAATAAAATATCCATGATAATCACTTTGAAAATATATTTTCAAAATACCAACCAAAACATAAGGTGCAAATAAGTGTAAAGAAATTTGTTGAAACTGTGAAGAAAACCGCACATTTTTATCAAAGGATATAAAAAAAGATGTGAATAAACAAATATATATATATACCAAGTTTATGTATTGGAAGATTAGATCTTTATAAGGATGTATCTATTCCTCTAATTTATTAAATTTATTAAATTAAATAAAAGTCTTATTAGAGTCCAATTTTATTTTTGAAATATATGGCTCTAATGTCATTAAAAGTTCATGTCCTTGGTTGGGGCCAGCAGGTGGCATGGTGATTGAGATGCTGGACCACAGTTTGAGTCCTGGACCTGGTGGCTTATTTTCTCACTTTCCCTCGCTCTCCCTTTCTGATGAGCATATGTGCCCTGTAGCAAATTTAAAAATAGTAATAATTATGATAATGATAAATAAATTAAAATAATTGTTTTTTTAAAGTTCATGTCATTTAACCAACTTTTAAAGATTTAATAACTTAAATGTTCAACAATACAGAGATAAATAAATTATATACCTCTCCCTTTGCAAAAACTGCATTGCTTATTTAAAATCATGTTCTACAAAATCAATGACAAGAAAGGGCTAAAAGGTCATTTTCAGTAGAAGAGCAGATTCAAAAATAGTATAAATAGTGATTTATATTTATATGTATGAGTGTGTATGTGTGTATGTATACACGTGTACATACACTGTGTGTATGTATATGAGAGTAAGACAGACTAAAAGAAAAAAAGAAAGTTGCTAAACTAAATACACCAGAGCATAATTATTCTTGTTTTTACTCTTATTCTTGCTAACTATTCCACAGTAACTATGTACTGTTTTGTATTTTGGGTTTATGTGTGTGTGTGTGTGTGAGAGAGAGAGAGAGAGATTTTTGCTATAGGGTGCATGTACTCGCAGAGAGACAAAAAATGAAAAGTCAGCCCCTAAGGGGGATGGCCATATTGCAGTCCCTTCTCCGTCAGTCTACTGGCAAGATTTGGGGCACACACACACCTGTACCTGGCATGAGTTTCAAGCCACCTGGTCTGGGACTCAAACAACAATCAATCATGTGGGAGTCCAGCACCTTAACCACTATGACACCTGCTTGTCCCAACTGTGTTATTTTTTAATAAATGGATAGTTTTACTTTATAAAACAGTTAAGAATAAGAAAAAAAGGAAAGTGTAAAAGAACTAGAAAACATCTCGCAAGTTTTTAGATCAAGTTTAATGTATGTAAAAGGCCAGAAGCATAGACACAAAGGAAAATATCATTTAGAAAAACATTCCCGGAGTCAGGAAGTGGCACAATGGTAACACAACTGGACCTTCTGGGAAAGGTTCTGGGTTCATGTCCCAGGACCTCCCTGAGCATGCTGGGCACACACATGCCTATGATCCAGATTAGCTAAGACTAGGGGTGGATTATGGCATGGGAACTTTAAACATCTGTAGATCACAAAATAGCATAAACAGAAATGTGAAAGAAATTTGCAGTATCTATGAGAAAAGAATAAATATCCTTCACATATAAGAAACTCTGATGAATTGTACTAAAAATCTCTTCCCTTCCCTCATGGTCTTCAACCCATCTACTCTTTGCCCATCTCCACCCTTTTCTGTGACCCAAGAGACTTAACTCTCATGGATTGTACCAATGGACTTCCTTTGCCCTTTAGCTTCCTGTGACCTTTGGCCAAGATGAACACCAGGAGGTGATTGGAGTCAGAGATAGAGCAAGATTCAATGTTCAGTCCTTTGGCCCAGGCTGCCCTCAGCTGCAGGCTGCAGGCTGCAGCACCTGTAGGATTCCCCAGAGGACACTTCCTCCAGTTCTGCCCACCACTCTCCCCTGAATCCTCAGGCCCAGGGGCGGCAATGGCGCCACTCTGGCTTCAGCCACCTCAACACTACCAGCCCAGGGTAAGGTACTCTCTCAGGCTCCTTCAATCTACACAGTTATAAATAGTTCCTTTAGTTAGCTTTCCTCAAAACAGCTGGTGTGTTGTATCAGCTCTCTGCCTGTAGGGACCATGACTAATACAGTAATCAAAAAGAAAAGACAAATAGCCCAGCAGAAATGTAGGCAAAGGTCAAGAGCAAACAATTTACCAAACAAGAAATTCAAATAGCTTTCAAACATGAAGAAAAAGAAAGTGCAGCATCACTAGTACATACATACATACATGCACATATATGTGTATATTCATTAAACCAGTGTATCCCATTTCCAGCCCATCAACTTGAAGAAAGTCAATGTTACCCAAGCGAGATGCTGAGAGTACACATAGACTCTTCTAAACACTGATGATTGGAATGAAGTTTTCTGGGAAATAATCTGATAATACATACAAAGAACACTAAAAATGTTTCTATTCTTTGGCCCAGCAGCTTCATTTCTAGGAAGGCTACCCTTAAGAACTAATCTAAAGTTTTCAGAAAGGTATATATAGAAGAATGTTCAGCAAAGCATTATTGTTAGCAAGGTAAATTTTTGTAATGACTGAGGTTTCCAGAAATTAGAAGCATTTTATAGTTCATCTCTCTGAAGAAATGTAGACTGGAAGAAATCTTGTTTGAGAAGAATAATTAGTGGCTTTTTCTCACATCTTTTCTTTTTTAAATTATCAATCACTTCTATTTATTCTATCTCTAAAATATGCCTCTAAACCAATCATTTCTCACCATCTACATTGCAAAACCCTGGGCCAAACCATGCTCAGTCTCCTGCCTAGACAACCACAGCAACCCTCCTGTCTATTTGCATGTACCCACGCCTGGCCAGACAAGACCACAACGAGTTCTCAAAGCATAAACCAGATCCTTGTATTCCCTGCATAGAACCCTTCACATCTTCTTACTGAAATTAGAATGGAATCCAAACTCCTTTACAGTCCTCCAGGGCCCCCTGTGGGCTGGCCATGACGGCCTGTCCTGACCTTCCCTACAGTCTATGTCAAGGCCAACCCTGTTCCTGCCTTGGCCTTTGTATTTGCTGACTCATCTGCCAGGAGCGGGCCCCCTGCGGTGCTCCATAGAGCTGCATCTCTCCCACCATTTATATCCCCACCCAAGAGTTGATTCTCAAATGACTTCCCTGGTCCGCCTCGCTAGCTAACCTGGTACCAGCACACCTCAAGAATTCTCCATTCCCATCAGCCTCTGTGGGCTTTTTCTCACTATTGAAAATACCAAAGATTTATTTCTTTGTTATTTCTCCCACCTGAATAAGTGAAAGAATATTGACTTTCTTTTTTTTCTTTCTTTCTTTTTTAAGTACATTTACTTCTTCCACAAGCAAGAAAGACAGAAAGAGAAAGGGAGCCAGGGAGCCCCAAAGGAGTCTGCATGCAAACAATCCACCCTCAGTGTTGGCCGGCCCTGAGCCACTGGCACATGCATGCCTGGCTGGTTCAGGAAGGTCCTGGACATGAACCTAAAACCTTCCCATGTGGGTCAGCCTCACAGAGCATCGTGTTTTTACCACTTTGCCTACATCTGACACCCACCTTTTTTGCTTACCGTTGTATCCCCATTACTCCAAACAATACCTGACACATAGTGTTTTGTTTTGTTTTAATTTGTTTTGTTTTAAAGAGAGGTTTTTTTCTATAGGGCACATGTGCTTGCCAGAGAGACAGAGAGAGACAGAGAGACAGAAAGAGAGAAATCACCCCCCAGAAGGATGGTCACGCCACATTCTCTTCTCCTCCATTCTCATCCTGGGACCTTGGACACGCATGCACATAGGCCCGGCATGAGTTTTAGGCCACCGGGTCTGGGATTTGAACCGCACTTGTCTATGTGGGAGTCCAGCGACATACCTAATACATCATCTGCTGGTCCCAATGCCTGACATATACTGTTTGCATAGGCATTTGTCCAACGTGACACACATTTATCCATTTATTTATTCACTCAAAAAGACTTACTGGTGCCCTTTCTGCACCAGCCCCTGTTCAGGATGATGTTCTACATCCATGAATGGAGATCCTTGTCTATGGAAGGTATAGTCTAAGACTGAGAGACTGGAAGCATAATAAAAGGGAAAATTCCAGAGACAAATAAGGAGTACCAGAGATGAGCAGCTGGGGAGAGAGAGTGGGAGGTGGCAGGAGATTGCAGCATTAAAGAGGGTGACCTGTGCAAGCCTTCTTGAGAAGGAGAAGTTTGAGGAAAGCCTTGGAGAAGAACAACCACCAGGCAGATCCCAGAGGAAGAGCTGCTGAGGTTAAGGCCACAGCTAACAGCAGTCCCAAGACACAAGCAGTGTGGAGCCGAGTGTGCCTGATGTTTGCTCACTCTAGACAGCATCTGTTTCTTCTGAGAAATGCTTCTTCCAACACTGGGTTTCTGTTAGTTGTATTCTATTTGCCTGCCCTATGGTAATTGGCTTGAAGCACCATGCCTAACTAAACAAGCTCATTGCCTAGGGCTTTGTAAATTTGTACTGGCACTGGAGAAAAAGTCTCTTTCTCTTCTGGTTGCAAAGCTGAGGATATGAGCTGACTTGCCAGCACATATTTGTTCCATTCAATTGTTCAGTGCACTTTTTTTTTTTTTTAGGTTTTTGCTATAGGGCATATGTGCTCACTGGAGAGACAGAGACAGAGAGAGGAAACGTGAGAAATCACCTCCTAGAGGGGACAGCCATGCCTCTGTTCTTTCTCCTCCATTCTCCCCTCAGAGTTTTGGGCACACACACACACACACACACACACACACACACATATATACACATACACACAGTGTGTGTTTCAGTCCACCAGGTCTGGGACTTGAACTGCAGTCAGCTATGTGAAAGTCCAGCACTTTAACCACCACGCTACCTGCCAGCCCCTTCAATGCACATTTTGATGAGTCCCTGCTGTACACCGGTGTCTGTTCAAGACACTGAGGCTCCCATGGCTAACAAGCTACATGGATTCCCTGTTCTCATGAAGAAGAGGACTACAGTAAATCAGCAAGGAAAACTGATCATCATTTCAGTTTGCAGTAAGTGCTCTAAAGCAATCATTATGGTGCTAGGATAGGAAGTGGAGGTCAATGGTAGAATCTTTTGGAGTGAAAGGTGTTCACATTAAAATCTTGACAGTTGAGATATCAGCCATGGAAATGGCTTGGGAAAAAAGTATTTGGGTAGAGGTCCTGAGACGGGAATAAACTGCAAGTCACAACCCTGAAAGGGGCCCGGCCTGGTGGCATGACCAGTAGTACACTGAACTGCAGTGCTGGAGGCCCCAGGGGCATGGCCAGTAGTACACTGAACTGCAGTGCTGGAGGCCGCATGGGGCATGGCCAGTAGTACACTGAACTGCAGTGCTGGAGGCCCCATGGGGCATGGCCAGTAGTACACTGAACTGCAGTGCTGGAGGCCCCATGGGGCATGGCCAGTAGTACACTGAACTGCAGTGCTGGAGGCCCCATGGGGCATGGCCAGTAGTACACTGAACTGCAGTGCTGGAGGTCACATGGGGCATGGCCAGTAGTACACTGAACTGCAGTGCTGGAGGCCGCATGGGGCATGGCCAGTAGTACACTGAACTGCAGTGCTGGAGGCCGCATGGGGCATGGCCAGTAGTACACTGAACTGCAGTGCTGGAGGCCACATGGACAAAATGCAGGTTGGAATCCCCAGGTTCGCCTGAAAACAGTGCAGGGATGTCTGCTCATGCTCAAGATCCCGAGGCGCTAGATGGCTACAGGAAGGGGGTTGCTGCACGATGAGGCTCTTCGGAGGGTGCTTCCCTCTTGCTCTCTGGTGCACATGCATATGCCCTATATCATGAATAAAATAAATCAAATCAAAAAAAATTTTTTGAACGGTAGCAGCTGTAGCTAGAACATAGAGAGGGGAGAGAAAGTGATCCAGAGTTAGTGAGTTAGGCTACGGGCCTTGCAAGGTGAGGAAACCGGTGTGCAAAAGAGAATCCAAAGCACAGGGAGACACAGAAGCAAGAGAAGGGCCTGAGAGTTCTGCAGACATCAAAATGCAATTCCGCTCATCCCTACAGCCAATGCCATGCCTACCCTTCCCAGATGTGTGAGTTAGACAAGTGGCCCATGTACTTCAGCTAGGCTTTACATTATTAAAGCCAAAAGAACTGTGATTAATTTATACATGAGGACTTCAAAAAGTCCATGGAAAAGTGGAATTAATATACGAGTTTATTTTGGTGCAAAAAATTTTTAAGGCATACATAGCTTTTTCTTAATATGCATTTCCCATAAACTTTTTGACAATCCCTTGTAGATATATATGAAAATGGAAAAGACTAAAACAAATTTCGTTGAAATATTAGCAATTATATGTCTGGGTTATAGAATTCATTTTCCAAATCATACATTATTTTCTTTTTTCTTTTTTCTTTTTATTGCCAGAGGGCACATGTGCTTGCCAGGGAGAGAGAGAGGGACAGAGGGGAAAAGGAGAGAGTAGGCCTCAAGGGAGTATGATCATGCCAAAATCCCTTCTCTTCCACATTTCCATTCTGCTGGGATTTGGGGCATGCATGCACACATACCTGGTATGTCTTCAAGCTGCTGGAGCCAGGACTCAGACCACAGTCTACTATGTGGGATTGACTCCTCGCCTAATGACTAGACCATAAGGATAGCTCATCTTTATACAGTTTTCTGTATTCCTAATTCAGTCTATTGAACATGCTTAATGTATACTATTTTTTAGTTGTGGAGAGGTTTCTTTCTTTCTGTGTTTTGTCACCTTGCCCCCCTGTCACCTGACAGGAGACACTGCAGCAGGTGTGCTAGCATCCCTTTGCTTCCTCCATTCCTCCACTCTATGATGGGTTGACCATGACCACACATGGTACCAGTTGTAAGGACAAATGGAGGACTCTTCTTGGTACTCCCATTAGAAACCAGAAATTATCCCCCTTGTTTGTGGGTACTCAGGTTCAAGAGCACTTCCAATTAATTTGGAAAAGGTTCTAAGTTTTGATGCCAAGATTTCCCCTCACTTACAGCATCAGCCCCATAAACAAGTGGTGTCAAGATCACAGGTTTCTTGTTGGGTGTCAAAGCAAAACTTCAGACTATATCCACATGCATTTCTAACACAGTTTCCTGTGCAGATTAATGGGTCCCACTGTCCCGAATTCACAGATAAAGGCACCAAGGCCTAGAAAGTCTCAGGGATTTGCCATGGCCAACCCTTTTAGCCTGGTCTTTCTGGAGCAAGTAAAACTTGGAGCAAAGGACAAACCTAAGACCAGGCAGAAGCAGCTGGCTGGCTAGGCTGTGCCCAGCTTTCTTTCTGAGTTATTTCTTGGCAGAAAATGCCACTTTGCTCTCAGGACAGTCAAGTATGGTTAGAACAAGCTCATGGAACAAAGCATTTTAATTAAAGAAGAAAATATTAGTTGGGTTACAGTGCTATTCTCTTCAATGCAAGATGGAAATTAATTTATAATAACCTTATCTTTTATTCATGGCACACTGCATATTTCAGAGTATGTTGGCGTCCTTATATTTTTCAGCCGAATGTGAAATAATTGTGTGTTTCTAATGGGCTGTGAGTTGAAGTGCTGAAAGAACATAGCCAAGTCCCAGCTCACCATTCATGGAAGTCGGAAGCCACGGGGGAGCAGCTTTGGTTTCCTTTTGATGAGTCATGATATTTAACATTCAGTGGGCTGCTGCAGGCTTCAAAGCAGCCCTTGCAGATTGATGGCTCCACAGCCTAAGTCCATTAGTGGCCGAGGACAAAGGGAGCCCATTCGTTTTCCTCTAATGACCTCCTTCTCTCTTCTCAGACTAACTTGACAGAGCTGAAGTCATTTGGCTCCCCGCCACTGGCCGTCAGCAACGTCAGCGCTGCGGTGATGGTGCTCATGGCCCCCAGGGGCAAAGTGCCCAAGGACCGGAGCTGGAAGGCTGCTAAGGTCACCATGGCCAAAGTGGATGGCTTCCTGGACTCACTCATCAACTTTGACAAAGAGAACATACATGAGAACTGCCTTAAAGCCATCAAGCCCTATCTACAAGATCCCGAGTTCAATCCCGAGTTCGTGGCCACTAAGTCCTATGCGGCCGCAGGCCTCTGCTCCTGGGTCATAAACATCGTGAGGTTCTACGAGGTGTTCTGTGATGTGGAACCCAAGCGCCAGGCTCTGAACAAAGCTACCGCAGACCTCACAGCTGCCCAGGAGAAGCTGGCTGCCATCAAGGCCAAGATCGCTGTGAGTAACCAAGAGCCTCCCTGACCCTACCTGCTGGCCCCTAAAGCAGTCACCTCTGCTCATTGCCCAGTGCCAAACATTAAGATTGATAAAGAGAAGTGGGAAACCAAATTTGTATTGAAAGTCTCACTTTTCAACAGAAATTTTGTGGGTTTTCTTTATGATTTTGTTTGTTTGTTTATTTGCCAGTGGGCTTATCTGTATGCATGAGAGAAAGGGAAAGAATGTGAGAGAAAAAGAGAGAGATTGAAAGAGAAAGCACCCTTCAGTGGGACCTGGTCACACCACAATCCTTTTCCCTCCATTTCTCTATCCCATCAGGATCCTGGGTACACATGCCTGGGCCTGGCATGTTTTTCAAGCCACCAGGGCCGGGATTCACAACCATAGTCAACCATGTGGGATCCAGCTCCCCCCGTACGGTGCTTAACCACTACACTATGGGGCTGGTCCCATAGAGACAACTTTTTAAGTATCTTTCTCCAACACTGTGTAGGCCAAAGGAGAAAAATCCACTAGACTACTAGTTTAAAACTTGGGTTCTAAAATATTTTCTCCTTTCTTCTGAGGGAAGAAAAGATGACAGACATGTATTACAGATAAACAGTGTTGCCCATAAAACCAACTTCTTTCTTGTTAGTCACAAATGAATTTAACACTTTCATATAATAGATAACTAAGAACAAAAGGTGGACATTTTGAGACCAGCAAATGGCATGGCATCATGGTTATGTCAGTGAACTTTTACATGACTGACTATGGTTTGAGTCCCAGACCTGGTGGTTTGAAACTCATGTCAGGTGTGTGTGCATGCATGCCCAAAATCCCAAGAGAAGAATGGAGGAGAAAGGATTGCAGTGTGGCCATCCTCTCTGGGGGGTGATTTCTCACTTTCTGTCTCTCTGTCTCTCTAAAAAGCGCATGCATCCTATAGCAAAAATCTCTCTAAGAAAAAAGAAAAGTGACAGCTAAAGCTTCAAAGACCTTTGCAACCAATCTCTATTATGAAAGAAACTAGTGTAGCAACCAATCTCCTCTCAAAATGTTTGCTCTATAGGTCTACTTGAAACAGGTGCCGATAACCACAACAATGGCCCCCTTCAAAGAACACCAAGTTCAAAACACTCTAACATCCCCGTTCCTGCTTTTGGGTGGGGGGCAAAAAGACCTCCTGATAATTTTCATATTCTTTAGTCTCTTCCGGAAAAGTGTAACAAAAACTGCATTTTCAAAGTTATTTTAGCTAAAGGAACAGTTGGTGCAAAGGAAAACGTTTTGAAAATGTTTATACCTTTTCGGTAGCCAACATTCCCATGATGAGCCCACTCAACCTGCGAAAGCAAAATATCTTTTAAATACTTGGCTACCTTAGGAAGGCACTTCTTTTCTGCCAAAATATTTTCTGAAAAAAAAATTATTCTTGCTTTTAACAACCTCCTCCCCATGCTTTGCTTATACTCATGCCAATCAACATTCCAAGAATGTGGACACTTCCTACTACTAACAGGAAATGGGCTGACACTCATCCTTAATATAGACACCTATGTGGGTCCTATAGCCACTGAGGACATTGCTAGCTTCTATAATCACTCTCTCTCTCTCACACACACACGCACACGCACACACACACACACACACACACACACACACTCACCTCATTTTGGGGATGTTTGAATAACTCCAAGTAAAAAATGTTATATTTAGGATACATAAAGTGGGAGGGAGCATATTTCAAAACAGATTGTATGATACAATTTCATTTTGATTATATAGAATGAAAATACATAAAAATGTCAACAGTGGTGGTCTCTGGATGTGGATTTTGGATTTTTTTATTAAATTTTGTGTCTTTTCCTATAATGAACATGTATTAATGCTACAATTTATAAAAACAAGAACAAGCAAGACATTTTCATTAAGCATGTAATTGCACACAGGATAAAATATCATATACTAGAGAAGGACTTCTAATGAGAAGCAGCAGTCCCCTTTGGATTCTTTTATCAGAATCAACTTATTATTGTGGCCTCCTCAGAACCTGCTACCTGGTGGCTTAACTGTGTTCTATTTGGTTCATGTATACTGTTTTCAAGTGATTTAATTAACTGCCAATATTTAAAACAGAAAGCAGTTTTATATAAAGATCTGATTTCTGGCTCATCTAAAGATAATCAAGATTCCCAAGCATTACCTGACCCTGGAGTTAAGCAGAGGCCTCTCATTTAGACAGATGGCTTCGTTGCTTTTTGCCATAATCCCATCAGCTCTTACATTTTTCAAGACTAGACTCATCCGGCTAGTTTACATGATCGTTCTGCTCTCTGCTAATTTGACTTTCTGACTTCTGTCCATGGTACTCCTCTGGTATCTTTCTTGATGTGTCTTAGACAGTTGACTTCCTGCTAGCTAGCAGAGGCTACAGATTGCTCCTCCCATGTCTCCCCAATACATGGCAACTAGTTTTAGTTGACAGAACCTTAGTTCTTGTTCTGTCACATAGAGGTAGCTTCCTTGGAGCCCTCAGATTTCCAGGTGAAGCAGCTTATTTATTTTTTTATTTTATCTAAACCATTGGTCTAAAAAATTATTTTTTTCTTTTTTTCATAACCAAGGTATTTAAGATAAGCAACTTCATTACAATAAACCAATAACTGTTCTGTATGAAATTACTTTTATGTAAGTATCCTTCATCTTTTTAAAAATTTTATACATTCAATCATTATACATCATTACCACTTATAAAGTAAATTTACCCGACATGAATATACGTCACACCAGTCCAATTGAAGATACCATACATGTTATCAACAGATAATCATCCATTTCTGTGTCCCCTAAATGTCTTGGCTCTCTATTTTCTCCTTGAGCCCTTTCTTCTCACTCTCTCCCTTTTCCCACTCTCTTCCCACACTGTTTCCAGTATTTGTAACCATTTTCCATATTTCTATATCCTCTGATCTTTTAATTTCCTCCGTCGAGTGCGGACAGTCAGTCTATATTAAGTAAAGATATACAATGTCACTGTTTCATAGCCTGATTTGCTTCACTCAGCAATAAATCTTTCATATCCATTCACTTTCTATCAAATGCTAGGGTCTTGTTGTTTTTTTATGGCTGAATAGTATTCCACAGTGTATATGTGCCACATGTTTTCATTCCATTCATCTGCTTGTAGACATTTGAATTGGTTCCATGTCTTAGCAATTGTGAATAATGCCACAAAAATATAGATGTGCAAACACTTTTCTCACTGAGCATTCTCCTACCTTTGGGTAGATACCCAGGAGTGGAATTGCTGGGTCATAAAGTAGTCCTATTTGTAGATCTTTGAGGAGTTCTATTTGTAGATCTTTGAGGAGCTTCCGTATTATTCTTCACAGTGGCTAGACCAATTTACATTCTCACCAACAGTGTAGGAGAGTTCTCTTTTCACCACAGCCTTGCCAGCACTTATCTTTTTTTTTTTAATCTTAGCCATTCTTTCTGGGGTTAGATAGTAACTCATTGTGGTTTTGATCTGCATCTCCCTTATGATGAGGGATGGTGAGCATGTTTTCACATGGTTTTTGGATATTTGTATGTCTACCTTAGAGAGTTGTCTGTTCAACTCATTTTCCCATCTTTTAATTGGGTTGATCTTTTTTTTTTCAGGTAAGCCCCTTGACTTCCATGTGTATTCTGGTTATCAGTCCCTTATCTGAGGCACGAAACTGCTTATTACCCTTACCCTTCCTTCTTCTCCTTTCCTTCTACGTACTAACTTCTGTTATCATTACTCAGCATTCTTTTTTGCTTTGTAATGGCCAAGACTGAAAACATTACATTTTCTTCTGTAAGCAAAATTAGGGGTCCCATGGTCTGTCTGTCCAGGAGTTGATTCAAAGGATTGAAAACCTCATGGTGCCAGACTGGTTTAGCAGGAAAACATAACATTCTACAATACTAATCCACATCCACAGACCATGATCTGGATTTGAGTCCAGAGATCTCCACTAACGACATCAGGTACACTTGTGCCCACGATCTGGGGCCGGCTGAAACTGGGGGTAGATCACGGCAGCAAGATCCTGTCAATGTCATGTCTCTTTCTCTTCTCTCTCTCTCTCTCTCTCTCTGAAAAACTAGATAATATGCTTTTCAAAAAGTTGAAAAATTTGGGACCAGCAGTTGGCGTAATGGCTATGTCGCTGGACTCCCATGTAGTCGACCATGGTTCAAGTCCCGGACCTGGTGGCTTAAACTCACGCCAGGCATGTATGCATGCATAACCAAGATCCTGAGAGAAGAATAGAGGAGAAGGGATTGCAGCATGGCCATCCCCCCTGGGGGGGTGATTTCTCACCTTCTGTCTCTGTCTCTCTCTCTGTCTTTCTGGTGAAAACCTCTCAAAAAAAAAGAAGTTGAAAAAAATCTGGCCAGCCGAATGGTATTGTGGTTAAGGCAGCTGGATGCTACATGGCCATGTGTGTGCTTCAAGTCCCAGACCTGGCTGCTTGGAAAATACACTATATGCATGTGTGTGCATACCCAAAAGCCCGAGAGGAGAATGGAGGAGAAGAATTATGTCATAGCTATCCCCCCTAAGGGGTGATTTCTCATTTTCCCTCTCTCTCTTCCTCTTTCTTTTTCCCTGTCTGGTGAGTACACATACCCTATAGCAAAAAATTGTTTTTAGAAAGTTGAGAAAAATCAATAAATTCCATTTATATTCTGTGAATATATGTTGTCTCTATTGTTTACAGCAGATCTAAGTGGTATGCTATAATTACATTTTCTTTTTTATACGACCTCTTTTTCCCCCTGGAAATTTTTAATAGTTCATTATTTAATTTTTATTTTTATTATTATTGCTATTTTAATTTGACCAGAGAGAAAGAAGGAAACTAAGAAAGCAAGCTGCTGAGTCCAGGACTCAAACCACAGTAGGCCATGTTGGGGTCCAGTGCCTTAACCACCATGCTACTGCTGGCCCCTACTTTTTTTTTTTTTTTCTCTTCCATTAGCTTTGTTTTGTTTTTTTTTGTTTGTTTGTTTGTTTGTTGGTTTTGAGAGGTTTTTGCTATAGGGCATGTGTGCTCTCCAGAAAGACAGAGAGAAAGAGACAGAAAGTGAGAAATCACCCCCCGGAGGGATAGTCACGCAACAATCTCTTGTCCTCCATTCTCTTCTCAGGATCTTGGGTACGCACGCACACCCATCTAGCATGAATTTAAGCCACCAAGTTCGGGACTCGAACCACGGTCAACTACATGGGAGTCCAGTGACATAGCCATTATACCAACTGTTGGTTCCGCCTCCATTGTTTTTAAACTTTCCATTCAACCTAGTATTCTATCAAATCCCTTTCTACTCCCAAGACATTTGTACCTTGTTCAGAGTTCAGAGTTCTTGTTACTGTTGGAGAGTAAACAGGTGTCACTGTTTTCTTTCTTTTAACAAAAAAAGTTTTCTTTAATTATGACAGAGTGCATGCATGTATATGTGTGTGAAAGAGAGAAAAAGAGAGACGCACATTCTCGACAGAGTCTATTTGCACTGAAATCTCCTTCCTCATGTTTTCCAGCTTATCAGATCTTGGGCATTAGCCCATGTGCCCAGTGTACCTCAGGCCCACCAGGCCAGCGATTGGAACTGGCTTCCTTAAACATCGCTTTACTGCTGCATCACGGTTCTGGCCCTCGATGTTTTCTTAAGTCATTTCCAATGACTTCTGAACCCTCTGCCTTCTCCCTCCTCGGTTTCTTCTTTTATTTTTCTACAACTCTTTCTCAAAAGTTTTTCAGAAATGTTAAAATCGTGGAGTGTCTTTATTTTATTCTTAAACCAAGCATAATTTTGCTGAGTATCAAATTCTGAGTTGCTAATTTTGTCCCTTAGTACATGAATGCTTTATGTTCTTGTCTATTGAAAAGTCTAACAAATGGTCAAGGTTCCATTCCTTTGTATATGCACTGCTTTTCCCCCTTTCTGGAAGTCTTCCAACCTTTCATTTATTCTTCAAGTCTGAAATTTTACATCAAATGCTTAGCTGTCATTTTTTATTCTTTGCACTTGGCATGTCGAAATTTATTTGCTTCAGTCCTGGAAAAGTATTTTGTGTTCTTTTTTGGTGATATTCTGTCTATCTTCTTCTCCCCAACCTCCCCCACCAAAGTTTATTTTATTTCCTCCATCAGAGAGAGACAGAGACAGTTCCTGCACCGTGATCCACCCCCAGTCCCTTCCAACCTGGATCACGAACACCATGCTCAGGGAGACGGCTTACTCGTGTTCTGTTTGGCTCATGCATAGTATTTTCAAATGATTTAATTAATTGCCAATAATAAATTGCCAACCAGAGCTTTCCCATGTGACAATGCCACTGGATCACCATCTGGCACCCTGTTTTCACTTCCGTCTTGTTTTCTGGAATGCATATTGGTCAAATATTGGACCTCCTACGTTAGTCCTGTATTTTTTATGTTTTTGTCACTGTATGTTTTATTATACTTCTAGATTTTGTCACATTCCTATTTTTTAAGAGAGGTTTTTGCTATAGGGCACATATGCTTGCCAGAAAGACAGAGAGAGACAGAGAGACAGAAAGCGAGAAATCATCCCCCAAGAGAGGATGGCCACACCACAGTCCTTTCTCCTACATTCTCCTGTTGTGACTTTGGGCAAGTATGCACACATGCCTGTTGTGAATTTCAAGTTGCCAGGTCCAGGACTTGAATCACAGTCGGCCATGTGGAAGTCTGGCGACATAACCATTACACCGTCTGCTGGTCCCATTCACATTCATATTTTAACCCTTTCCTTGAATGTATTTTTTTTATATTTACAATAATGACAATTTCCATAAAAGCTATTTCGTTGTTGATATTATTCTTTTATAAAATAGCACTCTATTCTGGTTTAATGATGAAACATTTATAATCTCTCAAAGAAACTAATTGTGGAAGATTATAACTTCGTGGTAGTTTTTGTTGCCAAATATTAACTATTTTTTTCCCAGATTATTTGTTTCTCCTCCTTACCTTAATCTAGCCTTTTATTAAATATCTTCTTGTCCTTTCATGTTACAAGAGTAGCAATTAAAGCTGATTACACAGCTCTGCAGGCAAGGACCAAGCTGGTCGACTGGTAGAATTTGTTTTGTAAGATCAGATGAGTTATGCTGGATGCATCCTAAATGTTAAAAAGGGTGTCTTTTCTCTGCCGCTGTTGACTCTCTTGCCTGAGGACACAGATGCCTGGCAAACTGACCATGTGGGTGGAGACAGGGGGTGAGGGATCAGTAGATTTCCTACTAACCTTTCTATTTTCACCTCCCCTTGATAACACCTGACATTTCCAGTTGGGGAGGGAGCTCTGCAGGTTGATCAACTTCCTTTTTGGTGAACTGTGAGCAACTACAGCTTCAGGTCCTCTGCATTCCTCAGACGCCTCCATGCCTGCCCCATCAGTATTTTAGAGATGTCATGGGAAGATGAGGAGGTACATAAGTGTGGCCAGTCTGCCGTCATTAACTGGATGACTCACTACCTGCTTTTTGAACTGCTGGACTGTATAAACTTGGCCCGAAATTTCTTTCTTTTGTTCTTCAATAATGAACAACAAAGCAGCCGACCCTTAGAGTGGCACAGAGATGAGATGCATTTGGAGGTTTCAGTTGTGTGTCTGTGTGTCTTTGTGAGTGCAAATATGTATTCCAAGCGCAACAACAGCTATTCCATTCTAAATTCTTAATGAATTCAGGAAAAAAATGAAACTATATCTTTTTTTAAAACTTTCTATACTTGTGAAAATGGAAAAGAAGTGATAAGGTTAAGTAAAAGTGAGCTTGATCTCATAGGACCTTAGAGCAAAGGCAGCACTTAGGTTTCCGACAGCCCAGCACCAGAGTAGCTGCAGCAGACAGTCAGTATCCCTCTCAGGCTCACCCCGGAGCCTCTTGACAATAGTCTGCTTCCCCTTCCTTCCATGTGTTTCTGCTTTCACACTGTTTTGTCAGGCTGTTGGAACCCACTTTTCCTTGACACAAGGAAAGGAGGAGTCCATGCACTCCTCCTCTTCCGCTCCTCCTCCGGAACACCTTTAGCTCTTGACTGAGGCGCTGGCCTATGGAAGTTCAGTTCTCTCACCTAGAGTTGGGACACCGTTAGACTTGCATTTCCCACATCAAGCTGAAGTTCCCCTCCCCAGGATTTCCCCAGGGATCATCCCTATTTGGCTTCTGGTCCTTTAAAGCTCCCCTCCAAAGCACCTCCTTCAGAATCACCTCCACGTGAATCTCATCTTGCAAGGATAGGAGCTGACTTGATAGGAATTACTGACAGCCCTTGTGTTCCTTTTTAAACAGCACCTTAATGAAAACCTGGCAAAGCTCACAGCCAAGTTTGAGAAAGCAACAGCAGACAAACTCAAATGTCAGCAAGAAGCTGAAATGACCGCCGGCACCATCTCCCTTGCCAACCGCCTGGTGAGTGTGAGCCTCTGTGGGCCGAGCTTTAATTACGTTAGTGGTGCTTGTCAACTGCGGCAGAGATGCAAAATAGATGAACAGAGCTCGCAACGCTTTGACTAGGGGGCAAATATTAAAATGTGCTGGGATGCAGGGACTGAGTCCTGAGAAAAGCATGAATGCATGCCCTGGTCCAGGCATAGAGTTCTTTTGTAGAGCTTATGGGGAGGGGGTAGCCCAGGATGTATCAAGTAGCCCATGGGAGACATGCCCTGACTTACATATTCATGTACTGGCCTCAGGAAGCATTAAAATTCCTGTAGTTTGAGGCAAAATTAACAAACCCAGAGGAAATAATGCTGCGTGAAATAAGCCAGGCCCTGAAAGACAAATACTGTATGTCCTCACTCTTTAGCAGAAGCTAGAAGATTCAAATGCATAAAAGTATTAGAAAGAATGTAATGTTGGATACCAGAGGCAGAAACAGGAGAGGGATGGGGGGATGGGAAAAAGATGGTTAACAAAGACAAGAGTGCGTGTCAATAGTGAAATGGGGTATAGAATACTGTAGCGCAGGGAACAGCAAGGGACGTAGTAGTTAAGGCACTGGACTTCCAAATGGCTGACCCTGGTTCGAGTCCCAGACCTACCAGCTTAAAAACCACTGGGCATGTGTTCATGTGTGCCCAAAATCCTAAGAGGAGAATTGAAAAGAAGGGATTGCAGCATGGCCATCACCCCAGAAAGTGATTTCTCACTTTCCCTCTTCCTATCTCACTCTGGTAAGTGCACACACCCTATGGCAAAAGCCTAAGGGTGAAAAAAAAAAAAATAGCACAATGAAGTAAGGAAACTTGGTGATAATTCAATATCTATTCCAAAATAACCAGCAGAGTGGATTTCGAATGTGTACAACATGAAGTAATGACCAATGAAGGAGATGGTGTATAATTGTAACCTGACTTAACCAGCACACATTGTACACATTTGGAAAAACCACACCATATCCAACAAATACGTGCAAATATTATATGTAAACTTGAAATTACAATACAAATTAATCTTTTTTAAAAGAACAAAGCTAGCATTTCATAGATCAACTCTGAAAAAAAGAGCATAAGGGGTTAATCCTAATGCAGAAAACTAAGCTCCACCATGCACCTCACAGCACCCTGTGCAAAGAATGGTTCTCTTCTGGGCCAGCCAGGTAGGATCCATTCTGCTGTCCATGGTCCTTGGTATAAACTCAAATTTGAGGGCACTTCAAAAAATTTACAGAATAATAAAGGTATGAGTTTATTTTGATGCAAAAAATTTGAAATCCATGCGTAGTTGTTTCATAATATGCATTTCCCTTGGGCTTTTTGAAGATTCTTCATACTTACAGTTATTCAAACATTGACTTAATTACCATGTCTGCCTCCCCACCCACTGTGGATTTTTTTATAGGCACGGGCTTGATTTTATTTATCTTCATTTCCCCAGCATTTGGGGAGGAAGCAGGAGAGATGCCTCATTTTCTAACACATCTTAGGGACCAGGCATTGTGCTAAGTGATTAGCATGCACAGTCACAATTAATCCTCTGGGCAGTCCTTTGAGGTGGGTGGTTTCACTCTCCACACACGGAAGGGGTAAGTTTGGAAGCCTGCATTCAAAACCTGTCATCTTTCTCCAGCCCACATAACGCGTAGTACAGAACAGGGCTTGTTCACTGAAATGTCAGCTGCAGCCAGCCCAAGCCTCCATTGATGGAAAGGGCTGTGTAAAAGATGTTCCGAGCCATCCTGCAGTGGAACCGGCCATGCGTGTTCTCCAGGACTGAATCCACAGCCCCATAGCCTGTGATATGACACATCTCCTCCCCTCCTTGGCCTTGGAATGGCAGGTTGGAGGACTCGCTTCTGAAAATGTGAGGTGGGCCGAAGCCGTGCAGAGCTTCAAGCAGCAGGAAAGGACGTTGTGTGGCGACGTGTTGCTTATCACGGCTTTCATTTCCTACCTCGGCTTCTTTACGAAGAAATACCGGCAGAGCCTCATGAATGGAACCTGGAGACCCTACCTGAGCCAGCTGACAGTACGTAAGGCCAGCCTTTCCCGACCACACTGGGTGGGCATTGATGAGATCACATGACAGAAATAGCTCGGATTGTCCAAGGCCCTCTTGCACACTTTCCCCTGCCACCCCCTGAGCACCAGGCATTGAGACACCCATGTCTTGCCATATGCCCTGCAGTTTCCCCTGCCCTCTGGGCCATCTAAGGACAGTATCTCACCTCTGAGTCAGGCCCTCTGTGGGAATTGGTCCTGCCCAAAGCTGGAAAACCTGGGAGACACCGACAAAATCCTGTGGTCTCTGCCCCAGAGCCAAACTTCATATACACAGTCAGGGAAAGTTCCTTCTCCCAGACTTTCTTTTGTACTTTGTCACTGGGCCCACAACAGAATGTTTTGTAGCCATGGCTCAGGCCACCCTTGAGGAAACAGCTTCGTTCACGTTTGTCATGCCTCATGTTCGTGAGCAGTTGCCTGGACACTTTTCCCATGGGCTGTGCAGCTGGTCCTCTCCATGTAAGCGGGTTGGGGTTTTGCCCCTAATGCTCCCTTTCTGCCCAGCAGAATGAAGTGGTGGAAGTTCTAGTCCCTGAGAAAGGAATTCAAAGTCACACCTAAACCCTGTAGTCAGAATAATTCCTAAAATTCTCTTGGCTCTTTCACATTGCCCATAGTCCCCAATCACAAGTATTCACTGCATATTGGTAAGTGGCTTTGAGTCCATTTCAGTGACGGAACTCAAGTTTGGCTCCTGCCACACGAAGGCCGATGCTCAAGAGGTACGTGTTGAGGAAAGGTAAGGTAGCGTTATTCAAGAACCCAGTGACCTGGGAAGTAGCAAACTAATGTTCGAAGACATTCCTGAAGTCACTGACCAGGACAGGAGACTTGAAACAGAAAGAAGCTAAGGAGAGTGGGGAAGGGGGTAGGGCTGTGTGCTCTCCTGCACAGCCACAAGGAAGCTCGTTGGTGCCAGCTCTGCTATGCACAGGGTCACTTCATCCTCAAGATCAGCATCTCTTCCCTCTTTGTTTTTTAAGACAGGTGTCTGCTCTCTGGCTGTGGTTTCAAGGCCCAGCTTCTGTGAAAACGCAGCAAAGCCATGATTAGCTATTTTGCTACAAGCTAAACAGTGAAGCAAGATCAGTTAGCAATAGGGAAGGCAAAGCCTATGGATTCCTCGTCGGAGTAATTGCTTTTGAGCACATACAATACAATGCATGAGAACACAAAGGGAAACCCACATGGAAGCAAACCGGCTCCGAGGGCTAACCTATCGGGTCATGTTTAATGTGGAGTGACTGGTTCCTTCCCGTAACTCAGCCCATGTTCAGCACTTCCCACACACTCCACTCCAAGGTACAAAAGATGTTCAAGATCAGGCTGCCTTCGGCAAGTCCAGGGGCCAATTGAAAAGATAAGTTTCATAAAAATCAGCCATGAGGGTCCGGCAAGTAGTGTGGTAGATAAGATGGTTGGATCCCACATGAATGACTGTGCAGTTTACATCCTGGATCTGGCCGCTTGAAAAACACACCAGGCACATGTACATGCACACCCAAATTCCTGAGAGAATGGCGGGGAAATGACTGTGGCATGATCATCCCCCCAGGGGGTTGTTTTCTCATCTCTCTCTCTCCATTGAGCTTGCATGCCCTATAGTGAAACTTGAAAAAATAAATCCACTTGCTAAGAGTCAGAACAAAAGCTTCACAAGACACATTAGGAGGCTGTATTCCAAAATCCTCTTGTACAAGTATTCTTCAAATACAAAATGTACTTTGTATGTGATGATTAATTTTCCATATCTGGTCATAATATCCTACTTACCTGATGACTTACTGAACAGTGCTTTTAAAACTGCTACTGTTACAGTGGGACCAGCAGGTGGCATGGTGGTTCAAGTGCTGGAACCTCCCACATGGTCAGCCATGGTTCAAGTCCTGGACATGGTGGCTTGCTTTCTCCTTTTTCCTCT